>NC_079159.1:118529737-118844319 GCF_947563725.1 Argiope bruennichi
AGATAACAGACTGTACGGCATTTAATGAATTATATAACATTGAAAATGAAACATTAAAAATTTGATGTGAAAAACTTGAAATATCTTCCTATTTTTTATGAGAGTTGTTGTGAGTTTCCAAAAGTTTATTTTTTTATTGAAGTTTCGTTTTTGAAGGTACATATATTTTATGTCGCTTAAAATTCTGGTCCAACTACCTCATTTTGATACTATATTCTTGAATTTGAATATACAAGTCTTCTTAACGTATTCATTTTTAATCCAAATGTAGATTCTTCCAAAAAGTGTGACTTAAAATCATTTATCTTGAATACAAAATGGTTTAACTATGAGATAAAAAGAGTTTTGTTTGCTTGTATTTTGAAACGAAATACAAGATTATACTATTACAAGCTTCTTCTCAGAATATTTTATTTATTCAAACATGGATTTAATAATAAAGGATTTTTTTATTAAGAAACAATAAGTCTCGATAGATAAATTATATTTTCTCGTTGCATTTCTTAATTTAAAGCAAACGTTATTTAGAAATGTTCTCATTCTTTTTTGATATTAAAAAAGTATAGCAATACATTTCATTTCAATGATTTATTTTGCAAATTAAACGTAATTTTGATAGAATTTATTAGTTTTCATAAAGTAAAAGAAGATTTTGATGCCGAAGATGTATTCCAAAATTTCTCCTTTAAAACATATCTGATTTGGTAGTTCCAGAGCTGCTATTGAGGCTTCGTGGACAGGAATGTCACCATGGGAAAAAAAATTTCCTCCTTGGGCTTCAACGTCCCCACCCCCTTTAAGTCGTAAAAAACTCTAAAAGCAATCCTTTACAATAAAAACGAAATGACCACGTATTCTGTACAGATTTTTAAAGTGATGCGTTCCAATGGCGATAAATGCCCTTCGATAGGCTTAGGAGCACTTGAAAAAAAATTTATCGCTGCAATCAGGGGCCCTGATAGACGACCAGGAATTACGAAATGGTGATTCGCTTTGAAAAGACAAATTCCGAGATTAAAAGTCAAAATAGCTGCAGTTTATCTTCTCGGTATCCATGCGAAGATTATTATTTTTTTTTCCCATTCTTTTTTTTCAGAGGTGAAAAAAAATCTGTGATGAACAATATAATTTCACTTTAACCGTGGAATGGTATTTATAAGTTGGGATACACATTTTTTTTTAAAGATTAATTTATGGATTTTTTTTAATCCTATGATCTTTAGTCTTATATTTGCAAAAAAAAAAAAAAAAGTGAAAAATGCTGCTCTCAGAAGTATGGAAAAGCATAGAAATCCATCTAAATTTTGTTTCTTTTGTCTTTCTCTATTTCTGTCTCTCTCTCTCTCTCTCTCTTTCTTTTTTTTTTTTACTGATATAACTATAAGACATCAATGATAATATAGTTATTATTTTTTGTAATTCAAATCAAATATTTGAAGTTGAATAAATACAAAACGCATGAAAAGAAAAACCTGGCTTAAAAAAAATTCTTATTTCATTTGCCTGGAAAAAGGGAAGCTGATAAAATGATCTAGTTTTATGGAACTCACGAGACACGGAAATGCTGACCTATTCATGAACTTCCACGAACAATTCTTCCTCCTTCACTTTTCAAATCTGCCTTGGATAGTAATTCTTTCATCCCACCAATCAGAAACACCGATCGCTTGTGATTATCTAGAGGATAATTATTAATGAGAGTTGTAAATATATATATAAAAAAAAGGTTTTGATTGTGAAGAAATGGCAAAAAGAAAGCAGTGGAAGAACGGAATGGTGAAGAAGTAGCCATTCAAACAATTGGTCATTTAGTAGGGTAGAGGAAGTCATTATGGCGATGAGAGAACGGAGGAAGGAGGGGGGGGGGTACGAGACGAGAGTCGGGTGTTGTCATCATCAGCGTAAATATGGTAAAGGCATGGGTGAATTAAATATTCTGTCCTGCAATAATTATGAACCTGTGTTGCGGCCGGGATAGCCTGATTGGTAGGGCGTTGGACTAGCATCGCTTAGGTTGCGAGGTCGAACCCCACCAGCCAAAGACTCTCCGTGTGTGTGGTGGCTAGCGCACTTATAAATATGTCGTGGTCACAAAGTATTCCATGTCGAGAGTAATACCACTGGGGGTACTGGCTCAGAGGTGATATTTTTCTGATTCAGGTTTAAATTACGATCTGTGGATGAGAGAATGAAATGTATGAATGAAGTCCGTCCCGTAAAAAGGGTTGTGACGCGTGAGTAGCTAAGTCGTACTCTTGGCCCTAGTTCGCGCTACTGAAAAAAAAAGACACTCTCTCTCGGTTTAAATCACTGATAGATAACTGTCTGTGGGCTTGTAAAGTGCCATTAGTCACAACACACAACCTGTGTTGTGATCAAAATGTTTATAATATTTAATCTAATTAAATAATAAGTCCATAATAACATAAAACAATTACTACCTTTGATACGAGATGAAGTTATTTCTGTATAATTTCACGAATATTTTGATTTAAAGAGAAAAATCTTCGACAAAAAAGAAGATCGTGCCAAGAAAAATGTTCATTTAATAGTGAAGCATGAATGGTATAATTTCATAAATTTCCTTCTAAAGTAATAACTGAACAAGTTTATCCAATAGAAAGGCAATAAGAACTCTAATAAGCATATTACTGATAAGAGTTTAAAATTAAGTTCAATAAATAATTCACAACTTGTAATGAAAATTAATCGAACAATTAATGTTGAGGATTGGTGAAATATTTGAATGAAAGAAATATTGAAACGCCTGAATGAAAAATTTTCATTTTTAAGTTCTAGTATAAAATGAACAACTATTTTCGATGCAGTAATATAACAATCATTTGATGCCAATGTATATTAAAAAATTTTATCTTTCGTCAGTTAATTTATCATCAGAAAAATAATTTAAGCCTATGATGAACAAATAAGTTAAATTTATTATATGAATAGATTTTGTGCTTGTTCTTAATTTTAATTTCTTCTTTCTTTTTATTTTTAGGTAAGTGTCCAGTTACATCTAGAGAGCAAAATTTTCTTACATCATCTGAATGGTCGATCTCTATTTATCTCTTAGCACAAAAGGTACAAAATTTCACACTTATCACTACATTAGTTATGACAAAGTATTTTAAATTCTCTTAAAAATAATATCACGATATTTAAAACACCGTAAGATATAAATGAAGATATAATGAATATCATATCTGCGAATAACAGAAATTTATTAATTGTTTCATTTACAGATGTCATGCAAAAATTCATCGATAAAAATATGAAGCTGTATTGTACTTGCATTTATATATATATTTCACGACATAATGACTTTTTTCGAATGAGATACATTTTTTACCCCTTTTCTAATTTCTATTTTTATTTATTTTACTCTATGTATTTTTTTTACAACGGAATAAACAGTTTTTATGGGTTGTAACAAGCAAACAACGAACACAGCACATTTTCCGAATTTTCCTATAACTTCTGTCAGCAAAATGTGTGTTAAAGGATTTAACATTATAATAATTAAAAAAATCTAAATAGATGAAATGAGTTAATTGAAAAGCTTCAATAAGACAGAAATTCTATTTTCATTATTTCATTTCTTAAAAATATAAACATCCAGCAGAATGCTCTGTATATGAAACAAATACCTATTAATAGACAAAAATAACTATACCTCAAATAGGGAATAACTGAGTTACTGTATTTATTATGATAGCTACAATATCTACGAAGAGTCCTCAGCTTGCTTAAGTGCTTCCTCTCTTAGGCTGACGAATGTTTATTAGGTAGTTTAGCCAACAGGAAAGAGCTTGGATAGAACGGCTAGATTACTTTTGCTTGAATCATTAGGCTAAAGCTTAAGTTATGGCCAAAGCTTATAATAGACATATTTACGATGGTAATTGTCTATATCCGCATCGTTATTTTGTAAAAGAAGATGTTAATTGTTATAAATTACTGCCAAGCTAGTCAAGATAGGATAAAGTATAATGTTTGCCATATTGTGTAATAAAGACTGAAATCTGTAACATTGATTTTGAAATGAAAGCATATCATTTGATTAGTGATTAAGTTTTACTTAGACCTGTTATCTATATCATACCGTCGATACAAGTATCGAATGTTTTTTTTTCTTTTCCATTTTTTAAGAGTATTTTCAGAAAAGCTGCACAGCTGATAATGTCTTGCATTTGAATCTTAAGTACAAAATAAAGAAACAGAAAATGCAATATATCGGAAACTTATAGTTACGTTACTTAATATATTAGTATTAGTACAGACTATATAATTCATTGTCTTAGTGTATTTAATTTCAAATCCGTTAGTATTGCACAAATTTTATTATGAGCAATATGCCTAATATTAAATCCTCAATCGCGAAAATTAGAATGGCTCGTGATCTTATAAGATAATTTTAATTTTTGTGCGTCATGTGGTTCTGTGACATAATTTAAGGGTTTTATGTAGCGTTCATATTTATTTCTTCAGCTGTAAAGTCTCGATCCAATAAAAGGTAGCGTTATGATCAAATTCTTTATTTACTGCTTAATTTACATAAAATTACAGTTCATCATCTAGGTTAAATGATTCTTATTCGACACAACAAGGACAGTTCCTCGAATACTTTCGGAGAAACCTCCCACGGAAACAGCCAGCCGACTCTTAGCGTTCTCGCAAACACAGGCGTAGCTCCAGGGATCCACCGAATCTTTTCGGGTGGAATTCTAGTCGGACACTCCGCTCGCTGCCTCAGTGTCCACGATTGTCCCTTCTCTTCCAATCTCCTCGCACTTTTATTCTGTCCCCACCCTCATTCACATCGGACCATTTTCCCGGTTATCCAATAGTCGTTCAGCAACAACTTCACTGGTCTACCGTCGACCGTGGGAATCCATTGGGGAGCCACCCTCCACAATGTAAAGAATGCAGGTTTACATCTGTTTCAAATACAATGCAGGTGGGGTCCCTTATCTGGACTCGCACTAATTGCCCAGATGTCCTTACTTTAAAGGGGTTGACCACCTGGCACTTCTGGAAGCACTTACACTGCGGTAGGGCGTCGCCATTGCTGATACTGCTGTCTGGATGCTAATTATGGAGCGTGGGAAAAGAAACGTCACCATGGTCAAGCAGGGAAGAAGCTGAATCATTACACAGCTTTCAGAAAGCAATAGGTCTTCAAAAAATTTTGAAAAAAGTAAATCTCGTATAATTTACTCGACCAAACTCTAAAACGAAGTCATTATCTACAATCTTCTACTACTGGTCAATCAAATTTCCAAGGTTGACTGCACTAGTCTACATAATGCTTTTCTCCTACACATATTGTTGTTGGTTTCTTGATATTATTTGCATGCCTAATATCATCCTCAAGGTTAATTATCCACGCATGTATCTATCTCTGAACCAGGGGCTCTCGAATTGCCAGATGTTCCGATTCTAGGTAGGATCACATACTTTTAATTTGGGACCCCAGAAGCAATGAGATCATATGTTTCAGCTCGATTTTTTCTTTAAATTTTAGAAATAAATACATCCTATTATCAGATGCTCCGTTTATCCTATGTGGGTTATTTTTTAAAAATTAGGATCATCACAGAATCAGGTGTTTCTGTGTGATAATTTTCAATATCAATATGAAAAAAATAACAGAAACTATGCTTTTATTTGAAATTTGATTTTTCTTTAAGTTTTAGAAATAAATATATACAAATTATTTTCTGTTCATAACTTACCAGCAATTTATTTTATTATTTTATGGTCTTTACTAATTTCAACTCTTGAGGTTGTGAAATATCTGTACTTTCGTATTGGGTTATGCAATTTTTTTGCACTCAAGCGAATGGAGTTATAAATGATATTAATTTATGACGCTCTGTTGTAAGGAATTTTATCTTAAACTTTGATTGACTAATGAAAAAGGCTTACCACCTAAGTCAATTAATTTTATTTGAATGAAAAATTCATTATTATTCAAAGAGTTTCTCGTTAAGTAAAGGCACGAAATACTAAATAAGTGTTGGAATTCCGAATGAATTTACAGTTACTAATATACTTTTATCAAAGTCGGTGATTTTTTAATTTTTTGCGATAAAAATCAACGTATTTGGAAAATAATGATAAATTGAATAAAACAAATAAAAGGAAATTTTTATTAAATATGACGTATTCTTTTGCCAATTACATCTAAAATGAATTAAAAAAGAAAATTGCGAAGTGTATATTTATAATCACTCATGTATGATTCTGAAATGTACTTTATAATATTTAAAATATTTGATATTATATAGAAGCAATGAACATTCTATATATCTATGCTCCACAATCAAAACTAAATTTGCTTAACATTGTAGAGTTATTAGCATTAAAATATTAAGAAAACTACATTATCCAACTGCGAAAAGATTACTTATAGCTTCCTAAGAAATATCAAGTTGAATTGCTGCTGACTTTAGCCTATTTCAATTGAATACTTCATCTCAAACACACATCTAAAATATACTTTTTCCTGTATTATTGACTACGATTTATATTTAATGTCTTTGAAAAAAAATGGTAAGGAAAGCGATTTATTCAGTTCCTTCTTTTAATACTTCATGTAACTTTGCAACTCAATTTCGTCCTTTTATAACCTTTGCTTGATTAAATAACGCTGGAAGTAAATCTGAAATTGATATACATTTTCTGCTTTTCATTTTTTTCTTTTTAACTTGATGCCTTTCACTAATGAAATTCGTTCATTTAAAGTGGAAATAAATGTTAAAATGTTCGTTATGAATCCTCCGAAATAAAAATAAATGTTATGACATTTGCTAGCATCACGTTCAATTACACTTTTAAAATGTTTCTGCTTTCATTAGAACAAAAGAGCTCCTAATGAGGAACTGTAAACAAAGCATTTCCTCGTTTCCTTTTCCTTGGAGAAATTCCAAATTGCTTCGTCGAATATTTTATACGAGCCATGCCATCTCCGTTACTGATGATGCAGAGTTCTCCTAATGAGTCTAATAAAATCATCAGAGAATTGTAGCTTCACGATTTTAGAATTTTTGCATTTAAATTCATAGAGAGGGAATTATCTTCATATTTCTTAAATTCAGTTTCCTAAAATACATTTACAAATACAAATTATCTTTTAGAGATTTGAAGATAATGTGTCAGACGACAGTAAAAAGTATTACATATTAATATGTTTGAAATAAATGAATATAAAATAATCCATCTACAAAAAAATCTACATCTCAAATAAAACTATTTTGCATTATTTCAAAAAGTGTACATTATTTGATAAGTGAAATCAATTGAAAGGACATCAGTATCACATGACAAACATAGTTGCATATTCACATTTTCTTACACTGGATGTCTTTGCTTTTACTTTTTTTCTTTTTTTTTTTCCCTTTTGAGAGATTTTTCTTTTTTGCGGTTAGATTTCATACTGGTCATCTGACTACAGTTTTAATTCAGTACTCATACAGCGTCTTAGCAGGATATTAATCCAATTAGTTTATCTAAACTAAAATTAAAGTGCAAAGTATATTGTGTGAGAATGTTGGTACTATATCGTTCTGCGACAGCACGTTAGTGCCCCGTGAAAATTACTTGATCTAATTTGTCCTATCGACGCCAAACATAAGAATCCCGATAATGTTAAAATATAGCATATCATTGCTTAGCTATATATAAGATGTACTCTGAATATTTTATGCATTTTGTAGTCTCAGAAACATTTCCATATAAAAGGTCATGATTACCAGTTTCGTTATTTTCCAAAACATAAACGAACGCTCACAGTAAACTAATTACAGTTTGTGAACAGTTCTAAAAATAATTCACAGCGTCATTCCAAAATTTTTCCAAACATTTCTACTGCACTGTCTTTTTTTTATTTTTTTTATTTTAACTTTTAATGTCAACAAAAAGTAACATTTAACGGTACATATTTTCTGGATGAGGGAAAACTGCTTGACGTTTTGAAATTGTTTCTTTCCATTGTAGAAAGAGAGAGAGAGAGAGGAAAAAAAAAAGAATTCTATCCTTAATTTTTTGAAAATTTATCATTTTTAATAGTTTGGCTTTTTTTATTATTATTATTCACTAATAAAATAATCCATACTTCTGTTTTAGCTAATTCTTTATCTTATGTTGAAAATAATTTTCATAGTTTAATAATTTAACAATAACCAAAAATAAATGAAAAAAGAAACATAGAAATTAATGTTTTTTTTTTTTATGTCGGTGCGATTTTAATCTGACAATCCATCACTGATATTCGAAGCGATTCACAGATTCCATGCTTATTTTTGTCCGGATTAAAACGTATGTAATGTTCAATGCATGGCGTGACCACATCCAGTCCCAGCTGCGTGATGTACGTTGAAGTGGTCCGCATTTCCATATAGATGGATGTCCCACTCTTCCGCTTCGGAATCCGGATGCCATTCTATGGAAGAGCCCTCCAAAGGCACATTCCCGGAACGAAGATCTAATTGAAAAGGTTCCAAAGACCAGAGAATTTTGGAGAAGGATCGTTTCGTTGAACATTTACAGGAAAATTCTTACGGAAAAAGAATCCCACGTTATTTTGGAAGCGATTCTACAGAATTTTTGGTCGCAGATAATGAATTGACAAAATATATACGAAAGTATACTAATTCCCAATTTTGATCAGTAAATTTATAAAATATATGAATTCCGTTGAAACTTTTGATTGAGATTCAGCCATTTCTTCAGTAGCACAGCGAGGACATGTGGTGCTCGTGGCATACAGCGATATTTCACCCATAGTCTCTATCAATGGTAATATCAAGCGTAAATATTCACCAGAAATGCTATTGTGGCTTTGAAAATTAGCATAAACACTTTAATGTTTTGTCTGAAGGGTGCCTTTAAGGATGGTTTCTGGAGTATCTGTACTCTTTGACATTCTCTCTTCCTCGCTGTTTCACTGACGTTTCTCACCAACGCATTCTTGAAGAATGAGAGAGATGACATAAAGCTATTTTACCCATTGTATTATCAATGGTTTATCAAATGTAAATATTCACCAGAAATGCTAGCTTTGAAAATTAGCATAAATGTTGTAATGTTTTGTGTGAAGGGTGCCCTTAAGGTTGGTGCCCGAATGATTTGTATTCCCAATCCATCACGTTCTCCCAATTGAATTTTCTCACCAGCTTCTTGAAGAATGGCTTCATTTAATGCATCAAATGGTATATGTACGTTATATCGCTCAAGAAAAGATATCTTTATTAATTTTTTTTAAAGTGAATAGTTTTTATCTATTCATCTGATTAGATCTACTAAATATATATAAAAAATTACTAATTTTACTGTTATATGTTATTTTCTTTTTGCCCACTTTCATTTCGTTCTCGATATAATATATTTTTATGTTCGATGCGATTTTAAAGCTTTTTTAAACATTTGTCTTTCATAAAATATTTGTCACAGTTTAGTCAAAATGAGTGTTTATGCCTTTTAACACTCCTGGTTGATTGCTTTTTAAAAGAAATCGTGGAATAATAACAGGTAATAAATCTATAAAACAATATTACACACCAAAATGCATTTTATTTCGAAACATTTAGGTTAGGAATATCCCAATAGTCATTTAAAAAAAAAATGTTTTTGATTTGTGATTTTTAACTAAATCAATAGTTTTCTCCTCATGCTCTTAGAACGCACTTTGCTTGTGAAATATTTAGAATGTCTTTATTTTAAAAAAAAGTGCAATTTATAGAGTAGGAAGCTAAAAAAAAAAGTTGCTCATAAATCCATCCAAGCTCCATTTAAAGCCATTACCAGCGTCATTAATGGTTTCTTCGGGTATTACTTTCAGGAAGTGACCAGAAGTTTCCGTCCCGAACTGAATAGGGTGGAAGTCATTATCCATCTTCAAAAAAAATCAGAAACGAGCTTTCATACTAATAACAGTTTTTTTAAATATGGCCCTACCCAGTGTTGAAAGTTTTTTTTTCCCAGTCTAAGGATTTTGATTACCCGATATCTTATGGTTTTATGATAATTTTCGACACTTTTAAAAGAAATATGGTTAATTAACATAATAAACCTTTTACTAAAGATTTATATCTTTACAAAGATTCAGTTGAATAGCATAAAATGTAATTAAGAATGATTATTATGCTATAAATCTAGTGCTTTTCTTGAACTTCATAGATAAATTGAAATATTTTATTAATTTTTGAGCATAGAGATTTAAGGAAATAAGTTTCTAAGATTTTCAGAATAAAATAATATGTTTCTGTACTTATATTATTTTATTGTAATAATTAAAAAATATGACCATGATTCATATATTGAATAAAGAATTGAGAAATTATGAGTAATACATGGATTTTAAGGATACATATAGTGGTATTCTAATAATTGTTTAGAAGAATCTAGGACAAAGAATACGAAAATAAAACACCTAAAAAAATGAATGAGGAAGTAAAACATCCAAGTCCAGCACTTTCAGATATTTTTTCTTTATCGTTCACATAGAATGGAGAAAGTATAGTAATCGACAGAAAATTCGAACTCGATATTTCAATGAATCTTCTTCTTCTTTTAGATCTTCTTGAGTCTAAACAAATGAAAATGTCCGTCTATCTGTGACAAAGATAACTCAAAACCACTTTGAGCTAGATGGATGAAATTTAGTGTACGTTCTTCACACTAAATTTGTAGATTTCTATCAAATTTTAAGCAAAATCCGTTCAGAGAAAGTCTGTCTGTCCGCCTGTTAGAATATAAACTAATGTAATAACTACTAAATGACGATAGCTAGATGGATAAAGTCGACGCATTCATTTAGCATTTATAATAGACAAACTTTGATCCAAATCTAATGAAGGCTTGACCGTCTGTCTGTACTTTCAGACTCATTTAAACGCTATAACTCAAAAAGGTAATGAGTTAAATATATTAAATTTGGTGAGGGATTTTGTGACTACAAGTGATGCTTTTCAACAAATCTTTGTTTCAATTTATTTGGAAAAACACATCTACAATACAAATTCAATTTCCCAATACAGATTCAATTAACTCATGGGAAATTGAATGCCATGTAACTAACTTCAATATTCCATGCCAGGGCCTAACCGTCAAAAAACTGACCAAAGATGACATGATAGATTCAGTAAAAATGCTTAACGCACGACAGACGTTAATATTTCATAAATATTGTACTCCATTGTTATGCAGTGCGCTTTCTGATATAATAGCTTTATTAAAGAATGTGCTTAAAAGTTTTTGGACTTCTGCTGATTTTATTAAATAACTCAAAAGGATTTTTAGTATTGGCCTCATATTTTGGAGAATTGTTTCTTTGAAAGGACTTTCTAAAAATTCGGACAAGACAATGGCCATAGATGCAACTTCTAGATTATTTTTTAAAGTTCTTTTCCGATAATTTAATTCTTCTCCATATCAACATAATACATGCGTATAATGAAACTTATGAGTGTCATAATTTATTTAAATGTAGTTAACTTTGCGAACTGGACGCAAATTAATGTAATATTTCTTTGAAAGAATCACTCATATTTTCTGAAAAAACATTTGAACAAATAATTAAAATAATATATTTATTATTTGCACGTGAAATCAAACATTATTATTTAATGTTAATAAATAAATTAAAGCAAAACATTTTATGGAAAAAATTATAATAAATTGACAAGGAAATTTCACGTCTTTTGAAAATGAAATCGAAGTAAAATTAAAAATTCGAGCCATAAAACGGCGATTGCAACAAAATTTACCATTCAGCTCTTGCTTACAGAAAGACTTCAGCTTATTTGTAAGATTGAGGGAAATTACAATGGAAAAATATTTTTGAATAGTGATTTTATCGAAGGAAGAGAAAAGTGCTTTCCTCCTTTTTGAAATTATTGAAAGATTTAAAGATTAATTCTCTTTTTGCCCCCTCCCTCGCTATGGCAGATGTACTATTCTGATCTTCAGCCAATGTTATTAAATACCAACTCTATAATTATTAACTCTGAAATATTCTACCCTGTTATCTTGATGTAGAAGGCAGTTAAGAAAGGTATTTATAAACTTTCATTGTTTTATTTTGGAATGAAGCGTTCGGTTTCATATAATGGTATAGGGCAATTCCATGCATGAGGTTAAGATAGATTTCATTTGAGAAAATTGATTTTTTTCGAATAAACATGGGCAATAAACATTTCGAATAAACATTTCTTTTATTTGGGAGGAATTTCTGAGCGACTGATTTCGATTTCTGAGCGGAGAAATTTCTTAGCATAAATGCTTTTTATGCTTTGGATCAAGAAGTCTTAAAAATTAGATTGGTACGAATTCGCAAGTAAATGAGTCAGAATTAAGAATTTATTTGTGGATTGCATAGTTTCTTGAGATAATTAAATTAGAGCAAATAATATGCTTTGACAATACAATGCTTCTAAACTTTAGAGATCATCTACAGAAAATCAACTTATTTTCTTCAGAAGTATTGAAAGAATTTGACTGTCGAATACAAACTAAAACAAAAATCATTTATTCGAACCCGTCGTTTTCGGCATCGCCGTGGAACAAATCATCATCTATCATTGAAATATCTCAATAGGTGGCGAAGTGTGTGTTATGTATAAGCGTGGATATCCGTCCGTTGTTTTCGCAGCTGTAACTCATAGGGTATGCGTGAGGCAGCATTCAGAGTCGGTATTGGCATTCGTGAGAGGAATGCCCGATTCAAATATTTTCAAACATTCATCTCTTCTGTCAGCAGCAACTGCTGACAAATGGTTTCAGCAACCATTTCAATTCCAGCGCTTCGATTCATCACGATAGGGCCTTTTGAAAAGAAAACATACATAAAAGAGAAAGGAGGAAATCTAATTTAGGGTGTATGGTTTCGAAAATAATATTTAAATTCAGAATAGAATCAAACAATAACGATAGTCGCAGCTTGAAGAAAGTAGTGATTTCTGCAATATAATATTTTGTTGATTGTAAAATTTAGACGTTGAAATATAATCAGTAAGAAATGGAAATCGGAAAATAATGTGTATCAAGGGTATTTACAAACAATTTTAATCACTGAATTTAAATCAACAAAGTAAAAACCATCGCAACGAATGAACGAAACATCGCAATAGAATGAATGGAATTTACATAATTATCGTCATGTTTATCTGCAGACGAGACAAAAATCAATCTAATTTAGGGTGTATAATTTGAAAATAGTATTTAAATTATAAATTAAATCAGACAATAACGACGTTCGAAACTTGAAGAAAGTAACGATTTTCATAATTGAAAATTTTGTGAATTGTAATATTTAGACGTCAAAATATAACCCGTAAGAGATGGAAATCGGAAAATGGTGTGTATCAAGGGTTTTACAAACGATTTTAATCACGGAATTTAAATGAACAAGTAAAACCATCGCAACACGTATATGAAAACGGCAATTGAATGAATAGAGTTCATATGATTTCTGCCGTGTTTATCTGCAGGAGAGATACAAAATGCTAGTATTTTTTATATCTCTATATATCCAATTCAGTTTTGATTCACGTATTGTATCCATACTGCGATATTTGAACTATACCACAAAAATAATCAAATATCATTTCTTGTTCTATCCATAATTAAAATGACAGTTCGATTTTTGTCTTTTGCAAGTCCATCGCGCAATGTACAAGTAGTAAGGAAAACTTGTTTTACTGTGCTATACCAACTTTTTAAGACGAAACCGTTTTCTCCATTACTTCCGATATATAGTTTTACTGAAAATATTTTGGGTCTTAGGAAGGAACGCTTAGCGAAAATTGTAAATTACTTATTTTTGTGTACGTTTGGCAACAACAAGCACTAACAATGACTAATAATAACAATTAGATTAGAAGTTATAATGTCAATAAATTTGGAAAATTTTCACATTTATTTATTTGTATTCAAGGAATAAATATTTACTCACATTAATTTACTTACAGCAACTTTAATTTAGTCAGGAATTTAGAGCAGGAAAGTAGAAAAGAATCATTTCTGTAAAATACATAAAATTATGTAGGGAACAAATTTAGAATTTTTAAATAAAATGTTTTAATTTTGGAAAAATGATGCTTTTTAAGTGCTAATAACTTAGTATTTAAAAACGGTATATTTTCATTAGGATCTACATCAACATAGTGTTATGTTTAAAATAATGAGTGCAAAGTTTCATTAATGAAGCAGTTAAATCGTTTGAAGTTTTAAATTTCGGAATAAATATTTTCTTTAAAACTTAAAAAAAAAAGACGTGTTTTTTGCGTTTTACAGTTATTGTATTTAATTCGAAAAGAACTCATTAATAAGTAATTCAAATTTTAGTCTTTTAAGTTCATTAATTTCTAACATAATCATCTCTAGTTGTTTCTTTCACTTAAGCAGAAAATTAATACAAAGGAAAATTCCCTCATTATTTTGCAACATTTTTCTTCGGAATCAACATTAACAGAACATTTCGTCGAAATATATAATTATTTTTTTCCCCTGAAGATAGATAATTTGTCAAATCCAATTCTATGATCAAACGAAGCGTTCTTTCTACAATATTAAAAAAGAAGGTTTCGGAGAATTTTCATGAAAAATAGGAATTCCAGTTAATGAAATGCTCTCTCTTTTTTTCACGAAAACAAGATTTCTAAGGAATAGAAATGCGTCTAAAAGAAATGGTTTTGCTTTAACTTTCGATTTCTCAATGCAGATAATAATATTTTAATTAGATCGGAGGAAATATTTTCACTTGTGTAAACTTATTCCGATAATGCTCAAATTTGTAATATTTTGAAATTGCAGAGAAAAGATACATATTGGTGAACATATAGAATATTTTCGACAGTAATTGAAAATTTTAGCTCTTTTCAGTGCAACCAAGCATAAAGATAACTCAAAATATATTAAAATTTTTTTTTATTATTATTAATTTTCTTTTTGTGCGCGCTAATCTATTTCGAAGTCTATTTTTACTTTTTTGTCTTTGACATGTTTCTTGTCTGTAAAGATGGAATTTTGTGGTTATTATTGCACTGACATTCTCACATGCAAAATGTTTATAAATTTTATTACTTCTCCCCATTAATGTACATTTTAACATGTTCAGAACTTCATTGCCATTTAATCAATCAATTAAATTTTAATTCCAAATAATAAGTGTTGCTGAATTATCAGTTTAAGACTAAAAAATAATGTAAAAATTCCGCTGTTTACAACGCTAATAAGTGTTTCTTAAGCTGCTTCAAACAGCGTTATTAATAATAATTTAATTTTTGTTGATGTAACTGAATTTTTTTTTCTTTTGCAAATTTTTATTTAAGTTACAAACATTTATTTAACTTTTCATGTGTCTAAACTTGGAATTTTTAATTTATTCCTTCTCATTTACCAATACTCACTTGTTCTATAATTTTTTTACTACTGTGTATTAAAATTGACTATATAATTTTAATAGGCTCAAAATTTAAATAATAGTCAAACAATTCATTTATTTCAATTTTGTATAAATGAATTTTGTATATATGAAAATATATTTTCAAGATTGAATAATATTTTTGCTAATGAATTGTGAATTAAAGACTAATATGTCTATAGTAATACAAATAATATATGTGCAATGATATTTTAATTCTAATTTCAATTTAATTAATTTACAAGATTTTATCTTAATTTAGCCCATAGTAACTTCATTCTAAAAATATTTTCTTATTTCGTGATCCAATTCCACTTTCGGTTTAATTAATTCCTCTGTAAAACTAATGCGCCATCAGTACTACGTATCAAATGAAAGTGATACTTCCGTTGGCCTTGTCAAAGGTCAACATATGTATTCCATCGGCGCGTGGCCGGAATTCCTATGTTATATAAAACTAGTGATCATTTGTTCCGCGCTTTTTCTTACTTCTGCTTTTGCGCCACACTGCGCCTTCATGTAAATAATCGCCTGTTTCTTGGGAGAGAATAAAACGAAATTAAAAATATAACATGTCTCTTCAACGTCTTCGAATCTGCTTCAACAACCAAAATAACATTATAGATAATGCTATAACCACTGGTAAATATACATAGGGACAAGTTAATTACATTTATCGTAATGAATATATTGTTAACTGAAAAAAAACATTTCACAAGCTGTTTTTATTGAATTTTTTTAATTGATGCCTTGACATTTGAAATATATATACGGATTTCACATTTCTGAGAAATTCTTTAAATACAGCGTCATAAATTTTGAGTAATGAATAAAGTTAATTAATCACCAGAGGGCAAACGATTTTTCAAAATTATATATATATATTTTTTCTTTCTACATAGCTTCTCAGACGATTTGCCTGTTTCCAAACAGTCCTTATGCTGTTTCAAAAAGAGGATATAACTTAGCTAAAACAGGCAAATCGTTTTGACAGTGGTACTCCAATTTTAAAATTTCCAATTTGTTCTATATAAACTATTATCAAATACTACAAGTTTTTGTAATTGGGACATTTGCTCGAGCTTACAGTTCAGATCTCTTGAGAATTTATCGACTAGTGTTGGAATCTTCGTTCGTGGATTATCGATGCTTAAAATAGGCTCGTCATTGTTGCTTATCAGTGGAGTGGGTGAAACAAGGCCTCGAATCGACCGTTTGCGAACCTAAAGGAGAATTAGTTCACTCTAAAGAGCCTTGAATTTCGAGATCCCAGCTGGCTGAGTACAGATAAACGCGTTCACACTCCGCCTAGCTCCGAGGATAATTAAGATAATACTTACTTTGGGAATCCGAGTTTTGCTTAGTATAATGACGTCATCTGTTTTCTTTCGAGAGAAGACTTATCAAGAAAATAAATGTTTAAACAGGGTTCGTTGAATCGTCGCGTAAAATTTAATGATGTTGTAGTCACTTTTTAAAATGAATTTCTTCTTTATTTATAAGCTTATAACTAGAAAGTCAAGTATTTGACCTTTCATAAATTTTGACATTTTAGACTTCTTTCAAAGGCGAAGTGACTGGGAATTAGAAAATTGCAGATGAACAAACTTTGGTTAACCTTATCATATCGAACTTAGTTAATCATTTTCTATTTATTAAAAAAGAATGTTCTTTTTATTTTCTAATTCTTGGTTTATTTACACGTTGGAATAAAAACGAAGGAACGAAGGAAAAGGAACTAAGGAAAATAAACGAAGGAAAATAAACTTTTGCAAATTCTTATTTCTTTACAGCCAAAAGATTTTCCATGCTTGTTAACAAATTAAAATATTACTTCAAATCTAATAGCTATTATTATTTATTGTTAGCGTTGGTTGATATCATCCGTATTCTAAAAGTAAATCATGTATCATTTTAATGAACTTATGTTTATAATGTATAAGGTTGGTTTCTACATATAACAATAGATTCTAACAATGATCCATAACAAGCAGTAAATTATGAATTAAATACTTTTTATATATTAACAGTCGAAATTATGAATTAAATTCTTTTTATATATTAACAGTCGAAATTATGAATTAAATTCTTTTTATATATTGACAGTCGAAATTATGAATTAAATACTTTTTATATATTGACAGTCGAAATTATGAATTAAATACTTTTTATATATTGACAGTCGAAATTATGAATTAAATACTTTTTATATATTGACAGTCGAAATTATGAATTAAATACTTTTTATATATTGACAGTCGAAATTATGAATTAAATACTTTTTATATATTGACAGTCGAAATTATGAATTAAATACTTTTTATATATTGACAGTCGAAATTATGAATTAAATACTTTTTATATATTGACAGTCGAAATTATGAATTAAATTCTTTTTATATATTGACAGTCGAAATTATGAATTAAATTCTTTTTATATATTGACAGTCGAAATTATGAATTAAATACTTTTTATATATTAACAGTCGAAATTCTGAATTAAATTCTTTTTATATATTAACAGTCGAAATTATGAATTAAATTCTTTTTATATATTAACAGTCGGAATTATGAATTAAATTCTTTTTATATATTGACAGTCGAAATTATGAATTAAATTCTTTTTATATATTGACAGTCGAAATTATGAATTAAATACTTTTTATATATTGACAGTCGAAATTATGAATTAAATACTTTTTATATATTGACAGTCGAAATTATGAATTAAATACTTTTTATATATTGACAGTCGAAATTATGAATTAAATACTTTTTATATATTGACAGTCGAAATTATGAATTAAATTCTTTTTATATATTGACAGTCGAAATTATGAATTAAATTCTTTTTATATATTGACAGTCGAAATTATGAATTAAATTCTTTTTATATATTGACAGTCGAAATTATGAATTAAATTCTTTTTATATATTGACAGTCGAAATTATGAATTAAATACTTTTTATATATTAACAGTCGAAATTATGAATTAAATACTTTTTATATATTAACAGTCGAAATTATGAATTAAATTCTTTTTATATATTAACAATCAAAAAATCAAAATGCTTGATAAATAATTTAAAAATATTTTATAATAATATGACTGAAATCTTTTTTAAAATTATTTTTCAAAAATGCAATTACATTATTTTTACCTGTTATCTTAACGATGTCTGTTTTTTGTTTGTGGCTTGCATCCACCAACATGTATCATAAATGAATAAACATCAAATATCGAAAAGAATATTATATCATTATTGTAAAGACAACTGAAAAATAATATACAGAGCTAACTACACAAAGTGCCATTAAGCTTAATGAAACAGTTTTGTATATGACCCTAAAATTAAAAAAATTGGCATATTTGACGAAAATTTATTTACTGTCAGCGTTAGCCGATATTCTGCATGATAAAATTTTATTTCATGTAGCTTTGAAACGAGTAGAAATGTTTACGACATCTTTTGCTAATGTTGTGGCTCAAACTGTGTTTCTGATGCTTCTAAATTTAGTTCTTTTTCATTGTATAGATATTTTTAACCACTAAAGTGGCCATTAGTTATTCTTCTAAACATTGTAGAAGGCAGGAAGAAAGATGACAAAATCATTGTACCATTTAATTAAATATTCTACTCATCCTTTCCATGCATTTGACATAAAGGGAACACTTATTATTTTTTCTTTGTTTAATGGTAGTTAAATAGATTTTTTTTTTAAATTTAGGTTTTAGTGGTTTTCCGAAAAAGCAA
Source organism: Argiope bruennichi (assembly GCF_947563725.1). NCBI lineage: Eukaryota > Metazoa > Arthropoda > Arachnida > Araneae > Araneidae > Argiope > Argiope bruennichi. The sequence goes on from NC_079159.1 coordinate 118,548,921, forward strand.
AATTTTATTTCATTTAGTTTTTCCGAACTATTATCTAGGACAAAAGAAATGATTATCACTTTTAGATTCTGAATATTTATTTAAATAGAAATGAAAATTAAAACTTATTCAATAATTTAAGCTTTAGTTTAGTTATATAAACGTCCTGTTTTAAAGCAACACTAAGACTATTTTGGGACGGACCTCGTAATTTTGAGCCGTGATCAGATGACGATTACGACACCTGAGCTGGAACCCCCTCCTCCAAACTTCCACACCACACGAGCGGACGTTTGACCCAGAAGGATTACGCATACACTACATAAGCATACACTAGATTCAAGGATTAAACATACACTAAATTCAAGGATTAAGCATACACTAAACCTGCTTACACGACGGTTCTTCGGTGGAATCGAGTCTCGAGAAAGAAATTCTCCGGTTCCGAAGCCGCAACCTTACCACCAGATCACCACGACCCGAAAAATTTAAAAGAATATATCCTTTAGTTTATCAGGTTTCTTCAAGAGAATTTTACGAATTAAACCTTTCATTGTATAAATTAGGAATAACCTCATTTTATTAAGTTAAACATTCAACAAATTAACCTTCAACAAAGTTAAACATTCAACAATATTTACAAATAAAACTCGCTTAGTGAGCACAATGCGCTTCTGAATCTTACTCGCAATGCGAAACACTCGTTAATTAATTTTATTCATTGGATCAATGAAAAATATGATGATGCGTTCTATTCCGAAAAAGTAGACAAATTCATAATAATAGAATAGAATTTATAATACATGTTTTAGTTAAAAGAAAGTTGTCTAAAGATATTTGACTTTGGCTATGCTTCCAAATTTTACACAACATTATTGCTAAATGAATTTGTGCACACATAGCTACTGCCATACCAGAACGATGCTTCTCAATATACGAAGCAACAATTGCCCATGTTTTCAGCATCTGCTTTATTTCACCGGAAGGTGGTTGCTCTGTTTCATCTATTATTTCTTCCTCTCCTGACCAAATCTCCTCCGCGGCGTTTTGCTGTGACACAGAATGTTTCTTCCATAGCTCTGACTATAATCTTGTACCAACTCATCAATATCATTGCTATCCACGTCTAGCCAGAAACAAAATCTGGTCTATTACAGCTTCATCAGCACTTGCTCAAACCCTTCAGAGACAAACCCCTCGTTCAACAGCGCTGTTAGGTCAAAAGACTTTTTTCTCAACATGCTATGCAATAATTTCTCGGAACACGGTGGTCTAGTGATAAGGTCTCGGTTTTGGAATCGAAGGTTTTCAGGTTCGAGACCCGATTTCATGGAAGAACCGTCGTATAAGCGGGTCTGGTGCAATTAAATTTGTGGGGACCAAACGTCCTTCCAGTGGCGTGGTTTGGAAAGTAGAGGGAGATGCCAGCTGCAGATATCGTCCTCATCATCGGACCTCGGCTCAAAATTACGAGGTCCGTCCCAAAAGAGCCCTAGTGTTGCTTTAAAAGGTACGTTAATTAACGTAAACTAAGCAACAGTTACTTATCTTTTAGCATCTCTTTTATTTCACTCGAAGATTGATGTTATACTGAGGCAATTATATTTTCAGCTGTTGACAAAATCTTCCCCTCCATAGTTTCCTGTTGAGGATACATAATACAGATCTTAACTATGTTTGTATTTATGGTCGCATGTTATTGAAACAATTATCTCTTCATATCGCAATATGAAACTAACCATCTGGCATGGTGGTTAGTTCTCGACACCCTCGTGGGTACACGAAAAGATGGGGGATCTGGCTCCTAACATCGATGACCCGACGTATTTCCATAGGGAAGGGTTGTACCGTGGCCGGTGATGACCATTAGGACTCAACCATAGTTCCCGCCAGTGTCATTCAGTTTCTTCCGTGTGCCTTCGTGTGGGTAGGAATAGTCTGTTTTGATTGTGACGATTAGCAGAGGGTATAGCATTATTTATTTATTTATTGTAGCTTCTATATTTTACAATTACGCTTCTAATTTAAAAAATCAACAAACAAGTTTTAAACGCATACTAATAGCTGAAATATATGTAGGTAAGATTCCGAAAGTGACATCTCAATGTCACCTCTCCACTTGTTTTGCGAAACATCGCTCTTTAAGCGAATATTTTTTTAATATTTTGTTTTGCTCGATATGTCTTATCGAGCGAGTCCCTCGTTATACGACGTTTCACTAAACAAGGTTTAAATCTATTAAGGGCACTGTGGAATTCGAAACAAGCAAAAATGGATAGAAACGCGAATTTTTTTTATCTATATTCAACTAAAATAGAGTTATGGGTTATATTGCTCACTAAAAGGAATCTTCCAAAGGCCTAGAGAGAAAAAAACAACATTTTAATTACACTTCTCAAAGCAATATTGTTATTAAATTCAAATATCTTTGAAATGTTCCAGGTGTCTTAATTTTTTAACAAATTGAATTGAATTGATTATAAAGATTTTGGTTAAACATTAAAAGAAAATAGGGTATGCATTTTATACTTCGAGATTTTTTTTTAAATAGTCCAAAGTCAATTTTAGTTCCAAAATCTTAAAAGTCTTATGAAAATTCAGTAAGTGTACTTAAAATATTTCTAAAAAATTAGCATTTAATTGTAATTATAAAATCATGCGCAGTTTTATTCATAAAATAAATTTATAATGGGGAATAATTAGAAAATAATAAAAAAATTACAAATTAAGTCGCCAGGAATATTTTGAAATTTTAAAAAATTACGTACCTTTTAATTTTAAAAAAATAATATTTCGTTTTTTTATAAGAAATTTCACGAATTTATATTTTAATACATATATATAATTTTTTTTCTATAATTCTAAAAGGGTAATTCGAAAAAATGCTTAATAGAATCCACTGTCCCCTTAATAACAGTCTTATAGACAATATATAGAAAACATTATCTAAAGATACAGGAATATTTCGGAAAAGAAAGAAGAAACCTTGCACCTAATGGAACTGAAATAATTTGAGGCAAATCTAAACATTAAAATCTTAATTATAATAATATATTTTCAGTTATAGCAATAGTAACAAAACAGAAAGTTTCTTTATAGTAAAATTATACCTGCTTTATTTATTCCACACATTTTAAACGGTTCAAAAATAAGTTCCATTCGAATACCACAAATCTGAATAATAAAAAAATGTCTGTCAGTCAATTATTATTTGATTATTTATGATGAAATCAATGATTGGAATAGAAAACAAGTTTCTTTTGTTGCAATTTTACACATTTTCTCTTTTAAACTAAACCGTCTTTCGCTGCTTTGTTGTTCTCTTTGAGAACGGCAGCAGGGTGGATTTAACAAATCTACTCTGATAAAATGGCAAACAAACGAAAAAAAAAACTTTTTCCAGCCCTTTAAAAGTGGATGATATTTTTTCCACTTTAACGATTTGAAAATCAGAAATGTTTTCCTCGGGGGTTTCGCTCTCACCGGAGCAAGAACTGTCCTCACCAAAAATTTCCAGCCCGAAAGCGAAGCATTAACTCTCCATCTCCGAACGACACGCAAGATAGAAAGTGCCACAAACCACGATTTTCCGAATGTTGAACGAATCCAAAATTACTTTTTGAAAGTGTGCTGTGCAGCTCTCGCACCCCCTGCGGCACAAACATCATTCGGTGGATTTTTTTTTTTTTTTTAAAGCTGGGCAGGCGTGTACATTTTTCGTTTCGGTTACGGTTTCAGTTAAAGAGAGTAAAATGGGACCGTGTTCGAGTGCTGCCCCCACGGGCACGAGAATAAAGGGAAAAATAATGATCATTCTTTTTCCTAGTAAAAATGCATTTCTATCTTAATAGACCTTTAAAATAGGCTTCTGTACAAATCACACGCGAAGATGGAGGAAATACGAATGTGTTCTCAGGCCACTTTCTCAATGGTTTCTTGCTTTTATGCTTTGGATGGACCATTTAAATTTCGCTTCTACAACAGTTTCATTTTTTCTAGAGAGTCCTGAATTTGTAAGTACAAGCAAGTTGTGTTTTTTATTTGAATAAGGAATGAATTCAGATTATTAAAGTATAAAAAGAAAATCATGCAATCTATTAAAGCAGAATTGCAAATTTTGGAGACTTTGATTTATTCTGAGGTCTTTATGACTGTAGAATTTATTTTTACATATGCCCTTTTACTCGAAATATTTTTGGTCTAGAGATAAAATGATTATAACAGGTAAGGCAGAAAATTTTTAATATTAAGTGAAACAAAACTTGTAGATTTGTCGGTTTAAACAAAAATAATAATAATAATTTTTTTTAATTGAGTGACATTAAGACTGGACTTTTCTAAATTGTTTGACTTTTTAGTGGAAATATATTAAGTTCACTAAAGAGAAACATACACATGCACGCACGCACGCACGCACGCACGCACGCACGCACACACACACACACACACACACACACATACACACACACACACACACAAGACAAATCTTTACTTGCTATACTTCTCAATGTTACAATAAATCGCTTCGAGTTGTCTCTTCTTATTATGGCTGCCTAATAATAGCCACCTTATTTGGCAGAATTACTCAATTATTATTGCATTCTACTTAATGGAGATTTTGTTTTTCTATTACATATAATCAGGTTACTAATAGTATATGTTCTCTTCTACACTTTTGGCTTATTGGAGAGTGAACACGTTTACCCCCAGCATTATTAGGGATATAAGGAAGATTTCGAAATGCTCAAAATTATTTTACAATTATAACACGTAAATGTAGACCAGAGTCAAAATGATTCCGCGTTGTTCATTGGCTCTGATTATCTCGTGTTTTTTTTTTTTTTTTTTTCATGTTTTCGTGTTTTTTCTCGTGTTTTTTAATCCAATCATTTCTCAGTATTTTTAAGTAGTACTTTTTTCAGTATGTTGACAAAAGTCCAAATTTGAACACATGCATAGAACCGAGTTATTCTTTTTCAAAGTTTTCATTGCTATTTAGGGAGTCATTGACTCCATGTCTCTGAAACTCTGGATGAAAAAAATTATATAAAGCTCCGGTTAATTTCTACATATTTCACATTTCAATCAATGTATTCTTAATTTTTAAATGTTAAATTCAGACAGTTGTTAACGTTAATGTCATCCCATAATATTTAAACGAATTAAGTACCCATCAAAAGGTGCATTTGGGATTTTCTTCTAATATCTTCCCAACATTTAATATTATAACGCTTAGCATTTTTAATATAAACATTTTTAATAGTTTTCGGCAGTTACATGATTTCCAGAATGCATTGTGTTTCCACAATAAATTCCAATGCTGTTTATAAAAGACAAAAAAGAAAAATTGCAATGGAGTTTTTTTGATTCTATGTCTCGGACCGCGTGAGGAAATCCTTGTCTCCAGTTACAGGATAATATATATTTTTCATATTTATTTAAATTATTTTTAAAGTGTAGGATTGCTGACACTAGAAGATTTACATATCTAATCATTAAAAAAATTAATTCTTGTTTTGTTCAGATTAATTTTTTTGTAATTATTTCTTTTTGGTCATATTGGCATCTGGTTATATGTATATATATTTAATAAATAAAAGTTTTCTGCTGTGTTCTTGAATAAAAGCTCTTTATAAAAAATATCAAAGTGTAATTAATTGAAAAATCATTTGTGCAAACACGAATGAACCGGGCTCAAAATGCTGAATAAACATGATTCTGTTGAGGCGACAGATATCGCTGTAAAGCTTTCTAACTTCCCTTTCATCGAAGTGCAGCGCCGCGCCTTCAAAAAATGATTAAACTCCGCGCTTTCCCTTTGGTATTTAAACTCTCATTAATCAAAACCCGTCAAAGTAATTGGGCCGTAAATTGTAATGCGATAGTCTATTTTTACCCGGGTCGAAAAATTGCCGACCGCAGCGGCGCAAATAAACCGGGATTTGTAAAGCAAATAAAGTTAAATGGGGGACTCTCTTTCGGGAAGGACGAATAAAGCGTCGCAGATGTCGGAAATAACTCTAAAATGTTGCCTCATATAAATGGAGAACGATCGTAAAAATTTTGCTTATGCGGTTTTGCCTTCTTTTTATGGTGGGACCTTAAATTCAAAACTAAATGGAAAGGAAATGTAATGGCCGCGCTCAGCTTTCGGCTGCTGCAAAACAATATTATGAATGGGATTTTCTTCAGAAACTGAACAGAAGTGCTTTTTCTCGTGAAAAACAATGAAATTTTGAGCCGTTTTCAGGGAGGAGGTAAATAAAGGAGATGAGCATAAAAAGTTTTCTTTCGCGACAAGAATTGATTTGAAAGATTTGGGAGCAGAGTGACTCACTTCTTTTAACAAGTTCGTTTTCAGGAGTAATCAAGGTGAAACCATTATTTGGGGGACTTGAACCATTCTAAAATATGTTTTTTTTTTAAAAGTTTAGCTTATTTATATTAACGTCCCGTTTTAAAACAACACTAGGTCTATTTTGGGACACACCTACCGTAATTTTGAACCGCGATCAGATGGCGAATTGTGACACCTGAGTTGGCACCCCACTCTCCAAACTCCCACTTCACAACAGCGGGTGGTCGTTTGGAAACGACGGATTTAATGCGCTTACACGACTTTTTTTTTTTTTTTTTTTTTTTTGTGATCGGGGTCTCGAACTTGAAACCCTCCGGTTTTGACCTTACTATCAGGCCACCGCGGCCCGTTGTTTTCTTCAGAACTTTTATACAAAAAGTTTAATGCTATCTTAAAGCTTCAATTAATTCCCTACTTAGATGTTTAAAGTTATACTTTGTACATTTAGTTAATTCGATTTGCAACGTATTTCGATTCTATACATCTATTTTAAGATATGTCAGTTTAAACTGTCTTCGAGCAAGACGCTTGAATCGAACTTCCACACCATTCCAGCGAGAGAACTTTAAAAAATTAAAGTGTTAAAAGCCACACCGGTATTGCCTTCTTTTCGATTTGCCGACGGTCTCCATTGATGTTTACACATAACATGTTTACCACGTTTTAATGAAACTCATTAAAACATTTTGATAAGGAAAAACTAAGGCGCTTTTATTGATTTATTAATAGACGGTAATTTTTTTTTGTTTTATATCGTATTTTATACTACTGTCAGTCACAGGTTGCTTTGCGAAAAGTTTAATGCCAATCAAATCAATCGCCAGTGACTAATGCCACTCGAACGGAAAATTCAATGTCCATTGCCGATGGTTAATCCGTTGGAGCCAAACGTCCTCCCACTGGTGTGGTGTGCTGTGGAAGTTTGGAGATGGGGTGCCATCTCAGGTGTCATACTCGTCATCTGACCGTGGCTCAAAAACAGACAGTTCCGTGCCAAAATGGCCCTGGTATTGCTTTAAAACGGGACGTGAACATAGCTAAATTAAATCCCTCCATTTCAATACGATGCTTAGCTCAATTTTTTGAAATTTATAGGTTGGCTTTTAGGTAATAATTTTTCTAAATTATTCTGAATGAAATATTAAGTTTCGTACTTTGTTGATAACCTCAAAGTCTATCTGGTGATAGGTAATCAAAGTTTACTCAGTAGCAGATTTCCAACTAAACAAAATAAGCAACTGCCTAGGGAGGCTGGACCGAGTTGTATCCGCAGGCAGAGCGATCGAATACTGTTTTTAATTTCCAAATAAATAAACTTGTAAGAATTCTAATTCCATAAATTATATAATATTAGGTTTACAATACTAGCTTATTTAATAATGATTTTAATAATTAAATATAAACTAAATGAATTTATCAGTATTAATAAGGTGGGAAATTAATTATTTATAATATCTTGTAATAATAATTATTCATTTAATTTGTATATTATATTTTTCATGACATATCTTGTAAAATAGTAATTTTCAATCTTATGTTCGTTTAAAATTATATTTCCGTATAATCTCATCACAATAATTAAATGCTTTAGTTCACAAGTAAGGAAATTATTAGGTAATTATTATGAATAAATTGCCAAATTTCTTATTTCTTCATTACTTTTATTCTTTTATTATGTATTTGCAATAATTTCTACTTATTTTAGCTCTTAAAATAATTTTCTAATCGCTCGAATTCCGACTTCGCTTCAACTTGTATGGAATCTGAACAATTATTTTCCTGCCGAATAGAAAGAGTATTGGCAAATTCCTTTTTGAGAACATATAAGTTCAAACCACTTTCTCATGATCTTCTTTTACTTTCTACCTTCTTAATCTTCCTCTGCAATGTACTTTGAAAAATAATGTTTTTTTTTTAAATAAGAATCTTGATAATAGTTAAAAATTGAAATATTTCCTTAAAATTATGAAGAATAAATATTGATAAAAAAAAAAAACTCGCGGTCATTTCTTGAAAGAATTTCTTAGATACACATTAAAAGCAAATAAGTAAAAACATATTTTTACAAAATTATTTTTAAAAAAAATTTAAATCTTCAACATTTTGATTCAGCTAATTCGAAATATGTTTGTTGAAATATGAAACCAAACCAAGCAGTAATTAAAAGACTGGCCTCTTAAAGGATGAGACCTAAGGCAGCAAAATGCCTAACTATTGTCTCCGTCTATTTTTATATATCGATAGTTAAAAAAAATCATAACTGATGTTATTCAAACAAAAAGTATTTCAGTATATTTTTAAAAGAAAATAAATATGACAATTTTTTAAATATTTTGTGATTCAAGCTGATTAGATATTAGAATAAGACTCTAAAAAAATTATATATGTAGAAATTTTAATTAATTATAACACAAGAGTGAATTCAAACGGAAATTTATTTTTTGACTTAACATTCATCAAATAAATTTTGAAATGTAATGATTAAATTGATAGTACATTCAAATTATTTCGATTTATTTAATTCCAAATTTATATTCGATTTATTTAAAACAAGTAGTAATATTTTCACAATGAATACGAAGTGAATTTAAAACAAATAGTAATGCCTTCACAATGAAAACGAAGTAAATTTAAAACAAGTAGTAATACTTTCACAATGAAAAAGAGGTAAATTTAAAACAAGTAGTAATACTTTCACAATGTCTTTAAAATTTATATCAACATCATACGTCATATTACAGTTTCTGAAAGTGGAAATCGCAACTGCCAAGGCTGAGGTAATATTGCCACGTAATAAGTATTTTCATCTGGCGACTGCCATTTTAGGTTACCTTTCGATAATATATCACTTCCTTATAACAATAACAATCTGGGAACCATTAATTTTGTCAGAGGCCAGAAGTACGGCAAGTTTGATTTCTTATCAACGAAACAGAGAAGCCATCCTTTCCCATTCGCGGCAGAAACACATCAATAAAATGCGGCCCTTTTGTGGGTTTTATCACGTCCCCGCCTTATTGCCAAAACGTGACAATTTTGCTTTGTATTCGCGCATGCTCTCTTGGTCGATTAAAGAAAAGAATCATATATGCAGGGAAAGTTACATGCCTTGTTTATCTCTGACTCTAGCTAAGATTGATAGCAATACAAGTGCTACTGACTATAATATATTTAATATTTTGAGGCCATATTTGAAATTTTTTTTATCTAAAATCGCAAAGGCTGATACTGATTGTGTCGTATAGCTAAATTGTATGTCAAACTTGCTCCTTTATAATTAGTCTTGAATATGATTTTGATGTATTTAATATTTGAGGCCAGATTTGAAAACATTTTGATCTAAACTAGCAAAAGCTGATAACAATAAGAGCTGGTACTGAATTGTATGATTCTGCTGTATTTAATATTTCTGGAACATGAGCAAAATTTTTATATAAATAATTGATATTCTGTAAAATAGAATTTTATATTTTGAAAAGAAGTTTTAATTTCAGTAAGTTCTTTCTACATCTCATTACCAGTATACGACATAATGAGAACTAGACACCTATGTTGACTAGCTTCTTCGGTCACATTATTGACTTTGCAGGTAGTAAAACACTTAATAGTGAATGCAATTTTTAAAAACAAATTCAGCCTGTTTTATGATACGATTGAAAGACGTGAAATGAATCGAATCAGTTTACTACAAATTACTGGCATGCAAATTAAAAAGTGAATATAATATGAAATAAAAGCGGAATTGAAAATCCTTCTCCCTGCTTTCTCCAAAGTAAACAATTTTTTTAGCTTAAACCCTTTTTAAGTAAAAAAGTAAACTTTTTTTAGCTTAACCCTTTGAGTCCCATCGGGACATATATGTCCCGCTGATATTTAAACCATCCGAATCACCCAGAGGTATAAGTAAACCTGAGTATCACCCAAAAGTATGAGTCAGTGGGAAATTTATCGAAACACATGTCCTAATGGTTTTCTGTAATTGCATTCATATGTTAGTGCAATTTTTTTTCGTATCCGCTGAATTTTATATGGTCACTTTAACGCCAATGGGACACATGTGTCCCATTTAAAAAGACCACAGAGACACATATGCCTCTCCTCCAAAATAACACCTATAGTTAATTTTTGTTTTTTTTTTTAGTAGAATATAGTTATTTATACTTTATTTACCCATTAGAGCCCTAAATTATGAAAATTTTGGAAAATAAAAACCTGATATTGAAAGGGTTAACTTTAACACAGATAATTTGTTTTTTTTTTTTTTTTTTTTTTTTTTGATGGATGAGTTCGAATTTTATCATCACATTGTTTCAGACTGAAACCAAAATAAATTATATATTAAAAATAAAGAAAATAATTGCACAGAAATGAAATTGATATCAATATAAAGATAATGATTTTTTTTTTTTAATTTTGAGGGGATACAATAACTATTCTTGGGAAATTATAGTTTTGGAAGATATGAATATCAGTTTTTTTCATAAGCAAGTCATAGCGATTAGTCATATCGGACTGATTAAGCCATTTTTCACCCTCAATCAAACTTGGCCGCTTGTTTCTAGAATCGTGATTTCTTTTAAATATTCTTTTTCTTTAACTGAAAAAAGGTTTTAATGAAAAGGAAAGACCACATCCCAGAAATACTAATAATATTTTGCAGCTGTATTAAGCGAAATGCTGAATTAAGTGAAGCTGTAAAATGAAGAATAAAATATTTATTACATTAATTGCATGTCGCAGCAATATATTAAACGTGCATGATCGTTTGATGATTTTGCAATCTTCCATGCTCCCTTTCACTAAATTCCGTGAAATCCATCTAAACATGCAAAATTGTTCTCGCAAACCGGGCAATAATATTTTAATATAATTATAAAAAACAAATAAAATTAATATCAATAACATAGACAACTTTATTAAAGATTAATTCATGGGAAATTTTAATGAAGTATACAAGATATAAATGTTACCGTAATGATTAATAAGATGAGTATGTATAATTACCATTGATTATTCAGAATCACTACTAAACATATTGGTAATTGTAAATAATTATCATAGCTGTTTTTCTCTTATGAAATAAATAAAGCATAGAACTCTGTTTCCCACATCCGAATATCATTCTTGAAAGTTTTTTTTTAGTTCGCCTGCAAGGTAGCGAAAAATCCTGAAATGATGAAGGGTCAAAATACATTCCAAATAATAAAAATATCGGAGATGCAATTTTTTTCCATTTCTATTTATATGCTATTTCAACAACAACAACAACAAAAAAAAAAGGAACAAACTCTTATTGCATTATCTGGTGCTTATCTTGTTATAACTAGGTACTTTTGACTTCCATCTGCGCCAACTGCACCGCCAAGTCGCTAAGTAGTTCGACAGCTGGCGGCAAATCCAGGAAATCAGCTGCGATCGTTTGTCGATTAATTAAAAGGATCATCAAGGCAAAGGGGAAATAAATCGGAAATAAAACCAGCCTCGTAATGAGGAAAGGAAACTTTCCACCAGCTGATTTTGGAACTTTCATTAGCGGGGGAAGACGTAATTAATAGAATTGACGTCATCAATTTCATCTCGCTTTCCTGAAAATGCGGGAAATATAGTTTTATTACGACAGGTTTGGCAACCAATGATGGAAGATTAAACAGATGATGAAAAGCAAGCCTTAGTCATCATCAAGCTGCGCAAATTACTAAAAAAAAGCCAGATAACTTTGGATGATCTGACAAATAATTGAGATAGTCAAGTTGCATCAAAATGGATGTATTTTGAGTCTTTAAATATTTTCTTGGAAAAAGATTGCATATTCCCTATTTGCATATATTTTTCATTCTTCTGTTTTGAATGCCTAAAGTTATAGTTGGTATTCAATCCTTACCCTTTACTTTTAAAAATCAAGAGATAATTGTTAGATACGTAGTGCCAATTTAATTTAAGTATCTCTAAATATCATATTGAAAAAAATTGGGCGTGACTACATAGAACAGCACCAAGTAATGAACAGTTTAATGTCATATGTTGTTTGTTATGTAACTCTTATGTCTTGAACATTGACTTCAGATAAAGTTTGGAGTAGAATTTTTTAGTTTGGATTTTTTTAATGTAAAGACAAAAACATAGATGCAGTGAATCGTCAATAATAAGGCATTCTATAAACGTAGATGCAAAGTAGGAGACAAATTAAAGGAACTTCTTAAAAATGCAGCATTCTAAAATTTTGGGCATCGCGTAGCATTCCAAACAAACTACCACATTTCTTTCATAACTAACATTTTTCATATTTACTGCTTAAATTGAGAAGGAATCTTTGTTAGATTAGCATAATTTTAATAAACATAAAACAATTTAAAGGTATGTTTTTTTTTCTTCTTCTGTTATTCTCCAAGAGATGCATAAGTGTGTATTATTATTTCCAGAAATTTCTCTAGGAAGTTAACTTATTTTATAACTAAGCCAGACCCCTTTCTGCTTCAGATTACAAAATATGTACTCTTAAGTCGTTTTGACGATAGAAAATACTTTTCATTTGCCATGAATATTTGATTCTTGGATTCTGTAAGATATGTTAATCTGAATCGGATTAACTGCACTGACATTAAAAATATATATATATTGGTTCCCAACATAGTTTTCTAAACATTTCAGAAAGTTTCCCTTCTAAAATATATAAAAAAATTGATTAAAAAACTATAATTGAAATTTCTTATCCCAAATTTGCTAGACAATATTTATTTATTAAAAGTAATTCAGTAAAATCCATTGTTAATTAATTTGTATTTGTATATAGGGAGAATTAAATAAAATTTCTTACCGGAATCTATGGCAAAATCTATCAACATTAATTTTAATCCTAATAATTAATTAATTTTAACTTTTATTATCTTTCAGCAATCTTTATTATTGCACTGAATTTTAAACGCGTAATTAATAAAAATCAAGATATACAAGAATATATTTTTAATATTTTAATATTTAATATTGGAACACACAGAATTCCATCAGAAATTTGGAACTAACAAATATTTCTTTAACTTCTAATTTCTTGTAATTAATGAATGAAAACATTGTTTGAAAACTTAATAATGTTTATGAATTCATAATATGCGAGCATGTATATATTGGGAGTTTAGAAGGGCCGGTTTTGTCGTCATTCTTATTGAAAGGAGGTATTATGGTATTAAGGAGGATCATAATATTTTGAAAGTTTATAACAGCAGTAGTTAATGTAGCACTCCATTAAAGAGACAGATTATTACTTAGCAATTTCCGCACTTTTAACAGTAAAACTAGTGGTGCATTAATAAGTTATCATGGCGCGACACCAATGTATATAATATATGAATGAGAAATACTTTATCATTTTATTTTGTGAATGGAACGAGAACTAAATTTTAATTGGATTTACGCCGTCGGGGGATGTGCTGAGAAAAAAAGAGAGGCTCTCGGCTGAGTTCACAGTTGCGTATTTAACTTAAAATGGGTGGAAATCATGGGCATTAAAATATTCCATGACTCTATTACTATTGAGGACAGAAAAATAAATATAATTAAGCGAATTACCGCATTATAACGAACAACTTCTAGATTTTAAAATGTTAGTTAATTGCAATCCTTTAGAAGTTATGGATTTAAAGAATTTTCAAAAGTATTTTAAAGAACCTAGGTTCTTTAGAATACTTTTTAGCCTATGAATGTAATATTTCCTTGAAAAGATATCTTTTATCCTCTTAGCTCGAAGCCTTAAGAAATTGCAAGCATAAATAGAGAGAAGATGAACTTTGCATCATTTTATATCTCGGAATAAAGAAGAATTCACTTTCGCCTATTGGCTTGCCGAAAGCAAATGGGGTTGAGAGTTCCATTCTGAAAAATTGCTTTGTCGTATGATCTATCGTATGAGCCTTGGTGAATTTTTTTGGCGATTTATCTCTGTTATGAGATTAACGGTATCCGAATTTGTGTTTTAGTCTTGTTTTCGCAAATGATTGAAAAAAAAATTGACACAAAACTATAATTGGAGTCACAAAATTGCATACCAAATTTGATACATATAATTCAAAAACGCAATGATTTATCATGTTTAAATGCTTTTAAAAGTACAGATAAACAGACAAGCATTTACTTCTGGAAGAATTTGGCTAAAAATTTGATAGATGTCTACACTACAGACATTTAATCTGTGTACCAAATTTTAACCATCCAGCTCTAATCTTTTCGTAATTATTATGCTAACATATCTTTTTATACCTGAACTGACAGACTTTTTCTGAAATTTGATAAAAATGAAACTACAAATTTTGCATAAAGACTACGTATCAAATTTCATTCACGTAGCTCAAAGCTTTTTTGAGTTTTATCACAGACGAACAGACAGACGGACTTAATGCCAGAAATGTGTTTTTCGAATTCTGAAAGGTCTAAAAGTGGATACTTGTAAAAATCTCGAGTTCGAATTCTTTGACGATTACAATATCTTCTCTATATTTCGAATACGAGAAAGTAATAATTATTAAGATAAATCTATGTCTAAACAATTCTGATTGCCTGCCAAATTCTCCAACTTTCTTTATCAAAGTAAAAAAATTATTATTTTTGCTGAAATTACGTTCACGTGATCTCAAATTTGTAGTATAAATAATAGGAAAAAAATCAGTTTTGACTAGATTAAATACATTTAATAAAAAATACTTTTACAATTGAATGAACACTACATTTTTATTACATACAAAACACATACTAACAACTATTTCTAAATGCTTACAAATTTCGCAATTCGAACAAGCTATCTTTGCAAACAATAACTCCAATAAACAAAATATTTTTAATAACATGCGTGTTTATCTTCAGAAGAAATTTAAATTTGTTTACATTTTTTCTGGATGAACTCTCATTTTCGAGAATATTTTTTTCTGAAAATTGTCAAAATACAGAAAAAAAATTATAAATTTCTTTAATTAAAGATAAAAGAATTTAAAGTTTCTTTTATAATAACTTCATCCAAGACACAAAATTCCATCGAAGTTATAAATTTTAAAAACTTTTTTCCGCTTAGAAGATAGTCTTTACGAAGGAATTTCACCTTACTATTTAAATTACTTTCTTACTTAAACTTTTTAAAATTATTCTGGCGCTCATTTTAACATTGCGCTTCCAAAAAAGAAAAAGAAAGCTTTGATTAAAAGCACAGTAGATAACTTTTAAAATCCGGAAACCACGAAACGAGTCCGAATCGCCTTAGGAGGGGGAAACATAATTTTTAGTTTAGTTTATTTATTAAAAAAAAAGCTAAAATGCCGCAACACTTTCACTAGAAAGCACCACTTTAATAAAACCTCCAGCGCCATGTTATTATCTGCAAAAGGGGAATTTTATAACCTCTCTACCTTGGAAACTGTGGGAAATGGCCATTAATGGGTACTGCAGGCGATTAAAGGAAGTTAGAATAAAAATTCTTCGCTCAAAATGCAAATTCTTAATGCTCGAATGCGATCGGATGTATTAAAAATTATTTTTCTTTCTCTATTTCTCCGCTGGGCTGAAACTGTCATAAAACGTTATGGCCTCTTTTTCACGTGCTCAGAGATTCACCGAGACACCAAGATAATAAATTTAATGATTAATCAATGATTAGGAAATGTAAAAAAAAAAAAAAAAAAAAAACCCTTTAGCAGGTAAAGAAGACCAGGTGATCGAAAAGCCCCATTTCCGCCATTCTCTTAGTTCTCAGGATATTTGCTTTCAAATCTGTATTCCATAAGATGAATGCAATTGCTTTAAATGATGCACTCTTTTCAAATCGACCCTTTTAATTACGAATGTGATCATAAATTCAAACGATCGTGCAAAGCGGTTAATGTAAGCTCCAACATGTAGTAAGTCGATAGTTGTTCTAATGCAGCTAAAGTCAATGCTAGCAGCGCTTCGAGTTCCGAAATTATTGTTCGCTCTAAAAGTTGACTTTAGATTAATACCACCATCCCGAATACTTGATTTAAAAGGTTTTTGAAAATGCGCTTTTGTGGAATTTCTCTTCAGAAAATTGCGTCATTTACTCTTCGCTAGCGATTTGAGGCCGTTGATAATTGCGATGATTAATTCCTCTCTTTGAGCGCCGTCTCTATTCACTAATTAAACGACACTAATGCGTTATCATTTATGTAAAAATAAGTCTTAGATTTCAAAGATTAAAACTGAGAAATCGAATGAATAATTGATTTATTAGTGTTTCCTCGTTTTAGATGGAAAATGGCTCAAACTCATTAGATGGCACGAGTACAAGAGGCTTAACGAAATGTATTTATAAAACGCAGAAGGTTCAATTAAAAGGGATTAATACATTATATGCACTTAGATGTCTTGTTTAATGGAGATCTTATAGATGGCAATGGAAAGTTTCACTCATTCAAGTTCTTAAATGAAAATAATGAAAACATAATTTTAAAGTGAATGATGAATGGCGATATTGTAAACGCAATTTACGAAATTTATCTGCATCTCACCAAAATTATTTCCACTTCTATGCTATTAAAAGATTAATGAAATGAAGGAAAATGCTACTGCACTTGCATAATTTCATCTTTGTAAATATATATTATTATTTGTAATCATATATTCTTATTTGCAAACTTTAAAATTATAAATATTGGAATTTTTATATTTGTACCTAACTTTCCTTACTTTTTACCTTACTTTGACTAAACACCTGCACTGAATAACGGTCTTGATTGTTATGCACTGACACCATAGTAATTCTTATTCTATTTGTCGACTGGCTTGGTGAAGTTTGGCGTATTTCCACCATGAATGCTACCAATTTCAAAATTTTAATTGTCATGAAATTTCGAGATCGCTACAATTCAGTACACACATTTCACTTCTATAGTGTAGACAAGTACCAATTTTGAAACGGTTGACGGTAAATCGGCCCTTACTTATCAATTTTGAAACGGTTGACAGTAAATCAGCCCTTACTTTCAGAAACATGTAAACGCGATGACTTAAATACATCACATTTTGTGTGTAATTTTGTGATTACAAGTGTAGTTTTTTGTGACAGATTTTTTTTTTCTGTCGTTTGGGAAAAGCGCGTCTGAAACTCGAATTCGATTTTCCGATGCTATCAACCACATACCATTATTTAATCGCAAAGGATAACACGATAGATTTACTAAAAATACTAAATTCACGTCATAGGTTAAAATTTCACAATACAGTGCCATGTAAGACTTTTTTTCTGGGATAACATTTTTATCAGAGAAGTATGCGAAAAAGTTTGGGGAAATCAATCCTTCTGTTTCAAACAAGAGTTTGGATTACTCCTTAAATATTATTACATATATTCATTTTACTTTCTTTTTTATTGAATTTGTGTTTAAAAATTGCGCAAATTAGCATAATGTATTATATCGTATTTCGTAAGTATCTTCAACTTTCTGCTGTATGAAATATGCTAAAAGAATGATAACTATTGCAAAATTCGATCTCGAGATTTTAATGGATTTCAACGTTCCAAACCTCTTTGAATTTAAAAAAACACACACTATAATTTTGGGATTATGACTGTCTGTCGGTCTTCAAACACGATAATTTAAAAGCAAAAGTACTAACTACACTAAATTTAGCATGTAAAACGTTAGAATTGTATCTGTGTATCAAATTTTGGATCTAATTTCACAAAGAAATGACCTCCTGTGGGTCCCTATGTTTGAGTGTATGTGAAAGTGACAAATCCGAAACACAACTACTAAAGTAAATGAGGTTGTCATATGGTGTTATCTCCAAAATTTTAAATCTGTATCAAAGTTTAAAACTTGTCGACCAAAGTGAGACACCTAAAATACGTATTTGATTTTCTTCACTAAACAAAAGTTGAGCGAAGAACCCTCTAGCTAATTCATTTCTTGTGGTAGCATTAAAAATTCACGGAATTCAGAACTGATTATTTTCAGATAATTTGTACTTTGTTATGCAAAGAAATTTTACGTGGCAAAAACTTTAGAGTCGAAATTTAATTAATAATTTCAACAAAAAACTATTATAACACTTCAAATATGATTTGTAGTGGAAATCCAAATTAGCATACATATGAATTTCTGTACTAAATTTTAAAAAAACTGTTAAATCCATTAAAAATTTTATTCAACTGATTTAATTCGATCCTAAGTTTATATTAGCCAAAATAAAACAATCAAAATTACTGAGGCTGAAAAAGGAAATAGAGAATATGCGTGCATTTTTCTGCATCATTACAAATATGTTCAATATGTAGCATTCTGTACCCTTCATTCAGATTCCTTCTGTGCAAAGGGATATTTTCTGTTGTTATCTTTTGTACAATATATAACACCTTACCATTTATAGTACTCATAGTATGACGAATATATTTCCTTCCTCTTGTGCTTCCTATTCAGTGCAAATGTTAGATAATATCAGTAATTGCTCACAATAAAAATGACAAATTGTCTATCTTATCTATCGAAAAACACCTTAACGTGATACAGTTAGGAAATAAATTTATATTTGCGTCTTTTGTTATGACTTGGTTGACCCAGTAATCGTTATTGGAGAATGATAGACAAATGTGTGGGAATTATTATTTATTATTGTTATTTAAATAATTATTTAATTATTACATTTATTTAAATTGATGTTAGGTAATGATAAAGTTTTTTCTCTCATTTTTCTTTGCTTAAGTTTCGATTTCGCAACGATAATTTTTATTTCTTAAAATTTAAAATTTCGCAATAGCAGTTGTAAAAAGTGCCAAATGTTTGCTATATAAATAATCAACAAACATTCTTTGAAGAACCAAGAAACAGAATTCTCTAATATTATATATATATAATACTATTTTTTCGAGATTTTATGAAAATAGTCCAAGCTTTTATTCCTTATGGAGATTTCTTTAACAAAGATATGGCGTACCAACTGGCAACAAGGCAGAAAGTAAGAAGAGAACGTGAGAAAGTGTTTTCAACATATAGTTTTAGAAAGGAATTTTCTTATTCACATTTTGATCACTACGGGGAAATAATAGCCCGCACAACACAGAATAATGGCAGGAAATTATTTTTTAAACGTGCATTAATTATAAATTATTATATATAATATTAATATTACGTGTATTAATTATAAATTATTATATATGATATTAATATTACGTGTATTAATTATAAATTATTGTTTATGATGCTTTTAGATTGGCATTCTTTTAACAAATTGTGTGGTTTAAAAAGTCGTTACTCATAGAATGCGAATTAGTGAACATACATTTTAATCCGTGCTATTTGAATTAAGTCACTTGCTTTATGGTTTTTATCAAAACGCTTCTTACTAGATAATGTTGTGTTATTAATTGGTATTTGTCATAGAATTTTAGTTCATTTTTAAGTTTGTTTAATTATTCAGATATTTCTCGGAAACATTTTGATTCTATTGAAACGATGATCACACAACCAGAGTTCATTTCACTGCGCAATTACATAATACAAGTCTTTTATTTTTTATATGATAATGCTTTTAAGTTGTATTTTCCTTAGTAATTAAGAATTTGCAAGTAAAGTCAAGCTATCAACAACTCCATGTAATAATGTTTCTGAGTAGAGGTTCGAGCTTTCATCGGGAAATTTAATTAACATTAATTAACGTTAATAATGTTGCTATTATTTTGTTATTTTATTTTTGTGGCTATAAATATTTATGATAGAATGTAAATTACCTTATCCTGATCGATGTAAATTACTTTAAACACTGTAAATCACCTTAGAAACTTTCAGTAAAAAACATAAAATGAATTAATTAATTGTGGATATCCTTGATTAGGATGGCAAGAAACTTTAAATCAATTTAATTAAATTTAACGCTATTCTGTGATGATGTGCAAACATAATTATCCAACTCTTTGCTGTTGGTCATTGTGCGTGTAAAGTTGTGTTGCATATGCATTGCTAATACCTTCCAAGATCACTTCACGAAGTGCGAGGGGCGCAGTTTATGCATGGAAAACCGTCTTGCAATGCTATTCTGGCCACAGGCATCCTACATCCTTTCGAAATTCAATCCCAAACAAATTGATGTTTCACAATTACGAGTTAATCACCTCCGGACGATATTCTGAGAAATGAGTGGACCGTGAATCCGAAATATCCCCGAAAGCGGATTTCAGCATCCAATTTTACCCTGTACACGAATGCCATCGCTGGGCGGGAGAGGCGTGTCCTCTGTCGTTGTGACGTCACGCCTCAAGGAACTTTCACCCACCAATCAGAGCCCTGCATCGAAGGAAAGCAGCCTGTACAGGCTTAATTAAGGAGAGCGTAAAATGTTTGAGTAGGTCAGGACTTGTGTAAATGAAATTTTCACCATTTTGTCGACGGAGTCTTTGTTTTAATCAGAAGAGCGTCGTTTGTCATGAATTCTTGTGCCGGTTAATGGCATCGGAGTCATTGTCGCCGGAGGAAAATCTTGTTATCCCAAATGGTGTTCTGTGTAGAGCAGAGCTGTGTAAACAAGCCCAAATTGCGAATGGCATAGAACTTCGGATAAATGGACTTAAACCGAGGATTGAGCACTTACATACAATGCGAGTTCAATAGGCACTTAAGCAAAGTGGACCGGTGTCAGGTTCGTTTTGTCACTAGAAAATGTAATGGAAACAGATACAGTAAATCAATTGTTGCAGAACTATCGAGTTAGAGTTGGAATACAGAAAATAGAAATTCACTTGGAAAGTGACAAAAATTGTTGAATTAATGCATTTAAAGAAATTCCTTTAAGAACATAATGTGGTTCATGTTTCTATCGTATGCATGCCATCTCCTTACATACCAATATAAGAAATTGAGATAATATAACAAAAATATATCTATAATTTTAAAAATACAAATATCTACAAATTGGAAACAAAAAATTAAAATTTCTGATTTTTTTTTTAATGTTTTCAATCTATTTTTCTAAGTACAAAAAATAAAAAAAAGGGATCTCTTAAATTTTTCTTTGCAGAAATGATCTGTTCTTCCATTTTGATTCCCCATGCTTTTTATTTAAACCTGTACCACTTCTTTATAAATTTAGTTTTTAAAATCATTTTTAATATTGACTCTATTTTATTTAAAATCCTCAAGAATGCCATGCATCAACTTATCTGAACGATATAACTAAAACCAGACTACGAATTTCGGAAACAATTGTTTGTCCGAATAGCTTCTTTTAATAGTTAAAAATCGTTTCAAATTGCTAAGTACTGTATGTTAGTGATGACGTCCAGCGGTATGTGATTCTCAATCATAGATATTTTAATCTCTTTTCGTCACAATGGTCCTGCGATTGGTCAAAACACTATTGCAAATTTCGTTCTTGTTTATTGCTTGTGTAGGAGTGTGTGGTCGCTCTGATCTTCTGTGTTTTAAAAAGAGCTGACTAAAAAGATTTTGTGCGGTGCACTCCATTACGAGTTTTAATATGAGCTTATAAATTTACAATCGTCGTAACTGAGTATTCTTCTCTGAATGTAAGTAATAATACATACTTATAACAATTATCAATGCAACCTGTGATTGCTGATGTATATTTATCGAACATAAACAACTTACTTAGATTGTTAATACATGCGATTGTAAAATATCTTTTGTAATTTTTTATGATAATTTCATCTGCCATTTGCAATCCTGTCATTGTTTTTGAAAAAGTACGGTGCGATATTCTTCGTGCAGTCTAAAAAAATAATAATAATTATAATAATAATAACCTTTGCCTTGCTCAAGTAATGATTTTTAACAATAAAAATTTTCGGCATATTTTTTTTCTAAACCTAAGTTTTGCGTTAGTGAGTAACGAATTTCGAAAACACACACAAGATATTTGCTTTTTCCAACAATATAACAACAATGCCGGCGTCCTGGCATAGGGGTTGCGCGTCTTCCTCGTGATGTGGGCGTCTTGTCTCGAGTCCCAGTTCGGGCATGGTTGTTCCTCATCTGTTCTATCTGTGAGATGTGTGAATGTGCCCCCCTGTAAAAAAGGGTTGTGCAAGCGAATGTGATGCGTGAGTAGCTAAGACGTACTCTTGGCCCTAGTTGGCGCTACTTAAAACAAGAGACGCTCCCTTGGCTTAAAATCGCTGACTTCGTCAGCGAGCTTATCCATGGCAAGTGCCATTATAAACAACAACAAGAACATATAACAACAATAAATGATACCAGATACATTTAATTTCCTCATCACTTCTATATCGAGGAGAAAACAATACCTCAATTGGAAACAAAGCGTCTGAAACAAAACTTCGATTTTTGGGTATTTATTGCAAAATTGTTAGTGATTATTCGCCAATAATCGCTCGATAAAATAAAATATGCTAATTCACGCCAAACGTCAATATTTTGCAACTATTTTTCGCCAAAGCTATGCAAGAAATTCGCTATCTTACCCAATGGTCACAATTTTATACAGGAAGATAAAACCTTTATAAGAAGAGACTAGAAAGTTTTTTTAAGGGGAAAATTACTCACGGTAGCTTGCATTATTGATCTAAATATTCTTCATGACAATGAACTTCTGTAAATCATTTCCTTGAGATCATCGAAGCTGACTTACGGAGAGTTGGTGAAGAAAGTGGAACTTAGATGTGCCAATGTAATTAAAGCTGTCGAAAACTAGTTCTTTTTGTGAATCGTCACAGGCAGCTTATTGACAAATGCGCATATCTAACTGTGCGTCTTCTTACTTTGTTCTGTGACATAATGCTGTAAGCAAATAAAAGAATAAATTTGAGTATAAAAATGAGTTGGGTAGTGCGCTTAATGTATAAACATTTATTTGAATTCAGTGATAACCTATTTTAAGTATATTTTTAAATTTAATTGTTGCTTGAAAGAAAGAAATCTGTATTAATGAGATGTGCAATCAATTCAATTCTGCATGGCGCACTACATGCAGATATTTGGCGCAAATTTCAGTAGTGAAGTAGAAATCTATTAATTTTTTGTTAATTCCTAGTTGCGTAACTGCATCCAATTAAATATTTCTTTTAGGTTCCTATTCTTTAAATCGTCTAATAGTAGAAAACTGAACAATCATGTACAGGCCTGAATGCAATTATAAATATATGTGTCATTTGAAACAAATCAAAGCCACGATACATATACAATCTGCCAATTATTCTGACATTAATACTAGAAAAATAAGGAAACTTCTATTTCCTCCAGCAAATATTTTAAGCATATCAGCCCCAAATATTACCTTACAACATCATTTGAAAGTTTCGATGCCACTTTTACATGTAAGTATACTCGGCAAAACCTAATTACAAGGCATCTTGCAAAACTTTGAAATTTCTCTTAACGCTTTACTTTCTTAACAAAATCATTAACTGCGACCGCGTCAAAACAACGTAGAAGAGTACGAAACTTCTGAGGATTGTCTTGCTCTCGAACTCCCCTGACCACACAGAATCTGAAGGAGAGCGGAAAACTACGCCGAAAGGAACTTAATTAAAAGCCGGGACACCGAAAGGAAGGGGTTGGAATGGGGGTGATTTCCACCCCAATTTTTATCGCGTCAGCATTCACCTGACTCAAGCAGTTCTCCTGAAGCCCGTTGGACCGAGACCTTCAACTTTATGAGATCATTTCGCCAACTTTTAACTGGCTCGGTTCTTTAATAGCTGGAAGGAAACGTCATTTGCATGGAGATTCGGAAAGACCGCCATAATAGGGAAGTTGACTCGCTTAAATTAAGTCCTGGATATACCGCCTCGCTGCCTTTACAAAGTTTACCTTGTAAACAAAGTTGCCTCTATTTAGCAGCGACCTAAGATGGAAATGTTTGGCTTGGCGATTGAAAGTGTTTTCTTCGTAAAAGATTTATATTCCTTTTGGAACTTGAAATTTACATTCAAAAGGACTTTCTTTTTCCACGGAATTCTTCAGAATCTGTGTGCACTAAAATTGAATTGAAGATTTCCAAACTCTGAAAGTAGCGCTTGTCCAAAAGCAACGATTCTAGAAAAGCTATTTGCGCTACAACGCTACGCTGTATGATCTTTTGAATTTTGCTGTAAGCCTTTCGGAATTGTTTATTATGAAAAATATTTATCTAGGAAATCCACAAGGGAAAGAAACAGTTTTCCCATTAAAAAGTAAAATAAATGTATTATTATCGAAATAAAGGTGTTTTTTTCTTGTCTAGTGCTCCTCCTAAAATCTTCGCGTTATTCATAACAGATATAGGGAATTATTTTACATT
The DNA here is from genome assembly GCF_947563725.1 of Argiope bruennichi. NCBI lineage: Eukaryota > Metazoa > Arthropoda > Arachnida > Araneae > Araneidae > Argiope > Argiope bruennichi. Next base: position 118,573,501 of record NC_079159.1, read on the forward strand.
TTGATTATAAATAAAATCTGATTTCTTCATGCATTAAAATTCAGTTCAATATTGGGGCATCTCAAATTGTCAATGATAATGGACTTATGATTGAAACAACTGAACTTGTTCAACATCTAAAAATTACACATAAATATTTAATTTGCGTCGTCTAAAGTGATAGTTAATTTTTTCGTTCAGCAGTCTTTGGATGTGGATTAGTGATATTTCATCGTAAAGATCTAAAAGCTAAGGTGCATCAAATCATGCAATATTTTAACATAAAATTTTGATAGTGCATCTCATTTCTTTTGTTAAATGTCTAACACATTCATAGATCTTGCCATTCCTTGCCCGAAAAGCTGAAAATCATTACGTGTCATCACTATCTAATAAAGTTAAAATATTTCATCAAATCTCTTTTTTTAAAAAAACGAGGCTCGTGAGAATTTTCTTTTACTATTGTAACATTGTCGACACGTTTTAAAGTTGCAAAGGGCTAAAAAGAATTTCTATTTGAAACAATTATAGACTTTCGATGCAATTATACACGATGTGAAGTCGCAGTATATTTGAAACAGCTCTGCAGCATATTGCAGAATATTATACAATTATCATGCTATTTTATATTCAACAATTTTATATAATATTATGAATATTTCTTTAATAGCATACTATATTATAAAAATATATCTGGTTCTAAAATAATGGGTCCGATAGATCTGTCCATCATTTTTAAAAGACACAGAACAATTTGGCAGTTATCCATGTCTCACGTTTTTGCTGTTGGAGGCTGTGAGTTGTCCGACCCAAATTAAAACTCTTATGATTTGATTCCAAAGAAAAATAAACTCGTACTATCGGTCACACATTATGTTCCAAATATTTTTAAAACAAAAGACCTCTCCGTCTGTACCATCCATGTTGCTGCTTCAAATATTTCACGGCTTCCACAAGCTGAAAATAAGCTACATACGATACTGGCCATACATAGAAAGACTATAACCGCTTCAAGCTGACACTATTGCTATATTTTCTGTAGTTAAATTGATGTTACTTATAAATTTAGAAATTTTGTGCGCTGATATTTATTATACGTAATAAAAATCAGATTAAAAATAATCTATATTCAATACATTAAAAAAATCTATAAATAATTAGTTCAGATAGAATTTATAATTTGGTTTAAAAATTCGATGCTTAATGATGAATTTATTTTCAATTTTTAAAGAATTACGACAAAATGACTTGTTAGTTCAGTTTGTTTACGGTTAAACATTAATAAAAAATCATAAGTGTCACTTACATTTTCGTGGTGAAATTATATTAAATAAAAAAAACTAAAGAAGAAAAACTATTCATTTCATTTCAACGATAACTTCAAGTTAAAAAATGAAATTTGAACAAATATACTCTTAAATGGGAATTTTGAAAACCTCATCATCCAAACTCTCAGCAATGTGACTTTTACGAGAGGTACAAACTGAAAATCTCTGATATTTCAACATCAAAGTGCAACACTTTTGTCGTGTCTCTTCTAAGAGTGAAAAACACTAAAAAATGCAGGCGTCATTTTACTGCCCCCGTATTTTCCAGTGATTCTTTTTTTTTTTCCTATACTCAACCACAATGATAGAATTTTTGAGCAGAATTGTCTTCTCCTTCGCATTTAAACAGGAGCTGCGGGCGCACAGAATGGGCCCGCTTCTGTATCGAGAGGAAAAACACCTACATTTTCTATAAGAGAAAAATTTTAGTGATCCCATCATCGCTAAGAATTTGTTTGAACTAGGGGTTTTTATCAAAAGGGCTCTGTTTTGGTTTTTGCGAGCTTGTAAAAAGGTATGAGATCTTATTACTCTTGTGTATAAGTTCCAGAATAGAAATCTAATTTTCTTGAAATGTATTTTTCTTTTTCTAAAGAAAAAGAAAATGATAATATGAGCAGCTCTTGAAATTTCTTATGCAAGCCTTGAATGTCAATGTTATTTGATTGAAGAAATTCTATAAATAGATCAACAATAGGAAAGTGATATAAATTTATTTACATCGTTTAATATAAGTATTACTTCAGGCATTTGCTTTTCATTTCTTGTGCAACCATCATATTTAAGGAGTTGAAAAAAATTTCAATTTATTATGTTTGAAAAAAAAACCTTGCCTTTTTTCATATACGAAATATTCAATGAATGAGAATTGTGACAGTCTAAAGTTAGGTTTATACTCAGCCAGCTATAATCCATTCAGTAAGACCATGCATGCGCAGAAACTATACAGTAGCACATACCTCTTCCTTCGAGACAAGAACTTGCTATTGTCCGCTCTTTCGGTGCATGCGCAATCTTTCTTCTGCGCATGCGTGACTGACTGGTATCTTATAACTGGTTAGATATAAACCCGCCTTAAAAATTGTACCTCCTTATTTTGATGAATTTTTGCATTTTAAAATTACTTAGTAGGAAAATAATTTTTTAATAATGTTTGTTTTCGGACAGAGCAGTTCTAAATGATGGATGAAACTTGTATGTGATTTTTAAACTCAAATAGATTTTTCTTTTTGAATTTTTGGATTTAATTCTTCTACAGAGAGTCTTCCGTTATTCCGTTTACTTATGTACACGATAATTGTGAAACGCAAAGTGTTAGATGAATAAATTTTAATTTATCCGTAAATGAACTCGCTGATTTTTGTCTTATTTTCACGTGTATGCCAGTGCAACAATAGAAAAAAAAGCAATGACTTAAGTAAATGAAATTTGGTTTCTAATCTTGAGACTGAAAATGTAAACACATTTAACATTTTGGATCCAATCAGTTGAAAGGACGATTTTTAAATTGTGTCTTAGTTTCTTCATTAAATTAAGAAGTCAGAAACGTGGGATATCATGTAAGTATACTCGGAAGTTGGGAGGTTTAGTTAATTTAGTTTAGTTATATTAACCACCCGTTTTAAAGCAACACTATGGCTATTTTGGGACGGACCGCGTAATTTTTTAACCCTCAGTCAGATGACGAGGACGAAACCTGAGCTGGCATCCCGCCTGCAAACTTTCACACCACACCAGCAGGAGAAGGTTTGGTCGCGACGGATTATAGTGCACCAGACCGCTTAAGACGACAGTTTTTTGGTGGAATTGGGTCTACAAACGGAAAACAAAGCCGTGACCTTACCACTAGGCCACCGCGGCCTCGGAAGTTGAGAGGACAACGCTGCCATTGTTTGTAGAGGTTACGACGGCTCTGTAATGCCATTTCGTCATCGAACTCTTTAGCGATTCTCTTTGTACGGCAGATATAAAGAATTTTATTAGGTGAAATGAACAATTTGGCGAATTTTCTTTAAAGGGGTGTAGGTGGTGTCCTAGTTGGCATTTTTATCCTGTTGACAAAAATTAATACCTATGCTTCCAGCTCCTATGAAATTTAGATGAAAGAAAAATTTGATCTGTAGTTGGTCCCAAATTAACATACGCAATGTTACGAATTTCAGATTTCTTTTTCATAGCATCATTTCTTCGACATTATCTTATCTTTCACTTTCAGCAGTTGCAATTGCATATATAAGAGACGCATAACTTTCTGTTTAAAAGAAAACGTGTTCCAAATTTAAAAAACACAATAATAACTATGAATTCCAATGGAAGGGAGCATACAGAATAAATTAACGTCTTGGATTTTGATATCCTTTTCAATGAAAGACCGAATTGCATCAATAATAACCTAATATTCTGGTCTCCTAGACAAACTGAAAATGGCTGTATTGTAATGCTGGCCAACGTAGCCAAGGCAACCATATTAGCATTATCGCCTTCAATGGCAAGCGGGAAATGACATACTGAATAGAGCTGTTTCTCAACTACATTCTCGAGATGGGCAGGAAAGTTAAATATAAAATAGCACTTTGCTGAGAAATTCATTCGAATCTTGTATTAAGTCAATGGAATCAATTTTAGAAATTTAATAACAGGTTTTTTTTTGCAATAAAATTGCTAAACACATAAAATAAGAAATGATGAAATGTCATATGACACAAAAAATGACAGCATCGGATCCTGACAGCAAAGAAAACCTCTCAGAGCTACATCGAATACTTAATCATTTTCAATAATTCACAGAATTTTGATTATTTTGTGAATTAATGTGATGTATTAGTCCCATTGCAATTTTTTTTCATAATTTGGTATTAAAGTTTGTTTTTTTTTAAAAAAAAAACAATATCTTTAACTTCAGATAGATAGTCTTACTGAAATCAATACACAATAGGAGAATCTTAAGTATTTGTAAAAATTATAAATTAATACAAACAGTGATTTTGACTAAAATGTGTCAGACGGAAATATTTAATTAATTGTTTCGCATTTAACGTCCCCTCCGTTAATAATTTTATCTATTTGAGTATAAAAATTTCCATAATTTTTGCATTGTGTTTAAATTCAAAACAGAAAAGGCAAAATATGCAACAAAAGGCTATTGATTTTTAAAATGGTATTGTAAAGAATTTACAGTTGTTATGAAAGAGAATCTTTTAACATATTAATAAAAAAAATGAAATTTCTCTTAGAACAATTTTCTTGCTTTGGTATCGAAGTAACCGAGAAGTGACACTGCTTTGAAAAATGCTGGAAATCACTAGCTGATGTTGTAGAAATGAGAATCATCACTATCAAGAGCATAGCGGAAGTGAAGTACGAATTAGTGTCATATCTTTGTAACGCTGACATTCATGATTTCTGACATAGTTCAATTTCTGATGACTCGATGATTCTCATCAATAAATTGCATCTTGGAAATATTTACGAGAAATCGCATGGATTAAGATTCGATCTATATGGTGGCTAACCCAAACACTTTGTAGGAATGAGGGGAAGCTATTAAAAATTCTAATGAAAGCTATAATATGAAAAATCTGTTGAAGTCTAGAATAATCTTCTATAAATAGTAATTTTCTTTCCGCATAGTAATTTTTTTAAAAATAAATTTATGACCATATTATTACTACTTTTTACAAATAATCAAATGTTACTAAGACCAAGTTGAGATCTAACTGTAAAATTTTGCACGAAGACAAAGAAGAATGCTGATGAAAAATTACGAACATCTTTGATTAATATTTTGCAAGAATAATTTAAACAACCATCAACCAATATAATTTAACCGAAATAAAATGAATCTTCTTGCAATGATTTTTGCTTCATTTTCTCTTCATGAAAAAGTTTCATATACTTTCAAAAATTATTGTAATCAGTTCCAATTCTGCTTTATAATAGAAAAGTCCCCGAATATTATTTTTTTTAAAGTTTTCGTTGCCAGTTTTTAAATTTAAATATTTGTCTTTAATTTCAAATGTATTTGCCTTTATAGAAAAATGAATTCTAACTTACATTTTTTTTAACTTTTTAATTATGACTCTTCAATTTACTTCTGTATAAAAAAAAATCTTTTTGAGATTAAAAAAAATGAGAGAAATGAGTTTTTCTCTTATAATTTTATTTTTTAAGCAGTCGTATAAAAGCATAAAGCGTTAAATTCACTACATTTGAGAAAGAGCAGATTTTGTTTTAATCCAAATTTCCTCAAGTGACTTTAATGAGCAATGCCATCTTTGGGCAGAAATCTAAAGTGAAAAATAAAAGGGCTTGAGTTCATAAAGTATGATCAGATGCAATTTTATTTGGGTGTAATGAAACCAAATAACTCTAATTACAAAGTATAATTTATCGAAATTAACTTTTTAGTTGTCACTCGTGTGTTCCTCCCCCCTTTTATAATCCTTGATACTTTTCATTTTTGAGTTCGAAAAAAATTTTATCGTAGAAAATAATACCAACTTTATATTAAGATTAACAAAAGTATGTATTCATTGAACCTAGTTTTATATATTTTAAATAGTTTTATTTCGTTTCAGTTTGATTTCCATGTTTGAAAAGTTGATATTTAGCAATTTTACACTTTCTGATAAACTGGAGCTTTCAAATTTTATAGAACAATGTACTCTTAATGCAATACATTATTAAAAAAATTCACAGTTTATAAATATCAGTTAAGAGAATTAATAACCTTTTTTAATCCTAGTAGTGATGTTACTTGTCAATGAAATTCGGAAAAATTGATTTTCAGATTCCATTATATTTCAAATATTGAATCACAAATTAAAAATAAAATAAATAGAAAATAATTAAACGGAAGAACATTTCTATCTTTTACTTATTGACAAAAGCGAACTTTAGAAAATACTTTTATCATTCAATTTATTGTAAATCTGATTTGCATGAATTTTATCATGGGTGAACATGATGTTGTTTTGGTTTGGGGTTTTTAAAACCACAAAATGCACGAGCAAAAAATTACCGATTTATAGCTTTTTCGATTGACCAATTTTTTGCTTTTAGGGTTATTCGAAATTGATAAAGTTACAACTTGGCGGGAATGTCCACCATGTACCCCATCCTCCTGTCTGGCCAATAAAGGGCAGGGTGGTAAGAAGTTATACCCCGAAGAAGCACAGAGGAAAGAAATGGGAATGAGCGCGAAAGAGTGAGGGGAAGCATCGAAAGTTATATATATAGTAATATAGCTTTTTTTTATTTTTAATTTTTCTAGCTGGCAAAAAAAGTTTTGGAGCTCGAATAATTTTGAAATGAGAGAAAAAAAAAAAAAACGTTTTTTTTAAATATCGGCGCATGCGTAATCTGATAGTCAAGTAATTGTTTAAAACCAGTTTAAACTGGTTTTTCAAGAAAAAAAATTCTGACCTCGAGGGAAAAAAAAAAATTTAGAACTCAATTGATTTTCAGATGCTCAAAAATCATCGATTTTCTAAATGTTGGCGATTAAGAAATATGAGTCATACGAGAACATGATGATTGATATCACGGGACATAAAAAATTAATGTTCTCTCATGATAACTTCGAATTTGCTATAGCAGATTCCAATTTTTTTAATATTTATTTTCATTATACTTTGGTAAAGTGTATAAAAAGGGAAATGAAGTATCGAAAAAGAATAATTTTTTTATTGATATTGATCTGGTTTCGCAAGTTTTATATGGGAACAACATACCAATTCAATTAATCCTCTTCGCTAAATTTCTGAATTGCGATATTCTTACATATACAAACGGACAGAGAAATAAAAATTACATTTCGATCCAAATTTGATTGATATCTGCAGTTTTAATATTAAATCCGCATGTCGAATTTCTTCCATTTAATTTACTGTTGTTCTCAGTTATCGCTCTCACAGATAGGCGAACTATCTTGTATTAAGTATCCACTTCAGTAAGGATATTCAATTGATCTATATTACAGAGTTCCTCCAGCAGCTCCTAAATTCAGGGTCTTTTGGAATCGCCGGATGAGACACTGAGTAATTCAAGAGTATTTCGAGAGCTGTTCAATCCACATGTCGAATTTCTGTCATTTTATTTGTTGTTGTTCTCCGTTATTCGCGCTCATAAGATAGGCAGGCACACTGTTTTGTTTCAGACTCATTAGATTCAATAAAGATCTTCAATACAGATGTAGAGTGCTCATCCACCGGCTCATAAATGAGAAGTATTTGAAAGTTTTTCATGAGATAACAGAATATTTAGGAGCTTCGGCTCACCTTAAATTCCTCCATCGAGATTATTATGTTTCCGTGCTATTGTGGTCGTATATGCCCAGAGAGACACAGGTAGAGCTCTAAAAATTTTTTTCCTACTTTAAAGATGTCTTAAATCTGCAGATTCGTTAAAATATCGAAATTGATTTTTGATAAGATCGCCATTTTTTCTCTATAAATAATTATATACGAGAAACTAAAAAAACAATATATTTAAAATATAGAAATGAAACTGGCAATGACGAATTCCTCCCTTATGTTTGGCTCTAATAATTTTATTTTTTTTGAACGATAGCAAAATATTGTAGGCGAAGAAATATATATATATATATATATATATATATATATATATATATAGAGAGAGAGAGAGAGAGAGAGAGAGAATGGTTTTTTTTTCTTTTTTTTTTGCTTGCCTTTTTCATGTGACTTTAGTAAGCAGCGACACCTCTGGCTACAAACAAAAACATAAATACGAAGTAAAGAAAAAAAAATGGTTGAAAAAACTGGTAAAAGCCTTTTTGGTTCTTCTCCTGATCCTGAAAAGACTCCGAGGGAAAAACAGGAAAACAGGGAGAATATTATTGATATGAAGAAATGCATGTGCAGAAAATTGCACATCTTATGATGAAAAAAAATCTCATTTTTAGCAGGAAGGGAACGAACAACTGAACGACTCCTTAGCCCTAGGGGGGGAGGGGGGGGGAATTTAACAACAAAAAAAGTTTCGAAAAGTGTAGTCTAGGAATGGGAAGGATGCCCCGGGTCATAAAACCCTCTTTTAATAATAAGAGATGCTTTTTATGGCGCTAAATGGCTCCCTGGATTTATTTATGTAGTTTTTCTTTCTTGTGTGTGTACGAAGACTCTCAACTTTCCTGTCTCTGTGAATAGATCACCATTCATTCTTCTTTTTTTCCTTTAAATAAATGTCGGATGCCTTTTCACATCGCGATGCCTTTATTTCGAAAGTAGAATAAAAATCGTGATGTAAAGGCTCGAAGCCATTTTCAGATTCAAGAAAACGGAGCTAAAAAAACACCTTATTGGGCCTTTTTTTTTTTTTTTTTTTCATCCTCATTCTACTTAACGGGAGAAAAAAAAATTTTTTGTCGCTTTTCTCAGATTTTCTTTTCTTTTCTGGCGTTTAAATGAGACGTTTTAATTTCACCAGCGATAATTAAATGTAGTCGTCTGTCAGGAATCTGGCAGCTTTCAAACCAGCATACTCTCGAACTAAGAAGGCATCGTATTAGTGGAGGATAACACCTAAAGATTTTTTTTTTGATAAACGTTTATCGTACAAATTATTAAACAGTTTTACTGTATAAAATAAGTATCCTGAAACGTAATTCAGCATATCTTAGCAGTTTATAATATGGAAAAGTGCTGAAATCTACCAGCACTGATTTTCTCTCCTTTAAACATTTTTCTGGTTCTTTTGGCTTTTTTACTTTCTAGCATACAAAGTATATTGAAAGTATAGTAATCATCAAAAAATTCGAACTCGAGATTTTGAGTTCGAAAAAATCATTTTTGGAACATGTCCGTCTGTGAAAACATAACTCAAAAACGCTTTGAGGTAAACGGTTTAAATATTGTATGCATTCTTTGCGCCAAATGTATCGATTTCTATCAAATTTTGTTCAACGTAACTTTTTAGTTTCAACGTAATGCCACGTGTCGACCTCGTCATCTGATCGAGGCTCAAAATTAAGAGGTCCGTCCCAAAATAACTCTAGTGTTGCTTTAAAACGGGACGTTAATATAACTAAACTAAACTAAACAACTTAATGCTGTCCATTCTGACTCACATACAGCACAGATAAAAAAATACTAACGTTTTACCGGATCAGCAATAATAGTAATAGCCAGTGTCGTAATGAGAGTAAGTGGTGCCCGGAGCATTTAATGAATATTTTCTTCGTCGAGTCGTTAGCAACGGCTGAGTAAATATTAATGGCTTCCGCAGCATGACATTATTTTTAAATAATTATTAACATTTTAAAATTTGTTGATTAATAGTTAACTAACATTTTAAATATTATTTTTAAATAATAATTAAAATATAATTTGAATACAACGCTTTATTTCCATCTTGGAAAAAATGGCACGTTTTACCTTCACTGCATATAATAGAATAAAGCAGCAAAACTGAAACAACATTCACTTGGAAATCAGATATCAATTGAATCGAATCTACAGTCATGTTTAAACAGGAAAACGTATATATATATTTTTTAAAAATTACAGATACCATTTAATAAACAAACAAAATACAATAAAATCGAAACTTAATTTGCTGCCATTTCAACGACCTTTTTTCCAGTGCTAAAAAAGTGATAAAGCAGCATTTTCAACTTCGCTGTTATTAACAGAATCAATAGTGAAATTCAAACTAAGACAGCTAGGTCGATCAAGAAATATTGTTTGACTAATTACCAAATAAATAAATGTTTATTTAGCTGTCAATAAAAATAAAGCATAATTTCCATACTTTATAAAACATTAGGACTAAAATATATGTTTTAATTGAATTATTAAAAGCATTATTAAATAAAAATAATTACTTGTTTATATATTACAATATTATTTACTTAACTGGTGATATTATAAACCGTTTGACAGTAAAATTTAATGTTAGACTTGTTTGATGTTTATTTTTTCCTCATAGTTTATCGTATGAATTAAATGTTTTCATTTTAAATTTGGAAATCATGAGCTAATCATCATGGTTAAATTTACAAAAAGTTTTCTTTCACAATTTTTCTATAATATACAAGTTAAAGATAAATAAAAACATATTAATAAAATTACTAAAATAAATTATAAGTGTGCTGTTTCAGTAAAAGATTGTGTTGAAATATGAAACTATATTGACTGGATTGATAATGCAGTCTGCAGGGACCGAAAATTGACTTTATTTGCTGTTGAGCGTGATAATATCTATAAGTTGCCATTCTTTGTGCAAATTATGCAATGCAAAAATCATTTCAAACCGAATACAAAGATGGATTCTATCAAGACCAAGTACAGAGAAACCAATCTGAGTGGCCACTCGTCCATTCTGAGAAATTTAGCTGCTCGGAAAGGGTGGCCGCTTTGAAGGATTTTGTTTACAATGCAAGATAATTTGTATAATACATAATATAAACAAGTCTGACACATTAAAAATGTAGTTTGTGACTTATCCAAAGAAAAAATAGTACATTACTTATTATTATTTTTTTTGTATTTCATTGGAAAATGATATAAGTTTACTCTTTCATTTTTTGTTTTTGTTTCTCAGAAAAAAGCAAGGAATACGAAAGGCTTTTCTTAACATGACCATAAACCTTTCGGCTCCCAGTTAGAAACAGGGAGTGATTACATTATTAAAAAATGATAAATGGGCGATCGCACCGACTGTTCAGAAAGGGTTAGGTGGCCGTTACAAGGGGTTATTTTAACATTAGGTCTATGGGACGAAAGAAACGAGCCACGAAAAATTGGCCGTTAAGAGGGGTGACCGCTATATAAGGGTGTCCATTCGAAAAGGTTTCACTCTACAAACAAGACATGTGAACGAATTCCAAAAGATTATCATCTACAATATCTCCAACTCTAAGTTTGAATTTCATTTTTTAATTTTAAAATGAAGAAATTTCTCAAATGCTAGGGATACATGGAACAAATCAATTGACATTTTCATTCTTCTAAAAATGGGGCACTAAATAAATGGAAGTGAATAAGATAAATATCTATTATTTTTTTTGTCCGTCTGCAGACTCTTTGTTCGTAGTCTCCAAGAATACCCCGACGAGGACAATAGCAAGAGCATGCTTCGAGCAATTTTCCGTTCTTTTCTCTTTGCGAATCATCTTTGGAAAATAACTAAAAATTCAAAGCATAAAAACAAAACTTCAGTAAAAAATAAAAAAAAGCAGCAATAATAACAATAGTAATAGTAATAATAAAAAAAAGATGAACAACTCCATAAAGTGTGTTCGTTCTCCTGTTTTCTTGCCGTTTTTATTTGACTGCGACTCGACGGTGCGAGTCAGATAAAGTAAATAACCGAATAAAAAAAAAGTCAACTGTTATGGTAAAGAATTCGAAGCAAAAGAATAAACATACACAAAAGAAAATGGGAAAAAAAATCAGAATATTTATTCGACATTGCGCATCTGCGAGCTTGCTCGTGCAAGACGAGATAAAATGCCGGTTCATGCGTGAAAAAGAATCGTTTTCTAGAATGTTCTTTGAGCGGCGTCAGCGTATTTCTCGATCAGTAAGAAATGTATATTCTGCAAAAAAACGATTTTCGATCTACTCTCTCATTCGCCATTTTCAGAATTCAAACTGTTTTTTTTTTCATTTTTTTTCGTGTATGCAAATCGGAGCGGAAAGTGCAAATCATCTCCAGCAACTTCTTAAGTTTTTTTTTTCTTGTATTCTCTTCCAGTCAAAGCGCTTGTCAGTGTAATGAAGTTTCCAACTTTAATTTAAAAACTCAGATCATTTTTTTCACCTTTTTCTTGTCCAAACAGTTTTAAATTCCAATCTCTGTTATCGCAGTGATTATTTTTTATGGCAGGTCGTTTATTTGAATGGTGTTTTTCTTTCGCGTTTTTATTTTTTTTAATTCCCATACTTTTTATGTGTAGTTAGCTACTCGTAGATAAACACTATATTAACATTCATATCTTATTTTGGCAGTTATTCAATGAAAATATGTTTTGAAATAAGGTGAGTTTTTCTACACCCAGTCAGTATTAAAAAGATAAGAGTTTAAAAAAATTATCGCCAATGATATGCTTTGTACGAAGAATGATGTTCATAAAGAACAGCCGTTGCAATTAAGTTAAGTCAACATGAGAACTTGCTAAGTAAACAACTTACAGACAGAATTCTTTAATAAAGTTGTACTTTTTTTGTAACGGTCTTTTTTTAAGAGAAGTAAGTTTGAAAAACATCTCTTTTGTAAATGTTTTTCATCCAAAGAATATGTGAAATGAAACGTGTCAGAGATTTATTTTTTATGTTAGCATATTACAAGAAAATTTTGCTTGGAGCTTAGAAAAAAGAAATAATTATAAAAAAGAATTAAAAAAAAACACCTAACGATTAATAACATAGAATAGCTTGAACTCATTTAGCTCATATTTCTTCACAGACGATATATTTAAAAAAAATACATTTTACTGTTTGAAAAATTAAAGCTGCATAAAAAATATGTATAAAAACATGGACTTTCTAAATGTATGTTTATTAATCTCCATATCTTTTTATTTAAAAAAAAATATGACAGAATGATTTTTTTCCCAAAGAAATATTTTTGTACGAAGTATTCCGTTTCAGATAATAAAAAGTAATGAAAATATTTTTCTTTTGTTCTGCATTTGAAAGGAAGCTTCTTTTAATTAACACAGTAGGCAGTTATTAAATTAAGAATTTACTAAAAACAATAAATCTGCGCTTATATATCTTTCAAAGGTGTGGTGTGAAACGATGTATAAATTAAGAAATAATCGAAATATTAATAAACAATTTTGATAATTACAAATTTAATACAATGAAACAAATCCTTTTAAAAATCATGATTTTAAAGCTTTTTAAGATATTACTCTTAACATTACACGATATTGAAAACAATAATTTACTTTTAATATTAGAATTTTTCACTTTTGTTGAAATTTTTTTTACCATTATTGCATAACCTGAGTACGAATTACACATTTCTTATTTTATATTATTTACGCATGTAGACATTTGATTAAAAAATAGAATGTAATCTATATGAAAAGCTGGTTTAAAAAATAAAATAAAAATATTATTTTGAACATTTAGGGAATCATTAAAAAACAAAATTGTTATGAGTTAAATTACGAACGAGTTAAATTCATTCATGCGTTAAAAACGATTATAATCAATATGAAAAACTGGTTAAAAAATAAACATTATTTTGAATTTTTAGGGAATCCTAAAAAAAAAAAAAATTCATCTATGAGTTAAATTATTCGAATCGAATATTTTCCGGAATGTCAATTTATCGCTTTCTTTCCGCATTATTTGTTCTGAATAATCCGCTTTAATGACAACCATTACGCTAATGAATCCTTCATAGTTTATGCAAGTTGGTAACCAAAAACAAAATTCTTTTTATTAATACGTAAATGCATTAGAAAAAGCCATTGTGACGCAACGGTACCAGTTTAAGTTATTGATGAATCTACTACTCTACAATCAATAGGAAAGCACGTGCTTACCTTTATGGACTGGTTTGCCCTCGCTGTTTAAAGATGAAAGAATAGAAATGGCGTGACCACTACGCCCCTTACAAATGGAACTCCCTAATGGCGTTTGGGAGTCAGGTAGTGCTGGGTATATTGAAATTTGGTTATCTCTGTCATTAACCCGAAGTGCTGTATTGTCATTTTAATATTAATTTCAATTCATTTTATATAAAATAACCAATCGTTTTCTGAATAATAAATTCATCGATCTGTAAATAAATAACTATAATGCAACAGCAGATAAAGTGGAAAATTTGAAATAAGATCTATCTTACAGTAATTCTAATTATTTATCGTATTCTACTGTAATTTTATCGAATTTTTTGACAGTTACTATATTTTCTCTATATTACGTATACGAAAAAGTAAAAAGCTGAGTTCGCGAATGGAATCAGAATTCGCTGAGATATGGCCAAAGTAATAACATGTCTACAATGTACGTACATGTCTAAAAGCCTTTAAATGCATGATATCATTTGCCGTGTTGTATAATCAAGAAACATACAAATTTCAAAATTAAAAAATACAACGCATGTAACAACTATCCTACATATAATTTTTATCATCCTGTCTTTTTTTCTTTTCTTTTCTTTTTTTTTCTCTTACACATCGTAAGCTTAGAAAGCTATATTTGTAAAAGTATTAAATTACTTTATAAGCAACGGATTTGTTCTTAAAAATTCTGAAAGATTATTGATTTCAATTAGCGACCACATATACAGAGATTTTTATTTTTAATCTTTTCTAGATATTTGGCAGAAATGATCATTTTCCCACTTTCATAATAAACAGAATTCTTTCAGATAGACAAAACTTTAAAACTTTTTATCCATTAGTTGTTTCAAGGAGAATAAAGTCTTCCAATAATAACGGATCGAAAACTCTTATCCACGTTCTGCAGAAGGGAAGCCTCTGAAAAGCCACCCCGGAGCGTTTATATTAACAAAACAACCATCAAAAAGTAAACTCAATTAATAAACATTCTGAAAGAAAGCCAATTAAAAGACGAAAATAAAAACCCACTTATTCTACGCATCCACAAACTTTCCCCCAATTACTGGATCTACTTTTAATGGAAAAGTTTGGAGCCAAATGGCTTTGATAAACAATATGGAAAAGGCTTTAATTAAAGTAATAATTCGCCCTGTAAATACGATAGTTGGAAGCCACAGCTTAGCTGTCAAAAACACTGCCGGCGCCATGAAAAATTCTCGGATATCTCATTGGAGATAAATGCTTGTTTGTTGTTTGGCGCAGCTGCTGAGAAAGTTTGGCGAATAATCGTCAAGAGCAACAAAATGACTTCTGAAAATGTCGGCAGCGAAATAGAGACAGCGAAGGCAAAAGAATTTCTGGTCGAAATAAATCTTTTTAATTTCTAAAATATGAAGAGTGTCGGAAGTTTTGAGATTTTGTTTCGTTCAGATCCTACATAAATGTCAGCTTGTTCATTTTTAAGCAATAAAACAAGACATTAAATGATTTTAGATTTTTTTTTGTCTGAGAGAAATTCAGACGCTTTGAAAGAAGTCGGGAATAATTTAATTTAGCAATGGGCTTTAGAAAACTCTTTAATTAATTGAAATGTGACTTTAATAAAATACTAACTTATTGCAATTCACTTAGTAAGGTTAATTATTCTTTAATTTGACCTATTTTTATAAAATTTCTTAAGAATATAATCAAATGTATAATTCTTAGAAGTATAAATTTAATGAAATATTAACTCATTGCAATTCACTTAGTAAGGTTAGCTATTTTTTCATTCCAATTACGTTTATGAGTTTCTTTAATAATGCAATCCAATGTATAATTCTTGGAAGCATAAGTTTTAATGATGGAATTAATTCAAAGATGCATATAGACTTCCCAAATTGTTTACGTATTTTCTTAAATGGAATATAAGCAAACATGGCATATGCACCAATGAACACCTAAGATTGAATTTTAGATAGAATTTAATCTGAAATGAAATTATTAAATTACTTTCAAATAGTGACAAACTAAGAAATGTTGAAAGAATGAGAATTGAATGAATGAAATTGACAATATATCATTTTATGCAGGCTAGTTTACAAACTTTTTTTTATTGAACCCTACAATTGTACGATCGATAAATTATCACTGTGTAATTGTTTCTAGGTATAAAGGCTGGAGTTTTAAATAAGATAAATCGTGAAGCTTTTGTTTCAACATCTTAATTTCATTTAGTAATTTTTTTACACTTTAATTATTTTAATTTTACTTTTTCATATACATTTGATATTTCAAATAACACAAGAATACTTTGCATAGAATTAAAATTATCTGTTCTCTCACCAGAAAAATTAAACCGTCACATGAAATCCAGATGTCATTATTTTTTTATTTTATGTCATTTGGAGGATTATTACACAATTAAATATAATTTTTAATTTTTCTGCTATAAAATTACAAAAATGTATCCTATAATGTCCTTTACTATCAAGATGAAGATAATAAGCTGATAATGGATATTACCACTTCATACCATGTATAGCAATGAAGTATTTAATACAGCCATGACAGTACTAATATGAAGATATAAAAATCAATAACATTGTAGCAAATCTCCAAATATTTCATATTCAAATCCTTTTTTAATAAAAAATTTACAAATGATTCTTTTTTGGAATATGGTCGTTTCGATACACGTAAAGGATGAATCTTGTTTTTCGAATTAGCTTTACAAGAACTTCGCACATTATTGTACCATAAGGAAACTTTTAATAGTTTTCCATCTTTGCCTAGATCAGAATCATGTTTTTTAACTGATTAATTGCTTTTCTGGTATATCAAGAGAACGCCTTGAAATGGCATTGGTGAAATAGGGTTACGAAATATCAACCTTTAGAGTGAATTTATTATTTTTATTGAATCTATCATGTGATTCAAAGCGAATTCTTTGACAATTAATCCCTCGCATGCAATTAAATGTATCTGAAAATCGAGTTTTTGTTTTCGATACAATTTTCCCCAATCGACTGAAACAAAAACAAAAAAAAAAAAAAAATAATAACATAGAACTACAATCGTAGTTCTATGAACCTGAAACCATGTTTGGTACATTTAAGTCTTTGCGTTTCTGAGTTGTGTTTACCTACCAGAGCGTCAGATGGTCAACTACTTGTCGGATTTCGCTCAAACTTTGATAAATGTTAAATAAGTGTATCAAATTTTATTTTATTAGCTCTCTTCATTTTGTAGCTATAGTGTTAACTTACATTCGAACAGTTGGACAGACAGACTTCCTCAGGGTATATTTTGTTTAGAATTTGATATAAATTTACAAATTCAGTATAAAGAGTGCTTACCCGATTTCATCCATCTAGTGCAAATCTTTTTGAGCCGTCCTTGTCACAGACAGATGGACGAATATTTTCCAAAAATATATTTTTCGAACTCATGAAGATCGAAAATGTGGAGATTTATCAGAATCTAGTTCGAATTTTTTTGACGAATATAATACTTCCTCTGTACTTCTCATAGAAGAAAGTAAAAATGCAGAATACTGGATAGAAAATTATTGTCAGAGCAGGGCAACGTGGTTCAACATGGCGGACACAGTGAGTGGTTCTGTATTTGAGTCCTGTTTAGTTTCTTAAATCAACATTGCTTTAAGCAAAATATTATCATTAGATGCATAAACATTTCTCTCTCGACGGAGGGAGGAAGGTCATAATTAAGTTGTAAAACGTTGCAAGGTGTCTCCATCAGTAGAATGCGCAAACATCGCTTCTTCACCGGCGAATTTTCGCACCTTTTAAAATTTAATCGGCATTCATTCGGGATGATGTATGGCTTATCGGTACTGCGATGGTTTTCGATAAGCATCGAAACGGCGCTCATTTGCGCAAAGCATCGCAAAGAGCTAAGACACGGATTTAATGGATTTAGAGATGGCACTTCGGGCTATTAATCAGTTATCGTTAATTTTGGAGATAAAATAATCAAAACAGGGAATGAACCGCCCAAATCTTGCAAGGCGCCATTTGAATCGTGTCTTAATATCACATTATATCGCACTTTAGAGCTGAGATAAAATGCATGATAACATATATTTTTAAGTTCATTTCAAATAAAATATTTTATTGAGTTAATGTGTAAATAAGAAATAGGCTTTTATTAATTCGTTTAATTTTCGATTTATAAATATCGATATTCACTTATGAGTCAAATCATTTCCTTTCATTTACATTTCTTAAAAAGTTAGCTTATAACAAAAATGTTACATGTGACAGATTTTAAACGTCTTTTTAATAAAAATCTGTCATAATATTAGATATCTTATTTTCCCCCTTTTTTATGACAACTGAAGAACTCTGTCCCTTGTGAACACTACAATACAGTGTTTTATAATTGATCAAAAATACTCATTTTCTAAGTCAGAATGAGAATTAATTTTAAACTTCATAGAACAGATACGATAGATGAACAAGCTTATATGCATAAAAGCTTCTTAGAGAGTTTGTCCATTCTGTGTGAAAGCAGCGACATGTTCCAAGAACTTGCATGGTCATCACGACGAATTAAACTAATTTAGAGGCATAACCATTTCTCGAATATCAAATTTATTAGAAATCCTTAATTTTGATTGAAAGTTTTCAAAGACCATTCTATGAAAAATTGAAAATATAGGAGACACCCAATTCGAAAAGACGGAGCGTTTGTAATGATTCAGATTTCCAACTGAATCTTATTCTATTTAGTCCTGACTGTTCAGCAAACAAAAGTCCGTTTGATCAATGAGAATAGAAATACAACATCTAATAAAATTTTGGCTGGAGGCCATGGGAAAGTACTCTTTACACCGAACACATTGAAATTTATCTGCCTTTCCTGTGCGAGTACAAGCATTTATAGTGGTGACGGGTCCACCTCTATGACACACAAAACAAGTGAGACAGCTCATTTTCAAATCGAGTAATGTTACTTTTCTTTAAAAGTCTGTTTCTTTTTTCTGATTGATCTTGTTAAAATACTGCTAAGTAGAAAGACTGTTGTATCAATTAATATATATATATATATATATATATATATATAAGCATTATTTTATGTTAAGCAGATTTGAAGGCAGATGAAGCCACAGATGAGACATTTTACATTTTTAAATTAATTTTAATCCATCGGGAAAGCATAATTATTTACAAGCAGAGACGCTTCAAGACACTTCCACCACAACGGGGCACAAAGCAGAAGTCGAAAAAATTATAATAAATTAAATTATCCCTCTTCTTATAAAACCTGAGATTTTGATAGGGAAAATATTTCTTCATAGTGCTAATATATTAATAAGATTCTGATTTAGATTTCTGACGCATGTCAATCACAAGTAAGGGAAACACAGGGATCTTTTAAAAAGAATGTGCTTACTGGACATTTTCCTATCCTTCCAAGCGGAGCGTGAGAATGTGTCGGCGTTTAGCCAATTTAGCAATTTTATAAAGCTTCTCTTGAATTAATTAAGTAGAGAAAGTGGAATTGAATCAAGAAATAAGAGAATGAACTTACTATGGGCTAAATTAAGATAAAACTTTGGAAATTAATTAGAAATGAAATCAGAGTTTAAAATTCATTACACACACACACACACACACACATATATATTAGAAAATTTAAGTGACTTTATCTATTATACTTTCATTAGAGTCATTAATGTTAGAAAGTATCTGAAAAATTTAATTGAATTGGTATTTTGTTGCTACAAATTGTAGTAGGGGCAATATATACGAAATCATTGGGGATTTATCAATGACTTTATCTATCATATATTGATTAGAGTCACTAATATTAGAAGGTATCTGAACAATATAATTGATTTGATATCTGGTTGCTTCTAGTTGTAATAGGGGCAATATATACGAAATAGGTGTGGGGGGGTATCAATGGCATGAGCTTGCCCATCAATAACTAATCGATGTATTCGTTCGTTAGATGATAAAAATATTTAAAGGGTGACATATCACCCAAATCTACTTATCAAATCCAAAATCCTAATTTATGAGTCAGATAGAGAGCTCGTGAAATGTTCACCTGAAACAGAAATGTCTTTCATTTGTAACCAATAATTTTTATCTGCGTTCATAACTTGAATGTGAATGCCAAATTGAAGTATCTCACGCATATGGCTTGCTCCCAACTTGATCATAATATGATTTTTATAATGACCAAAGATAAACAACAGTTCTAAATGCACAACGTAGTATTACTGGTTATGTTAATCACAATTGACAGAAGAATCGTGTTGTAATTTATACATTACAGCTGATATTTGCTTGGTGTTGTTGGTTATTTTTATAATTTATACATTCATTACGTTACACCTGTGAAATACGTTTTTGTTAAATATAACTGTATGTTAGGGATTTATTTTAACATAGCACCATTAATCTCAATTTTTATTGTGATTACCGTAATGAAATATATGATTTTTTTTTATATAGATTCAAAAAGAAATAAACTCAGAACATACTTTATTTGAAAAGCTGTATGAAAATTCATACTTATTTTTGTCCTTTTTTGTCCGGCTTTATTTTGGTTTTCGTTAACTATTTATTTATTATTTTATTAATATAACCCATGTTATCTTTTTAGTTATTTGAAGATGTTATTTCAACGAATTGATATTTTATTATTGATTATTTCTTTAAAATGTAAAGATATTCCGTTTTCCATTTTTAAAATATATGTTCTATAATTCTGTTTATCATCAAAAATTTGGTTTTGCTTCGCAAAATTTTGTTTATATCGTTTTTAAGTAATTTTTTTTTCTCTGGAATTTGATATACTTCATCACAATAACCTGACTGAAAATATTCTTAGAAACCTTGAATCTTCTCAAGAAATATAAAATATCCGTGAAACGACCCTATTTTAAAATATTAAAAAGGTTTTCTATCTTTATTGTTCCATTTTTCTTTTTTGAAATTGTATTTTTCTATATTTTAGAATGATACCTTTTAATAGGTTTTAAACCCAATTAATGTTCTAATTTTTATCTTAATTTATATCATATTAATTTTATTCTAAAATGTTTCCTAATCCACTTCTCACTTTTTTATTTAATTATTTCTAACACGCACTTAACAAAATCGTTGAATATGTCGTTCCCACACCATGGACAAAGGAATAAAATATCCTAACACATGCATATATTTTTAAAAGATACACTACACAAGATTCTCTTGCCTAAATTAATATGTGACAAAGAAATCCTTATCAGAATCTTATAGTAAAATCAATGAAGGGGCACATTTCACTCTCTTTTGCGTTTGTGTCACGAAATAGACTGACGCATCTCTTGTTTCTTCTTGTCTCTACATAAAATGCCGACAGTATAAAAGGAAGTTAATTTCAAAAGTTTCTTCTTTTCTACAAGATTATCTTATTACATTATATCTTATTACACACACGCACGCACGCACGCACGCACACACACACACACACACGCACACACACACGCGCGCGCACGCACGCACGCACGCACGCACGCACACACACACACACACACACACACACACACACACACACAAGATGAATATTTACTTGCTATACTTCTCAATGTTACAATAAATCGCTTCGAATTATCTCTTCTTATTATGGCTGCCTAATAATAGTCACCTTATTTGGCAGAATTACTCAATTATTATTAATATTGCATTCTACTGAATAAAGATTTTGTTTTTCTATTACATATAATCATGTTACTAATCACACACACACACACAATGTAATGATATTTTAAAATCTAATTTTTATCTTAATTTAACCCATATTAACTTTATTCTAAAATGTTCTCTTATTTCCTGATTCAATTCCCACTTTATTTATTTAATTAATTGTGCTCTATAAAACTGTTATCTCAGCCTTTTTTTATCCTCCGATTGAACGGTTAAAAATCTTTAATGCTTTCAACATTCTTTTAATGATACCTAAAATACCCTTGCTTAAATAGACACATGGCAATAAAATCCCTTTAAAAATCTCATAGTAAAATGATCGATATAAATTTTTTTTTTCTCTTGCTCTTGTACTTTTCTATCGTGATGTGAACTGACGTATTTCTTACCTTTTTTCCTCTTATTCTTTGTATGTAAATTATGCCTCCTGTGGTGAAATAAATCGAAGCACTATATAAATCGAAGCATGATATCATATATATATAAAATATGCACAGTTCTAAAATTATATGATCATATTCAACAGTATTTGTCTTTTCTTGATCCAGTTACATTATTAATTGTTCATCAATATTGAATGAATCCAGTTATTTAACATCAAGAAATTAATTTAGTTACTTAAAAATTCTTAAGATAATAACCCATTTTCAGTTCCTTTCCGTAACATTTCAAACAATTACCATGCGGCACTACTCACAAAATGAAACTTAATTGATGATCTTCTAGTACCGAACAATCCAAACTTTATTACCAGAGATAGCATCCACTCATCAGCTGTTGTCTGATGTTACCATCTCCCGCTGAATTATAATATCACATGAGAAAAGCCCATTACGGAAGGATCCTGCCTTAACAACACTCACTTTATCTCCAAATTTTATATTTTTAATTCCCGTAGCGGACCGGCTTCATTTCGGCGCTTGTAATCTCCGCTTTGTTCTGCCTGAATGAGTCCCATCCTTTTTCCCCGTGCTCTGAAAGCGCCCCATTACCATGACTCGTCTTAGGACTCTCCACGCCCCAATTAACAGATGGAATAACAATACCGAGAAAAGTTTCCGCCCCGATTCCTCCTGAATTTATCTGTCACGCCAAATGGGGCTTCTTTTAGAGCCGGCCGATCGAGTCGTAAATTACACCGAATGAATCCGCAGGGACCCCTTTTGGTCCACCCTCCATTAAATTTCCCTAGACGCCCCATCGCTCCTTGCAAGACGATGAAATTTTCTGCGCAGATGCCCCGGCACACGTGCGCTCTTAAAGCCAAAAGTAGGGTAAGGAATCTCCAATATTAAAGTTATATTGCTAAACAACTTTAAAGAGACGTATGTTTTATTGCGTATATTTTACTCAAGTGGAAATATGGGCATTCATCTTCTAAATACAAAAATTGATTTTCACAATGGAATGTATCCGATTAATTTATAAAACAACACATATATAACCCCCAACACAAACGATCTCCGAATACGTTTCGCTCGTTAAGTTCAAAATTTTATTCAGGGTTTAAAATAAATCGAATTCTATGTCTTTTTTTATTATTCACTATTTTTTTATTTTTTAGCAATTATTAAAAAAATGCTTAATTTGGATTAAGTTTTAGAAAAAATATTAGTTTTAGTTAGTAGCAAGATTTTGGCTAAGTAGATAGGATTCATTTGAAGATCCGCTGTACCTGCATGCTAAATATGTTGGTTCGTCGTCGAGATTTGAAATGTACTCGCGATGGTATCCATCCAAGTTATGAATAGAGAAACACTAGCTCAGATATCCTTATCAGTCTCAAATAAATCATCTAATTCTTTCAAAGTAGGACATCAAATTTAAAAACTAAACATATTAATTATTGACTCAGATAGAGCTATAGTATAATAATTACGGTAATGGATCTGTAAAAGAGAAACTTGTGCTTTAGATAAATTTATAAAGCGAAGAAAAGATCATATTAAATTGCAGTTTTAAAATATTTTCGGGTCACAAAATTCTAAAACTGTAGACATTAAATTTGCAAGGGCGTTTTCAAGCCTATTGACTCCTTGACCTACGGATTTACTTAACTTCCTAATTAGATGATGCATCTTATTTGAGACATTTATTGTTATTTGAATTTCTATAATATTATAAAGGTTTTTGAGTTATAGAACAGTTCTTAAGCGATTTTTGCATTTAAGTTTAATTTATGCTTTCACTTAAATTCAGATTTAAAATTAAAGTTTATATAGAAGAATAATCAACTATTTTATTCCTACGTTTGTTTTTCGAAATAGTTTTGGCTTCATTCATTTACTCTTTTTGGCGACTTGTGAAATGCACATCAGCCAGATTTGGCATTCTTTTATGGGATTTCGCTACAGTAATATTGGTTTTCTTTCTTATATTATGGATTTTCTCTACAGTGTTCTGCATAATGATATTTTAATTATAGCTTTCATTTTATGAAATATACAGTGGACGCCGCTGAATGAAACACGATTAAGTAATGCTGTCATTTGAATTATTTTATTAAAATTCTCTGATCCCGAATTGGAGTATTCAAATGCGCATAAAAATATTCATTTATTTTGACCATAAATCGTTTAATGTTGTCAGTTCTGAAGTACAAAATTAAACATTTCCAACCAGTGTTAATGACTGACTTTGGTGGAATTTCTTGCACCGTTTCTAAAGAAACGTCTAAGGGTCATTTTTCAAATGAAATGATCTTGACATTCTATTTATATGGACTAGAGTAGTCTGGATTGATTTAAACCGACATTTATGTTGCTACATCTATCTTGAAATCATTTCAACAGTTGTATATCTTTATTGCTTGCGAAGTGAATTGGGAAAGAAGAATGGATAAAAAAAGAACTGATTTGAGTATCAAAGACAAAAGTTAAATCCTTGAAAGTTTATTTAAAAGTGGCAAAACATTCAATACCTTGATAGATTTGGCTTAAAATTTAGATAATAAATCTATACCAAATTTTATCTATCTATCTATCTTCGTTTTTTAATTATTGTGTTAACTTATACTAGAACAGTTAAGGAGACAGACTTCCTTATAATGGATGATTAAATTTTGATAGAAATCTATAAATTTGGTGTAAAGTTCATATACAAAATTTCATCCGTCTAGCTTAAAGCATTTTTGAATTATCTTCGTCACAGACATAGACTGATAGGCAGGCATAATACTAAAAATGTGTTTATCGAACTCGGGAAGGGGAAAAAGTGGAGACTCGTCAAAATCTAAAATTCGATTTTTTTGACAATTATTTCAATATTTTTTCTGTATTTCGTATGAAAGAAAGTAGCAATGAAAGTACGAACAATATGTAGGTGAATCATTCAAACATAATTGTCGATATTAATAATTTTTTAATTGTTTATAAATCACAGATAAACATAAGAAGGTGTTTTTTTTCTTCCTTTTTTCTTAATATACTAAATAGTATTTACTTTATCCAATTCAGTTATTGTTATTTAGAATTGAAGTTGATGGGAATTATATAAAATATATTAGATGGAATCAATAAAGGAAATTCGAATATTAAAGCGAATAAGGGAAAGGAACTTCAACCACTTTATGATTCCAAAAGCGATTAAAAGACTCCTGAATTTCCTCGGAAAATTCCTGACGCTCCAGTGCGTCCTTCGGGATTCTTTTAAAGGGATTTTCTGCCTCCCAAGATCCGGGAAATAAATGTCGCCGGATTTCAAAGCAGAGGGAATCCCGCCTCGCTTTGATCTGCCGGAACCCCATAACGAACTCCTAAGACCGGGGCCTTAAAGTAAATAAATTCGTTCCAGCATCAATAACCAAGGGGGAAGGAAGTAGGAGCCATGATTCACGCAAAAGCGGTGTGATCTCAAAGACAAAAAAATTTGTTTCTTGAATTCAAAGCTGGATGCCGGAAAACCGCAAAAAACTTTTGTTTTCCATTTAAGGGTGGTAGACTTTTATTTATCTTGAAATAATGCACGAAGAATAATTTTCGGAAGTTGAATTGTGTTACGATTTAATTTCAGGAGAAAATTGCTTACTTTATTGCAACAAAATAAAATTAATTATATTATTATTATTATATATAACTTTCGATACCCCGTCTTACTGTTTCACGTTGATTCTCATTTTCTTCTTTGTGTTTCTTCAGGCGATAACTTCCTACGAACATATTCTTTATTTTCTACCCGCGCATTTTGTGGTTTCAGAAACCTCAAACCAAAAATCATGTTCTCACATAATAAAAAGATTTTGCGCAAATTTTCATTAGCAACTTAAATAAACATTGTTACATCTTTATTATATACTTGAGTATTTTATAGTTTCTCATGTGATCTAAGAAATGTGTGACAAAAATTATAATAAATGTATCAAAGAATTTTATATTGCATCATTTAAAAAAATTTAAAATATAGTCATTTCTTATTATGTAATGGCATTTCACCGTATGCAAAGGAAAGTGCGTTATGCTGTCCTAATAACATTGCCTTGCTGTGTATAAAAATACCACGCCCTTTTTTTCGAGTAATATCATTGGCAACGAGCAATTTCATATGTATCACATGAGCATGAATTGATTCAGGATATTGTCAGTATGAGAAACTCATTTTGAAATCAATTCATGTTAAAAAAATCATCCACCAAAACTCATATTTTGATTTGTTAAGAATGTTGCGGATTATTTGTAATTATACCGATTTCAATTAGTATTATTATTACAGATTATTATTCGATTTCAATAGTAAAACTTGATGTAGCATCATTTTTTTTTTTTCAATTTCGAAAAGTTGCCATTTTTGTACCCATCTTGAAATAATTCTTTAAAGTTGTCTGACTTAAAAAAAATTTTTTTTAGGAAAATTAGTCATAGTTTTATACTATGCCCAATTATCGGAGGAATGTATGAAATATTTGTATGCTTGTGTGGTATATTCAAGATTTCAATAATTTTTTCAATACTTTCATTTATAGATTTAAATGTTGAACTGTACTGTAATTCAAACCGATTTCACTGTTTCGTCAAATGTTTAATTACATAGCTTTATTTCACCGTCGAAAGCTAAGGAAAAATAATTATTTTAATATATGATTTACCTAAAAAAATAAGAAAGTAAAGTTACAATACCATGAAAATTAACAAAGAGGAGAACCGGCGGGACATTATATCTAGTATTATGACGTCACCGAACTCGACTCTATGTGCACAGTGAGATAGAACATACATTAGCCTACTAAAACATTCTAATGTATATGTTGCAGTTAAAGCTCGAAAACCGTTAATGTGCAGATTACGTAGCTAATCAGCAGAATAACTGATTTGCTCCGTTAAAATCCGGAATCATTTTCCTCATTTTAACTAGGTAAAGTGCACGCACATTAACGGCTTCTGTATCGTTAAAGTGCAAAAGTTTATTTTCTCAGTTCTGTCAACTAATTTGTTATTTGCTTGATTATATTAACGCGATTCTTTAGATATCGAAAAATAAATAAATAACATTATGTCAATTTCTTTAATCGCAATAATATTTTAAACCCTTACATTCATTGTACAGCAGCTTTTTAATCGATTGATATTTGATTCTATCAACTAATGTGTTGATTGTTTGGTTGTATTAACTTGATTCTTTAGATATCAATAAATAAATAAACAACGTTTATTGTAAGAGTACAGAAACGCTGCTTTTGTTCCACCAGAGATAATATATTCACTTTAACCAGTGCATAATAGATAATGTGCAGATTTTCTAGACAATTCGCAGATTACCTAGGTAATTTGAGAGATGAAACAATTTTCCGCACTTTGACGGATTACCTTGATTAATACAGATTAGCTAGTTAACTTGCAGATCAACTGATTTCTGCACTTTAGAGGTAACATATATATTGCGAATAGAATGTTTGACGCAATTTAATCTTCAAAAATATTTTCTTAAGATAATCACAAGTATTAAGAAAAATATTTAATTTAAAGTAAACAAAATCATTATTTCAAGAGAATAAAATCACCCAAAACGGTTAATTTCGAATAAGTTCAGACAAGTGATATTTTTTTTTAGTTGAAAACACCGTATATCAGTATTCAAATTTATTTCAGAAAGTGTAAGTGACAAAATTCGAATATTAAGTGAAATAGAATTTTCTGTTGAAAGATCTTATGTGCGTTTTATGTTATCCTTCTTTCGAAGCAGGGAAACAAGTTCAAACAACAAGAAATCACTTCATCTTTCAGCACTGAAAGAGCAAAAAAACAAGCGTCGAGTCGCAGTATATTTATGAAAAAAAAATTATATAAGAAGATTATGCATTCTCTTTTTTTCAAGTACACATTTTCTGTTAGAAATGCATATTCGATCCATAATAAGCTTCTCAATATTGGATTTTCTCAGAAAGATCAGAAATTCAAATTTATGCTAGAAAAGTTGCAAGAAAATAATAAAACACTGCATCAAATTTTATATTTTCATATTTGAAATGAAATCCTATTTTGCATGGAAAGAATTGAAGTTCGAAAGAAGATTTATTTTAGCATAGAATGTCTATCAATAAATCTTCTATTGAAATATTTTTGTCGACTAACAAATAGTTTCCACAAAGTACAAAAAGTAATATTTTTAATCTTTAAAATAATCTTTTTGCACTTGTTTTCAAAATTTAGTGCATTTATCTTATTTCAGTTTCATCCCTTATTGTTAAAGATATGTCAGTAATTCGCTGTAAATTCTTATAAGAATTCTTTTAATTTTATTTTTTTATTTGAATTAAAGCTGTAGTTTAAGAGGGGCAAAAAAACAAACAGTGTAGATAAATATTTACACGAATATTTAAATATCTTATATTGTTTTCTGTTATTCTTATTTTGTTTGTTTATTTTAGTAAAATTATGAAGACAATAACAAGCTTCGTTAGAATTAACGATGGAAAATTTGCCAGAAAAAATCTTTCTTTAAAGAATTGATTTAAATTTGTTTACGTATGCAAATGAATAAAAACAAATTTAATAAATAAAACAGTTAATAAGAACATTTTTGTTAATAATACTTATATATAGAATTATCTTAATTA
The DNA here is from genome assembly GCF_947563725.1 of Argiope bruennichi. Classification (NCBI taxonomy): domain Eukaryota; kingdom Metazoa; phylum Arthropoda; class Arachnida; order Araneae; family Araneidae; genus Argiope; species Argiope bruennichi. The sequence goes on from NC_079159.1 coordinate 118,602,100, forward strand.
TTTTCAGCTTTAGTTTTTAGTTTATATTTCATAATTATAAATATTATTTAAAAATCTTAAGGTAAATTTACTAACAGATGCCGCCATTAGTATGAAATCAATATTTGGTTAAAATGATCGCTAACTAATAATCATGACCTGAAAATATTAAAAGAGTAGTAAAGAGAGAAAAAGAGTAATTAAAAGAGTAGACACTCGTTTCGGGATTCCAAACTTTTGACATTTTCTGCACATTGATTTATTTCGACGTACTTTGACAAGTGAATTAAAATGTCGCCTGGTTGAAAAGCATTAATTAGAAGAAGAGAAGTGCGAGGTCTGTTTTCAGCTGTGTTCTTCGCTAACTTTATTCAAAAAGTGGCAGATCGTTCTGTGTTTCAGAAATGATTATACATCGCTTTCATTCTTATATGGATAATTCTTTGGATTTTTCTCGAAGGAAAACACAATTATCGATTAAGAAAGTAATTTATTCTATGTATGCAAGTCAAACTTCTGTCTCAGACGCTACAATAGGAGTCACTTCGACCAATAGCAGATGTCACATTTCTCCTTTGCCAAGAAGCCGTAATTTATGGATTGAGCTAGTTGCTAAACTTAACAGATTAATTACAACAATCACATTCAATTCAAGGCATGGAATTTATCTTGGAGTAGGAAATCTAAATTTTAGATCCATATATCAGCATTACAGATGCAGTACACTCCCATGTATCTGACCTAATAGCAAAAAAGTCGGATAGGCCGGAGTTCTATGAATTCATTCCATTGCCCACCAATGCCAGAAGACAAAATTTTTATGCCAAAACTCTGTTATAATATGTATTTTCTCACTTCTTATTGAGTACTAAGTCCGTCATTTACTACAAGCCAAGTAGAATATGAACGCGGCCGCAGCCCGGAGGGTCATAAAAGCAGTTGCCGGTAACGTGTCGAGTTAAAATAGAAGGCTCTGTACTGGTAATTTATATATGTTTATATACTGCATTGCACTTTTCAAGAGAAAAAGTAAGTCCAAGGAAATAAATTGTTCACATTTGAACATAAATTCTGTAATGCCTAACTTAAATGCAGGGAACATAAAGAAAATTGATTCAAATTGATTTTATGTTTCACTAATGATTACACAGATATGAAAAGATAAATCTAATATAAGAGTCAAAACTTACAGTTCAGTTTTTGAAAATGTCCCTAATAGATGACTGAATAATAGAAGATAATGAAAACGAGCAGAACGCTGCTCTTTTCATGTCACAACTTGCATTTTGCACACGACATAGGAGGATCGTAGGAGCTCGCTTTGGCAATGTTGCCACTGCCAACGTCTTGCCTTCCTCATTTAATTACGATGAAAGGAAACTAGGCCGAATAGTCGCGAACCGGACACTAGAGAGTGTACTGTAATATCAATAAAAGAATAGAAAATTTGAATATCTAGTATTAATTTATATACCATTTTAAAAACAGATTGTTTTTTTTCGTTTATTCGAAACTAAATTCTTCTCGCATTCGAATTTGAATCCTTCCATTGTAAAATTTTATTTAAAAATAAACGTTTCAGAGAAAAGTCATTTTAGAATTAAATACAAATGCTGAAATAATAATAATAATTCGAAATATCATTAATGTAAACGATTTCCCTTTGAAATTAAAGAAACAAATATTTAACAGAGGGTTATTAGAATAATTTTCTAGGCTCCCTTTTGTTGAAGTTAATGAGCTGTACATATTTTTATTGGGCTTTCATTCTATGTTTCCATTTCAACTATTGTCATTCTTGATTCCGTTGAACTTATTTATATAAACGAACGCCGCTCCTCTAATTTGCCTGCAATAAGACATTTAAAATGTCCTCCTATAAAGCTTTGTTTCATTTTAAGCTCTTCATTATTATTTTTTTTAATTCATTTGTCGCTAACGTATTGTTTTGATTAAACACTTCGTATCTACATTTCAAGGCAGTGCGATGGAGATTTGAGGGAAAAAATATTTAATGAGCAATTATTTGCTGAGAAGAAAGTGAAAGCAGTTCTCCAGGAATAGTTTTATGTTTTGTCTTTTTTCTTCCGTGTTTGCCGACTGTTTTGAAATGATAAATACTTTTAATGCTCTCTGTTTGTCTGCGATTACACTAGAGCATTGAATTAGAAAATTAATTTTCGGAAGGCGAGCTATTTGATTTATAAATGTTTGAATTTATCTTTCTTTCATTTATATTAAAGACAAGATGCTATTTAAGAAATAAAGTTTTTTTTTTTTTTTTTTACCAGTTACAGTTATTGAGTAAGTTAAATAACATTATAACAGTAAAAATACATCGTTCAGTTGTTTACATTCCATACTTCAAGAAATTCTTTTGTTTGATTTTCAACTAAACAAAGTCTTAACTCGATACCATCTATTTTTCTAGAATAAATATTTCAGTAAACATAATTCTTAGAAACTGTCTTATTTTCTAACAGAAAGACTATACTTTTTACAAACGATGAAAGTATACTTTCGTTAATGCAAATTCTTTGTTTCTGTGTGTGTGTGTTGTGTTGTGACTTATGGCTTTTTACAAGCCCGCTGACAGTTCAGCGATTTAAGTGGAGTGAGCGTCTCTTGTTTTTTCATTAGAGCCAATAAGGACCAAGAGTACGACTTAGCTACTTCATGCGTCACATTCGCTTGCACAACCCCTTTTTTCAGGGGGGTGGGCACGTTCACATACCTCACAGATAGAACACAGACTAAAAACAAAAACCCGGGTCGCCCAGATCACGGGGAAGACGCGTATCTTTATATAAGGAAGCCGGCATTCTTTGTTTCTTAATCCGAGTTCTAATTTGTTTTTATAAACTGTATAAAAATAAAATGTGATGCAAACGAATTTCATATTCAGCTGTTTGTCTCTACTGTTTAAATACTAAATGAAAATAATATTTATTGAATACATAAAGTGAAAGTGGTATCGAAACACATTTTTTAAATCTCTCGTTATATATAGAGTTAAAAATGTGGTAAAAGAAATACTGTTTGGTTCTTGTTCGTCTCTGAGGTTAACATTCGAGAAATTTATGTCTTTGCAAGCCAATGGTAGTCTATCATATTTTTCATAGAATCAATGCAGTAAATCCTCATCAATAAATATAATGACATTTCTCTGTTTATAGCAGCAGTTGTTTGAGGAAAAATGTGAAAAGATGTATTTTTTTTTTTGTGTTAACAGTTAAATTTAATATTGGCGAAGTTATTTTTTAATGTTTTGGGAAAATATTTTGAAGGGTTGCTTATTTTTGAGCTGACTAAATACCACTGAATTACAATAGAATCAAATGAAATAAAATTTTCGTAAATTTAAATATGTAAGCAAATCAAAACATTCTATGCCTTGATTTTGCTTACCAATACAGAAGAATTGAGCCAAAAAGTTTAAAAACGAATTTTTCAAGAACTAACCTACAAATTTGGCCAAGAAAAAGTCTTCTTTTTTTCCTAAAAAGTGATTATTATTTTTCAATAGTAACTCCCCTTTTCCAAGAAAAATACTACTTTCATAGCTTTATACCTTCTAGTTTTTAAAATTAAATCTATGAAACATGTGACGTCTGCTTATTTGTAAAAATAATTTAATATAAAGTGAATTAAAATGGCCTCAAACATTCGTTTTTATGCCATTAACTATACTTGATGCATGTCAATTGCAATGTTGAGGGGAATTTACGCTAGAATCCTTGAAACATACCAGTATTTCAGTTAGAAAAATGTCTGCTTATTAATTTAATTTGAAAACTTCCAGAAAAGTCACGAGATTAATTACTTAAAAAATGTAATCAATTTTGTCTGGAACATCTGTTCCCGCGTTATCAGCTCATTGAATCTACAGGGCTTTCGGTTGGGCGAACTTTTTTTTTTTTTTTACTTAGCTTTAATCCATTTTAGAAGAACTTTAATCAATCAACGTCTTTATTTTTTGAACTTGGCATTGCACTCAGCAAGAACAGGAGAAAGCCGAAAATAAATAGATGCAGTTAAAGCTATGAGATTAATTTATAAAACAATTTTTCATCTTGGCTGGAACGGTTCCAAAATTTTCTACTTAAGAGAAAAAAAATCATACATTTGTCAAAAGATTTCTTTCACGAATTTAATAAATGGGGAAATGTGTCGAAAGAGTTACGTTTCTTAATTAAATTAGCCTTATATTTTTAAAAAGCTCAGATAATTTTGTTTCAATTATGGAATGTAACATTTTTATTTAATCATTCAATTACTGAAGATAAAAACATCGTACGTATATCAGAATGAAAGCGTCACAAATATTTCTTGATAACGGGTAAAAACTATTATTGGACAAGAACTTCAAGGCAGATTTTGATTTCATTCTTGACTATTTTAAGACTATTCTTGACTATTTTTCCGTTCTTGATAATTTAACCCATTAGCTGCCACAATTCACCACAAATTTTAAATAGACTAATCTGAGACCAAAAAATATATTTGGTAACTCGCAATTCAGTTTTATTATATATCAGTGATTATTGTATATCTTAGAAAATGTCTATTCTATGCTTCGCGAACAAAATTGCTTGTTCTGAAGATTCGTTTATAAGTTGAACGGAAAAGAATTGTCATATTTGAAGCATTATATTTTTGGTCTGGCACACACATATTTGACAGACACACACACGCGAGCGCGCACGCGCGCGCGTACGGAAATTGTTGTAATTTCAAACAAAATAAATTAAACGTCTAAGTTAATGTTGGTAATTTCTTGTGAGTGATTGTGGAAGCAAACACTCGATATTTGTGCAGGTGTGTAATTCTATCTCTTAGCTTATATCTTATTTAATTTCCTATTTTTTATTTTAAATTAACCCATATTACTTTATTCTAAAATTGTATCTTATTTCCAGATCCAAATCCCACATTTTTATTTGATTATTTCTAACACGCGCTCTAAAAAAATTGCTGAATCTGAAATTTTCACTCGCTAAATGAAAGGATAAAAACGCTGACGATACTAACGATACCTAAGATTCCCTTTCCAAAATTGACATATGTCAAAAAAATCCTTCAACGAATGTGTTAGAAAAAGCTCTAAGGAAAAAAAAAATATCATACTTTTCTCTTGTTTACTGATATGAACAGACGTGTTTCACCTATCAACCCCGTGTGAAACCTTGCCCACCCGTGGAAAAATAAAATGAAGTTAATTCTAAATTTGTCTTCTTTTCAATTATATCACATATATAATCTTCATACATTTATAATTCATCTGCGTCTTTCTGCAGGTGCAGTGGGCAACGAGGAAGAAGGCACTTCCGAGGACAAGGATGCTGCCGACGAGGAGGAACAGGAACGTCTTGAGGCCCTCCGAGAGGCCGAGGAGCGAAGGAAGGAGAAACACAGGAAGATGGAGGAGGAGCGTGAGAAGATGAGGCAGGAGATTAGAGACAAAGTAAGGAAACACATTTTGATTCTGAAGCAATTTGTTTCCTTATGATGCTTTTATGTAATTTTATTTCATAAGTTACTGCTCACCGTTATAATGCGTGAAAAATGTTGAACACTTTAAAGCGCAAAAATAACTTTTCTATCGCATGGCCAATTCTGCCTTTCTCTTTTATATAAGACAAGCATGCATCATCATTTAATTAAAGTTTAATTCGTAGTCTTTTATTCGCAGTTTTTTATAGGAATCTGAGAATTCTTCAAATTTTTCCAGTTCACACCCAAATCTATTCCTAACTGGCCACTAAATTAAATTACTTCTTAACTAAGTTTTCCAATTTTTTTAAAAACATTATTTGGTTAGGAAAATGTACACTGGTAGCACCACTCAAATTAAAATCATAGTCAAGCAACAGATCATTTTTTGAACAGAATAAAACATTTTCGTTCTTTTGAAACGCTTAATTTCTAACTGAGACATGAAAATTGGAAAGGAATTTTTCGTGAATGAAACATACATCACTAAATACTTCGGAGGCGAAATCGAAATTATGCTAGATGTTGGATTCCTGTATTCTTAATTACTTCATGTTTCTTCCATGTCAGATTAACGGGCTGCGGTGTCCTGTTGGTAAGTTCTCGGCTTCGGAACAGGAAGTTTTAAGTTTCAAGACCCGATTCTACCCAAATACGGTCATGTAAGAGGGTCTGGTGCACGTTGAATACTTCGGGGTGAAACATCCTCCCGCTGGTGGGATGTGGTTTGTCCTCGTCATCAGACAACGGTTCAAAATTACGAGGTCCGTATCAAAATAGCCTTAGTGTTGCTTTAAAACGGGACGTTAATATAACTAAACTAAACTAAGCAACAATTTCTCATCTTTCAGCATTTCTTTTATTTCACTCGAAGGTTGATGTTACACTGAGGCAATTGTATCTTCCACTGGTGACCAAATCTTCTCCATGCTTTACTGTTGCCACAGAGAATGCAGTTCTTAACTATGTTTTTATTTATGCTCGCATGTTATTGAAACTTTTCTCACTAATATAACTAAGCTGAACTAAACCTCAAGCAGCAGTTCATATAAATTGCAGTTTTTATTTATTGCTGATATCGTTGAGAAGCTTGATGTTTAGATGCAAATGCTCATGATATGTCCATTTCATTTCTATTTTAGCGTATTTACCAGAACGGAACGTTCATAAAACAAATACACTAAATAAAATGAAGATGAAAGCTCCCTTTGCTTTGTTAAACTGATCTGTCGAATTTATGAGCAAAAGATTTACAGCCCCAAGGCACAAAGCATTTAATTGTGATTCTGCACTGCAAGTTTGGGTATCTGGCAGAATGAAACACGTAGGAAAATTGCCGGCGTCCTGGCATAGGGGTAGCGCGTCTTCCCCGTGATCTGGGAGTCCTGGGTTCGAGTCCCAGTTTGGGCATGGTTGTTCTTCCATTGTTCTATCTGTGAGATGTGTGAATGTGCACACCTGTAAAAAGGGGTTGTGCAAGAGAATGAGTGATGCGTGAGTAGCAAAGTCGTACTCTTGGATCTATTTGGCTCTACTATAAAAACAAGAGACGCTCCCCCATCGGCTTAAAATCGCTGTCTTCGTAACAGCGGGCCTGTCCATGACAAGTGCCATAAGAAACAACAACATAGGAAAATTGAAAATGCGAAAGTCACAAAAAAGAAAGAACTTGGCAGGTGCTGATCGTTTTGAAAGTACACTGTTTGAAAAAACTAATGAATAGGGGAAAAACAATTTTAAACTTCCAAATTGTATGGTACGTTACTGAAACTAGTATATACCACCACAATAATTATGTTTACAATTACAATCAGATTTTAATGTTTAGCTTAAATAATTGAGTTTCAATATTGTTTCTTTTACTGTTCAAGATTTTAAATTAACATGTTGAATGCTACTCTAATTTTGCATGGCTTTTCCGTAAGGCCAACAAGTATTCTCCATTATGCTGTATATTTTAGTAAAATATTAATCATAATAACAAGTTAATTTGTATTATTACTTGTACAAACATTTATTTTACTGAGATCACCGGTGACCCATATTGCGCTGAAATGTCATGATATAAATTTAAATAAAATGGTTTTTGTATATTCTTTTTCGCATTAGCCCTTTTTACTCGGATGATTCTTCTCAAGCGCCATTCAAAACGGTGCATCATTTTGACATTTTATTTATTCATTTTTTAACTTTGATTGTGAAAAATATCTACTGAATCTTAAGAAAATGTAGATTAATTTTTCAGAAAAATTAAACTTAAAATAGTATTTATTTTATGGAGTAACAAATAAGTCCTTGTATAAAATCGATAATAATGTATTTAATTACTTTTCCAAGTGCAAAAGGTTAATTTCTTCACACCATTTTAGTACCCACGATAATGTTGAAAAATTTAAAAATATCGAGCATTTACTCGCAGTGTGTTTCAAGTAATCTTAACTTCACCGATTACCAGTGTGACGCTACGAACAAATGTAGAGTTGCTCATTTGTGACCCTTATAGTATTCAACGTGTTAACTAATAATCCGTTATGGAGTTTATAGTATCTAAATTTTTTTTAAATGAAAGAGATAGCGTTTATTCCGTAGAAACTCCTAATTTCAGAATTGATGCTATTTTGCAATGATTAAATTAAGACATGTAAATTTCACAAAAGTAATGACAGGCATCTAAAAACTTTTAATAAATTATATGTGATAGACTTCTTTACGTTTGCAATAGCTGATGCAGCATAAATAAAACATATAATTCCCTTTTCATATTGTCATTTATATAACTATTTAATTAAACGTAATTTTATGATAAAAATGCCTGTTAAAACTTTTTTTCTCTTCTAATTATCCTTTCAGAAATTTCCATTGGTCTTTTTTGGTCCAAAAATTCATTTCATTTAATTCATTAATTATTAAAAATATTTTCATCATTTCCTTTTATATATTCGAAAGAACGAATCAATTGCCTCTTCATTTCTTCCCCTTTCGAGTCTTTGTAATTTCTCTTGATATGAAATTTGATTTCGGTAGGAAAATACATTTTATCCTTTGAATTGAGAAATACAGCATTTGATTCATTGAAATTAATCTATTGAATCTAATTTGATTTTATTATAAAATTTCTTGGGGCAACAGAATAGGAAGAAATTTAAAGAGATTTAACAAATATAATGTACCATATTTTATTTTATGGGTGAACTATTAGCGTTTCAATTAAAAATACATATAGCGCGAATTATAACTGCTTTTGTACTGAGTATTATGAATATAAAATCGAGGCATAAAAATACTGGAGTTAATGCAATTTATCTGTTTAAACTTTATATCTTATCTCTTTCTGTATATTAGTACAATTAATATAAGAAACGATTATATCATCTTTAAAGACTGTAATAGAATAAATAAATAAATCGGTGATAAAACAGAAACGAAATATTATGAATATTTTTCGTCTCTATATGCATTGAATCCTGGTATAAAGAAGACTAATTGTTTTAAATTAAGATAAAAAAATGTTCGAGTTTCTGAAAGTTATCAACTTTTGTCTTTGTATTTATCTTATTCATCTCTTAAGTTTCCTTCAGCGATTTTATTGTAAAACCCAAATTACAATTAACCTATAAAGTGATTCATTCATTCGTAAGTAATTATTATTGCCACGGTTCTGAATTAAAAAAAAAGTTTTATATTATTTTATAAAGGACATTATCGTAAAGCGAGAAATAAGAAATGGGGAGAAAATAAAAGAGATAAAATACGAAATGTTGCATTAGTAACTTTTTTTCCAATCAAATGGGCGCGACTTCTTTTAAAAGAAAAAAAAATCTCCAAGCACGTTTTTATTCAAATGTTCCTTTATCGCTATTTTCCTCCCATGTAACAAAAATTCATTCTCCGATTTAGGAAAATCTTTTTTGAAGATAAAAACCCATTTTCATTCACAGAATTCATTAATTTTTTTTTCCTCGACGCAAAATAAACAGAAAATGGTAGTTTTCTATCAGAGTTTATGGCAATTTTTTTTTGCCTTCATTAACTGCGCATATCTAGAATCAAATATCCCGATTCAATATTTTACTCTGACAGCGAACAAAATAGTGCACTTTTCGAAAATAAATTCCATCATCCGTATCTCACTAGCATCTTCCTAAATAAGAAGACAGATAACCTATTTATTAAAAAAAAATCTTTAAATATATTTTTTTTTTGGTTGTAAACAAAAAAGTGGTTTCTTAGAAATGAAGGTATTCTTCGATTCAATGCAATTTTCCGAGGCGTGCTGCTTGATTCATTGAAACAAATTAAATAGTCTCGAAGCAAACTTTCTTTTCCACTGAATAAAAATTGGGTACATTTTTCTGGAATGTAATGGCTTCGGAGATCATATTTATTCATCAGTTTTGAAAATTTTTCTTTTAATTTTTGATCTTCTTGAACTAGAAAAAATATTAAAAAATTTAGCTTTCTCTATCCATTTTCTAAATCACATTTATTGAAAGTTACAGAGCGTGGAAAAGACATATCGAATAATTTCTAAAAAAATTGATTCTTTTATCACGCGAATATTGCTTTTTGATTTTAGATCGTCATATAAATATTCCTTCTTATAGAAAAATTAGATAATATGTTAGTATGATTTTCAAATTAATTGCTATTTATAATTATATCAATTATGCATACGAATTACGTACTCTAAAAATTAGTTAACGATTTTAATTAATTTAAAAACATAGTACACATTTTATAATTTTTAGTAAGTGATGAATAGCTGTGTATGGCGCCATTTTGGAGATTATATGATGATATTTGGGGATTTTTGGGATTGGTTTTTCTAATAAAGCAAATCTATCCAATGAAGAAATATTATATCGCTATTTTACTCTCATTTGAAATAAAACGCACTATGTACTTTTAATATTCAGGTGATTCCAATTTCAAATTGAATATTCTCCTTTTAGAAATATATACATTAAAATATATTTCACTGAATGAGAGCAATCCGTTTCATCAGTTTATCAATTTCTTGCAAAATAAATAAATTGCATCCTGTTACATGAAGGAAAGTCGTCTTCACCGATGCTCGATCTATCGTGGGAAATAAAATAGTTAATAAAGCATGCTTTTAAAATTTCCCCAAAATATACTGTTAATTGAAATTTTAATAAATTAATAAATTATGACACTTTGGTAAGTGTCATCTTTTCACAATGCGACATGACGGTTTGGTTTGGTTATATTAACATCCCGTTTGAAGCAACACTAGGGCTATTTTGGGACGGATCTCGTCATTTTGAATAGTGGTCAGATGACGAGAACGACACCTGAGCTGGCACCCCCTCTCCACACCACACCAGCGGGAGGACGTTTGGTCATGACGGATTTAACGTGCAACCGACCCCCTTACACGACGGTTCTTCGGTGGAATCGGGTCACGAACCTGAAACCCTCCGGTTCCGAAGCCGAGACCTTACCACCAGGCCACCGCGGCCCATACGACATGATGGAGGAGTGTTTTAATAACATACAAGCACAAGAATAGCTAATAACTATGCATTCTGTGTCACAGAATCCAGTTGTGGAGGATATTTCGTCAGTAAAGGAGGATATAACTGTGATCTGTGGGTAATGATATATCTGCCTTATTATAACATCAACATTACACTGAAATAAAGTAGATATCGTGTGTTCAAAAGCATCTTTCCACAAGTTACAAATTCATTTAACGATTATGTTATGTCTCATTTTCTCCAAATTTTGAAGCGTAGCTAAAAATAAATGTCTTCAGATCACTTTCTTGCAAAAAAGCATGTATTATCAATAACGTGTATTACATTATCATATATATTGGAATGGAATGCATTATCCTATTTTACATTGATTCTGTCTGTAAAATTATTTCGCTGAACAGGTGTTTTGCATTACGAATGAAATATTCTCGTTTCAGCGAGGTTCCGCTGTATCCCATTAATTTAAAACTTGCTAGATATTATGTTCATAAACACAGCTGACATAGACTATTTCAAAAAGACATTTATAATTAGTACTATCCTCTATTGCCCAACCGCAACGAAGCTGTTTATTTAAATACATTAATTAACCAAAGATTAAATTCCACATCAACTTAAGATAAAAAGTTAAATCTTCCCGTCCAAAATTATTTTGTTTGTAAAACTGAAACAGTTATTCGTCGGCATCATTATAATTCTACTTCTTCACAAAATAAATATATGCAAAGAAGAATACATAATTAATTAGTTAGATGTCAAATGTTTAAAAATAACTTTAGATATTAAGCCGTAACTGGAGACACGAATTTACTCATGCGGCCAGAGACATAGAGTCAAAATGACCTTATTGTTATTTTTATTTTTTTTTGTCTTTAGTAAATGGCATTGGAATTTATTTTGGAAACACAATACATTCTGGAAATCATGTAGTTGTCAAAAATATTAAATGTCATGAGAAAAATCTAAACAATCTTTTAATGAATATTTACTTCATTTAAATAGTATGGAACGACACTAATGTTAATAATTGTTAGGAGTTAACAAACAAAAATGAATACAACTTTTAAAATATTATTTTAAGAATATTTCTTAATTTTTTTGCATCATTCAAATTAAAAGCAGTTTCAGAGACACGGAGTCAACAACTTTATAAATAACAACAGAAACTTTGACAAAGAATAACTCGGTTATATGCACGTATTCATTTTTAGACTTTTGCCAACATATCGCAGAAAGAATAACTTGAAGGTACTAAGAAGATGATTGCATTCAAGTACAAAATACCACGTGATAATCAGAGCTAATGAACAACGCGGAATTATTTTGACTCTCATCTCCAGTTACGAGTTTTATATACAAAAAGGTGGAATCTTCAACTAAGTATCTAGATGGCACTTCATTATTGTGTAACACTTCTTATATAACATCCCTAAATAGCTTATCATAAAAAAATGCGCTACCAATGTACATCTTCCAAGAATTTCCTAATTATCAAACCGAATCAGGGCTATGCTAATGGAAAATCTTAAAGCTCCCACTTGCTAAATGAGATCTTATAGCTGCATAAATCCATCGGATAGGGATGGGAAAACTCATTTCTCTTCTCTACCACCCTCTCTTAATTGTCCCGCAACGCGGCAGAATTAATCTTCGGTCCGTAGGAGGAGGTTAATACATATTGAGGAAACAGCTGTGCCCGATTCCCGCCGCCAACCGCATGTAATTTCCGCACAAACGCCGCATCGAGATATGCAATTCATAACACGTCGGAATAAGGATTCAGGACGCCAGTTATGCCTCTTGATTGCTTAGTTAATAACATTATGGGATAATCTGAGCAGTTTATTGGTTGTTAACCGTCACATAATGGTAACTATTGCTCAAGGACGCGAGAATCAGCTAGCTTTAGAGGTTTCCGAATTGCAAAACGCTGAATATGTAAAATGAATGTGATAAAATTAATTAGATATAGTCATCGATAGAGCATCGTAGTATTATGGAGGCACTGCAGTTTTAAAATGCTATTCAATTTCAATATACATAATCTTCCACTGTCGTTTGTAAATTTGAGCGGATTTAAAAGCGTCTCCCTCTAAGTACTTTTAGTCTGCATCATTATGGGATGCAAAATTCCTTCTGTTTTGGGGTCTACCAATCGATATTCAGATTGATGTGATTTATTGGTGAACGAATAAAACAAGCATAAATAAAAATAATAGTTATGGGATCGTAAATTTCATCTTTCATTTACATTCTTTTAGCAAAGATTAATAATCTGAAGTCTACAGTTTTTGTTATTTTATATTTATGCTGATTCATAATATTTTCATTTCAGTTAGAGGTTACTGCTAATATTTTCATTCAGTGTGGCTTTTATATATATTTGGCATTGCATTTTTTTCTGTTAGTGGATCACTATTTGTTTCAAATGTATTTAATGACTCGTTTTGATTTGAGTGATTTTGAGCATTATGTTAGAAAAGATTTTTAAAAAAAGTAGAAGAAGAATATTATAGAGAAGATCTCACTGCAAGGAAATAAATTAACCTGCGACAATGGTAATCGAGATATTGTTACCAAGATAACTTTCTAATTTATTCTAATTTCACAATATCCTTTATTTTATGCACAACACATTTATTTAGAAATTGAATAGCGATAATAATACAATTACAACCCATACAATATTTATAAGTATTAGCTTGAAACGTTTACAGTCTTACGATATAAATAACTTTTTTCCAGTGTTGTGAAATGAATAGATATCAGAATTAGCTGTGTTGGAAGTTCGGGTGGAATGGTCTTATAAAAACCGTTAAAACATTTCAGGCCGGCGTCCTGGCATAGGGGTAGCGCGTCTCCCCCGTGATCTGGGGTTTCCGGTTTTCGAGTCCCGGTTTGGGCATGGTTGTTCTTCTGTTGTTCTATCTGTGAGATGTGTGAATGTGCCATCCTGTAAAAAGGGGTTGTGCAAGCGAATGAGTGATGCGTGAGTAGCAAAGTCGTACTCTTGGCCCTAGTTGGCGCTGCTATAAAAAATAAGAGATCTTCCCCCTCAGGCTTAAATCGCTGTCTTCGTAACAGCGGGCTTGTCAGTGGCAAGTGCCATAAGAAACAAACAAACAAACAAAACATTTCAGTAACTACCTCTGACTTATTTCTTTCCTATTTTAGAAAGAGAATTAATTGTTCTTCGTTAATAGTTATATTTGAGATCGACGCCAATGAATATCTGCCTTTGTTGTTTCTACTCAAAAAAATCTACCCTTGGAAGTAAAATGTACGTTATTTGCTTAGAACTTAAATAATGTATTATCGCAGTTTCTAGTCGGGGCACAAAATTTCATAATTCCTCCCCAAAGTCAACAGAGAAGAAACGAAAACAAACCACCAAAGGTTAAAAAATTTTGCCATATGAATTGGACCACAATCGAATCCATTTTTCAAAAGACACAAGGTTAGAGTAAAATGTGAATCAATAGGAGAGTAAAAGATAAATGGACGGTTTTGTATCCTTTTATTTAGGTAAATAAATCTACGCATGATAGCAAAATGGCCCTAACTTTCTCGAGAATGGCAGAGAGAAAAATATTGAATAAAAAGCAGAAATAAGCTTTAAATCTTGTTTGGGGTGCCAGATAATTGTCCTATATAACTTCCTACGGGAACAATCATCAATCAGTCCGTTCCTCCACCTGAAGCCCTGTCTAAGCGTATTTTCAGTGTGCTCATTATTGCGTGGACATGAAATGGCGAGGAGAGTCTATCACACACACACACACACACACACACACACACACACACACACACACACACACACACACACACACACACACACACACACACACACACACACACTTCCCTTGAACCCTTTATATTGATAAATTAATCTGCGTTCATATAGTATTTCGAATCATGAAGTCAGCGCAGAATAAACGCCACATTTTAAGCAGATCTAAATTAAAATATAACAGACAAATACAAATTGAAGAATTTAATTAAATACAGAAGACTGAAGTATTTTAATTTTTGAGCTACAAGGCGCTTTTAATCATAAATTTGAGAAAGCAAGCCATTGTTTCATATATTGATGGTTACAAAATTCTGATAACACTTTTTATAGCGATTATATACTCTACTACCTTCTCTTTTGATACCACAGTGCTAATGAATATTTTTACGTAACTGAAATTTCATAAGTTATAGATTTAATTAATCATCTAAGAGGAGATAAAATTAATTCGGAAGGGGAAAAACGCATTGCAGTCTGACAGATTAGTGACAAATCCTGAATAAATCTCAGACCACTGATATCAATAAGAAGATATTGTCAGGGAAGGAGAAAAAAAGAGTAGAAGGAATTAGACAGTGGATCACGTGATATCCGAAGATGGACATCGGGCAATCCCCTGAATTTGTATTCTTTTACCCTCCTGATGAAATGCTTTTTGATGAAAACTGTTTCATGATTTAGTATGGCCTTTTATAAATACATCCTCCACTTTAAATGTATTAAGACTGAAGTATTTCAATTTTTGAGCTACAAGGTGCTTTTACTCATAAATTTGAGAAAGCAAGCCATTGTTTCATATATTGATGGTTACAAAATTCTGATAACACTTTTTATAGCGGTTACATAATACCTTGTCTTTTGATACAACAGATGGTGTAGGCTTATTAACATCAAGGTATATTTCCCATTATCATTCTTGAGGCTCATTATTAGATTGTATTCTAAGTGAGCATCGTGTATTTTCGTGTTTGCGTTTGTTTTGTCTTGTGAAATGTGGAACTTAGAAAATAATTAAACAACTGTTCCTGAAACTCATCTAGTATTTTAATCTACCTCATAATGAAGTTATAAAGAAACTCCTCCCACTACAATTTATAAATAATTGTATATAAATGTTCTCAATGCTGAATTCGAGAAATGTTAATTGTTTTTGAATTATCTTCCGATTAAGCAATTGGAAATAGTCTACCATTTGCATTATTATGTAATTATATGGATCTCAAAGATATAATACAGTTAAAAAAACGCCTTTGTCAATTTTGAAGTGTCTCTGTACTTACATTGAACAGCCAAAAATGTATTGAATAATATACAAATATGCAGATGGCTGTAGAAATGTAATATTAAAAGTATGGGGAATGCATAAATTGGCAATGCATTATCCGGTTTTGATGTGTGTGTTATAAAATTCGTTTCTCCAAAGTTACAATTATTGTCCATGTTGTGGTTGATAAGGGAGATAAAGTTCATTTCCGAATTTTCTCATTTATTTTTTTAAAAAAAAATGGTAACCTCATTAAATTACAGATGCAGGATACAGCTGATGAAAATTTTAATTTAGACTTTGCTCGGAAGAGGGGAATGTGAATGAATTTTCTTAATTTCTGTAACATTGTCGATTTCAGTACAAATGATATAAAAAAAAATTCTTATCTTATTGTATGGTACATCTTCAGTATTGAAGAATTAGTCCTAGATTTCATTCATTTTTGAATTTTTATTCGAACGTGAATCAAATTACTATTTCTACACTACATTGCATTTAGATGAAGAATTTTTCATTTCGCATTGTAGTTTATTTTTTTTCTTAAATCTAAAGGTAAAATTCATACACAAGTTTTTTAATGATCTCATCCTTAAATAATTCCTTTTTTTCTTGCAGTACGGTATCAAGAAGAAGGAGGAGGTTCAACAAGAGGACCCCTTCGCCGACATGGAAGGCAGCAGTCTGAATCGGAAACGGAAGACGCCCGCGGAACTGGCCGCAGAGGCGGAAGCGGAAGACCAGGATGAATTCACAAGTGAGTGGTTGTTCTCGACTCTAATTGGCGCTTCTTTGGGAAGAGATAAAGCAGTGAAGAAAATGCTGGGCTACCACGCATGTGCTGTTCACAAAGCAGATAATCTTTCATTGACATACAATCAATTTTTCTGATATTGATTGTATGCCAATGAAAGATTATCACATTCAGATATCTAATGCCACTTACATGTAAATGTTATATTGTGTACTTTACTCGTCCTGCCAATAAACACTAGACATAATAGGAAAATTATGGTACTGCTTTACTTTTAGTTATTATATAGGGTGACCTATGTTGTAAGGGGCAAAAAGTAAAAAAAGTCTGTAGGGTGAAGTCTGTGATTTATTTAGCCAGTAGTGATATGATTGTATGCCAGTATGTAATTGATTTTTCCAGTAATGATATCGCCTCTATAGGCGTCCGCCGATGTCGTTATCAAAATGGCGTCATTCATGCAGGAGAAATCTTTCTAAATTTTGAAATAGGTTCTTTTATAATCATTCAAAGAGATTTTCCAATGGCTCGGGAGTAGCGCAACTTCGCAACATCAAAAGTTGGGTGTTTCAATTTCAAAATAGTGAGTGCCTTATGTAAAAAAACCAAGAAACCCAACACGCGACAAATATTCTCCAAAATTGAAGTAGTTGGGAAAAGAATTCGCGAAACGTTTTCATGACGTCATGAAAAAATCAGCATGGAATATAAATGCAAAACTGAATATACCTCAAAGAAATGTGTAACGTGCGTCAACTGACATGTTGTATTCATTAACCAGATAAGTGTTTCGACCTCTTCGGAAAATGCGTATCAAAATTGCGTCGCAAAAACTTAACGATGACGAGTATACTAACATACATTTTTTTGTATATGAACGGAAAGAAACATAAAAAAATAATTTATTATTTTAATTTGCTGTTAGAGAATGGTACAGAGCAAAGCATGATATAACACAAAGTAATCTTTTATTTGTTGGTTTGATTTTGACTTGGTCTCAAAATATTTTAACTATCTTGAAATTTATGAATATGTTTGAGTTTTTACTAAAATTGTAATTCAAAGTGCAAATTGTCACTATTTATTATTCCTGACGAATGAACTCGTCATAACGCAAAATGTACTTTTCCCATAACGAGTATACTCGTCATAAACAGTTAACTGGTTAATGGGATATTATGTCACAAGTGTAGCAGAAACAGGAATACCTCCTAGACATTTGCAGTGTCACTAGAGGGAACACTTAGAACAGCTATAGAAAATTTGACGAACTCGTTTTTTACTGTTTTTGTGACTCTTATTGAGCAACAGGGTTTGATAGCAAAATAATTGAAGCTATGTATTGAAGTAACAAACATTTATAAGACGATATGTATGCATCGGTTATTGTGTTATCAAAGGAACACAAAAGCCGATTTTTTTATATTGCCTTCATATTGTTGATAATAATATTTCCCACGAAACATGATTAATTTTATCATAAGTTTCATTTTTAACTTAGATTCTTTTGGATATATAATATTAATAATTAAAGGAGAAAGCATAAGAAAGAGTTTTTTTATAAAACTTTCTCCGATTTTTTAAAATATATCTATGTTTTCTAAAAAAATATTATCCGCAATACCTCAATAATAATTTACTACGAAAGTATGTTATGTTTTAAAGAAAAAAGCGGACTTATATTACTAAAAATATGAAAAAAACCCCCCAATTATTTCAAATTTTAAAAAAGTTCTTAGTGTTTTCAGTTAAAAGCAGAGGAATTCAAAATTAAATTAGTGCGTGTTACTTGAAAATGAATCAATCTTATTAGATATACTCTCTTTATGTACAATAAAAGATTTTATACTGCATTATAAAATTCATTAAAAATTTAGATACTACTATATAAAATACATTTTAGCCAAATCGGCCAAAACAAGTCAACTGATAATAATATATAAAACAGTATTACAGTATATTTTAAATATATAAGAAAATACACGAAAGAAGATTAAAAGATTAAAAATAGATATATTTAAAATTAAAAGATTAAAAAGATATATAAAAGATAAAAAGATTAAAAGTTTAAAAACGTGATTTTCTAAGATTTATTTTATTACTGACCTTAATTTTGTTATGGATTTATCAATTTAATATTTTACACTTACACACTTACAAACACTGATAATATTTAATTCATGGAAAGAATTTTCGGGAAATTATCGTGAAAAACTTTTTCTAAACTTAAACTGGAAAGAAATGCTAAGCGCGTCGAAATGCTTTTGTCACAGAATTACAAATGACGTATTACACATGTTAGCAGGCAGAAATAGTCACAGAAATAAAGTTGACGTTCACGACTCGTCGAGTGAGATTTTTTGCTGAAACATAGTAGAAGAAATAATTTTTTTCCGATTTCTATAAGGTATCTGATACTTTGTGTGGCCTCGCTGCGAGTGACAGTGGACTGTTTTGGCATGCTATGCACCTGTAAATTTCTCGCCACTGAAAGTTGCAAAATACTACCTCATTTTTGTTTTTGAGTTGTTTATCTATTCCTGCCTAAACAGTTGGATTTGTAGGTTTGATTATCAAGCCTAAATGTTAAAAAGATTACTATAAAAGTTACTAACTCTGTAAACATAAAATTGATTCCTAATGCAAATCAACTCTTTACACTCGGAAAAGTAATTCGATGCATAATTATTCACCTAATACAAGTCCTTGTTTATTTCTCGAATAATAAATATATAGAATTGTTTAAAATTGGATTTCCCGAAAAATTAAATCTACAAACTCTTATCACTCTGTAGATATTTTCAACAATCAAAATTAATTTAATGAAACTTCAAAATGACGAACCGTCTTGAATGGTGACCTTGATTCACTTCTCAAGTGCAAAGGGTTAATTAATAATCTATGATTATAAATTTTCAAAATAGCGTTTCCTTTCATTTTTCATTCATGCTTTGTTAATGAATTTCTTTCAAAAAGTGAAATATTGTTTTAACAAATGTTTGATTAATATTATAATGTTTTGCAATTTTCAAACTCATATTTATCTGATAAACAATCAGCAAAACCTGAGTTAAAAACCATCAATCAATAGTCAGATTCAATAGAAGACACTTTCTGATATGTTTCTCACCATTGAAAATAATAATTACTTTTCCAGTTTTTAAAAACCTCAAAATAATTAAATCAACTATTGCAAAGAAGAATGATAGACGTACATTTTTTAAACCAGAATTCATTTTTCAAAGAAAGAATAGCGAAGAATATTTCCAAATTTCACTCTATTTTTTTTATTAGTTATAAAAGAAGAACAAAGCAAGGTCTTCCAAGAAGAGAAAGACAGGAAAGATGATGAGCGTAACAAAACCCACTTCATTTTTATTTCTCTTTTTTTGAAGACGGAATTCCGGATCTAATTTGAGAGATCATTTCCAGTACCTTTTCCAGCAGCATGTTACGAGAGGAAATTTTTATTTACTCGTAAGCATCATTAAGGAAAAAGCTCTCCTTTGGAGCCGTAATGAGCTGGAGAAGATTCTGACTTTCAGGATGGTTTTTTTCCTCGTTGATTCGGCTCCAGATTTGTTTTCATTCATTTATTTAGTTTTGGTTTTATGTTGTTCATGTCCAGCCATTGTCCCCACCCCCACTAGTTAGAAAAGTCCACTAAAGTTCAGTAAATAATTTGCCTGTTTTTATTCTTTGCTTCGTGATACTGTAACATTGCTACACAACCTATTTATGTACATAATGGTATTTATTTAATCTTACACCAATAGAATTTCATTTGGGGTCTTTTATTATTTTTTCAATAGATTACAGTTTTATTTCGAAAAATAAGGAGAATTATTTTGGCAGTACTTAAACTTGGTCAGATAACCAATACGCAGGTGGTTATCAAAATAATGGAAACACCTGTAAATAAAGGTTTACCCAGTTATAGTTAGTATTTATAAAAAAACTGTGTTTTTTTTTATAAATAGCAATATATATATATTCTGGTAGTATGTGCTAGCTTTATTAAAGTTCTGTAATTCTTGGATTTTTTTCAAAAGCGTAAAATGTGGGACCTCTCAGATTTCCAAAGAGGCCAAATCGTAGGAGCCAGTCTAGCTGGAGCAAATGTAACCGAAAAAGCCCACCTTTTAGGCCTTTCCAGAGAGGTACAGTGTCTAAAGTCATGATAGCATATATACAGCGCGGCCAGACTAGCTTGGCAAAGTAAAATAGTGGGCGGAAAGAGAAGCTCAATGAAAGAGATCGACGGGTATTGAAGCGGATTGTAAAGTCTAAAAAGCGAACAACTGAAGCAAAAGTGACCGCAGAGCTCATTACCCATCTGGAATCTCCAGTGTCATTGATTACAGTTAGAATGCACCTTCATAAGCAGAACATTTATTGAAGAGCATCATTTCCCAAGCCACTGGTCACATATGTTAATGGTAAACGTCGTCTACAGTGGTGTCAAACTCACAAAACCTGGTCGATTGATAAGTGAAAGAAAGCAATAGATTCTGACAAATTGTGTTTCACACTATTCCCTACAACAGAACAGGTAAAAGTTTGGAGTACACCTGCACAAGCGTATGATCGTGATTGTCTCCTTCCAATTGTCAAGCATGGAGGTGGATCTGTCATGATATGGGCTCGTGGTTTTCTACTGGACCAATCGTAATCCTGAAAGGAAGGAAGGATCACTGGGGAGAAGTATAGGGAAATATTTGTTGACCAGGTCCATCCTATGATGTAAACTTTATTTCCTGCAAGAGATGGAATTTTCCAGGATGATAATGTACCTATCCATCCAGCGAGACTTGTACAATCATATTTTGATGAACACGAGGATGAAGTTAAACATCTGCTTTGGCCCGTACAGTCACCCGCCCTCAATATAATTGAACTGTTATGGTCTATTTTAGAGAATTCAATACGGAATATCTTCACCAGAATCTCTCCTAGACCTTTCACAATATCTCCAAGAAGAATGGTACAATATTCCTCTAAACACTATTCAACACTTGTATGAATCGATTCCTAGGCGAATCCAAGTTGTATTAATTGCCAAAGACGATCATACACCATACTAATAAAGCATTCTTTATAAATCTAAGGTGTTTCCATTACTTTGATAAAACCACCTGTAATTCCTCCATCTACAACCATCTTCAAATTTCCAAGATCCACAAGCAAAAAGACGTTTGAGCCAATAATTTGGCGAGATTCATGTCAGTTCACAATAGTTTTGTTGGCGGAAAAAGGACTTAAAAACCCCATTTCTTATTCCAGTGTGATTCTATTTGTTTAGAAGGAGACAGATATTATTAAAATAAACCTATTTTTTTAGTTTCACAAATCTTATTTACTCTTGATACATATCCCAATAACAACTTTCTTAGAAACTAAAAGAGTGATATGTGGAACAGTAACAGAGTTCCGTTTTAGAACTATGGTTGTGAAATCGATTGAACCAGGGATCCTGGAAGGTATCCTGACGTTGAACACTTTGCACTTGGAATGACTTCTTTTAGACACTATTCAAAAAAAAAATTCTCAATATATATATATATATATATTAATGTTGATTTTAAACATACCTACAGAGTGATAAGAAGATATAGATGAATTTTCTCCAAAAAATAAATTTAAAACAATTACATAATGATATCTTAGGCAACCAAATTGTTTTTCCAGATTATTATATTATTGGGTTGTTAAAAATTAATGTAGCATACATACTTCTTATTATAAATTTCCTAATTTTATCAATTATTTATGTGATCATTACAAAGTATCAGTCGATATAACTTTTTATAGTTTTCTGACATAGCATATTCAAGTTACGTTAAACATATTTATTTGAAATCTAAGTTTAAAGAAAATTTAAAACATCATAAACATTACGATATATGGAATTTAAAAGGTTGAATGTGCAGACGTTTCTTAAGGCTTTATTGTTAGTTGGTCCACACACCAGCCATTTAACAGATTCCAAAGAAATCTGCTGTATTAATTAGATATCTGTCATTTAATTATATATGACTATGCATGCCTTATATGTTTCTGAGGGAAATCTATGCGTTTTTGTCCTTCTGGTGCTAGTGCTTGTGTAAAAGAATGAGTTTGAGGAGGAGAAAAAAGGAAAACGGCTCCGATTTGTGTTAGGGAGGTAAACATACCACCGCGCACACAAAGAGCAAGGTCAATTTACACATCCGTTAGATCAAGAGAGGGACATTTCTCATTTCTTGAATGGAGGAGATGAAGGCAAATATTGGAGCCACGCATTTTCCGAGCCCCGCCATATTGATCTACGGCTTTGGATTGCAGGAATTCAATTCCTGAATGTAGACACATCTTTTGTCATGTCACAGAATATTTTTTTCAACAAGAATTGAAAAGGGTGGGTTCTCAGCTTGGAAATATTATTTAAATTTCTTTAATTTACATTTATTAAAAGGTGAAAAATGTCAAACTTCTCAAAGAGTGATAATACTTAAAAAATTGTCACTAAAATTAATTGGGTCTTAAAGAAAAAAAAGCTGTCATATTTTTAGGATACGTAACTTAATTAATATATGAATTTTCAAAAAGTTTAACTTTTTTATTTAATGTTTCTAAGAAATCTTTAACAGTGAGGCAGCCCGATACAGTGACTAATGAATAAGTTTTTTCAGATATTTGGGCTTATAATTATAAATTGCAACGAATATTTAAATTGCAATATAATTATTATAACAATTTATCCCCCCTTTTATTTTCTCTTTTAATTGCAAAGAAAATATTATCGAATCACCACAATTTAAACTTTTTTTTCGAAAAATGTCTGCCTCTCTGTGACAAAGTTTTGAAGTAGATGAATAAAATTTGATACGCGATATTTACAACGAATTTGTAGATTTCTATCAAATTTTGAGCAAAATCTATTTGGAGGAAGTTTATCTGTAGAGTTATTCAAATATAACACGATGACAACAAAATGAAAAGAGACGGATAAAATTTAGTACACAGATTTAACATCCATATTATAAACACTCTTCATTTTTGAGCCAAATTCAATAAGGGGTTATGCGTTTGTCGGTCTGAAAACGCAATGATTTAATATATAATGATTTTGTGACTGCAAGTGAAGTTCTTCAATAATTGTTGTATCAATTGGTTTGGATAGAGGCACCAAAAACACAAATCAGATTTTTGTATAGTATTAGCTGCACGTCAAAGACTAATCGCCAAAACATTCGCCAAGGATTTCAGTGAAATTGCTGAATTCACGCCAAAGATCACTATTTTGTACCTATTGTAAGCGAATTCTATGCAAAACGTTCTCTAGGATAACATTTATTAGAGAGCACGCGACAAAATTTTGGAGACCACTTACGTTAGTTAAATTATAATAATCACTTGTTTGTACTGTCGCCAATTTATATTTTTTAAAGGCAGATATAAAGATAAATTGGGAAACGTTGATTTAATTTGTTACAACTTGTTCTATATTATTTCTTTTTTTATCTATGAATGTCATAAATTTCAATATTCATGAATAAATCCTGTTGAAAATTTTTAATGGAGAATTTTTTCTGGATTTATCAATAACACTTAGAGTAGTGAATTATTATATTTATATTTAATACGTTACTTGAATATGTTATATTTATTATTAGGCATGGCAATCTGTGAACGATTTACACAATGATGGTTGACTCAACTATTAACATGCAATACTGTAACTTGATTGATGACAATCTCGATTTAATTGGGAGTCTATTGAGTATCTTTGAGAAGGAAAAAAATAATATAGTGTAAGGCAAAGTACAATTAAATGTCATGCACATCAATGAGCCATTTACGTTGCATAGATTTGCATCAAAAACAAAAAGCTAAAAAAGCGTTTAATTAGTGGAAATGCAGAAAAAAATTAAAATGCATAATTCCCGTTTAAAGAAAAATTAGAATAATTATTCATTTTTTGTATCATTAGAATTTACAAATAAAAGTTTTTATTTTATTTTTAAATGTTCTTCTAATTTTGCTTTGAAACTTTTTCAGAACTGAAAAACTCTCTGGAGACACAAGTGAATGAGCTGAAGTCTACGATTGAAGGAAAGTGCAATCTTCAGTGAAGTCCTCCTTCAGCCCACCATGCTCTCCGAACCTAATTCCTTTCTTTGTTTTTATTTTTCTTTCTCCCAAAATTCGCTCTGATTTATATATAGCAAAAAGGTCAAAGTACCTTTGAATCTTCATTTTCCTTGAAGAACATGTTTCGTTTCGCTTCAACATTTTTTTTATTCTTTATTTTTTCCATTCTATCAATGACAAATTACTGAAGCACCCGCCTAAACGATAGGTCCGACAAAGCTATTCTATCGTGTATACTATTGTAATTTTTCTAACACGAAATAATTGAAGGCAATGTTATGATTAAGCACCAAAGAAAAACATTTCAAAAAAATTCTCCTATTTTTTATGATGAAAAAGGAACATTTATATTGACTAGAATTGAATTAGAAAATTTTCACATGTGAATACGAACATGAAATTTTAATTCAACAAAACTGCATAAATACGAAATTCCGGCCAAAAAGAATTATCGGTGTCACAATAAGTTCTAGCCTCCCTAAAAGCCATTTGCCTTTTTGTTTCTATACAAATTTCCTGAGATATAGTTTTTGATACATTTAAAATTTTTTAATCTATTCTATTTTCTACCTAGTGTTTCTTGAATACGCGTCTGGGGGTTTATCAAGTATCAGAGAACAATTTCGACTTTGAAAAAAAATACGTTTAAATTTCTTTTCTATATGAAAGATCCTCATCGTAATTTGGAAAAGTGACATATCTTCGGATCGCATATCAACAAAAAAAAAATTCCTTTTACGTTGAAAGAAAGCACACAAAAACGAATAATAAATTGTCCATGCGAATATAGACTGCGATACTAGCTTCCTTATCTTACATTCGACTGTGTGTAACACACTTCTTCAGCAATAATCTTTCACAATTATAGTTTTGCTAAAATAATATATATTTACCAAATATACAGCAGCAATAATGGTTTTAGAGAACTTTGAAATAAAAAGGCAAATCGGGCTTATAAAATGTGCGATACTTGAGCGGGTCTCTTCATTTTCTTTTTATTTCTTTACCACTATAAAGAAATGGAAATTTTCATTTGAATACAGAACAGTAAATCAATGTGTCTGATTTCGTTTCTATTATTTCAAAAAACATTCCATCCTATTCTCTTTTCTTATAGCCTCTTAATACTGAGTTGCATTCTGCTGCGGAATGTTTGTTGATAGATGAACCTAATGCATTAGATTTATTCATTTACTTAAAAATAATATTGATTTTATTAAAAAAAAATAATATTTTATTTAAAATATTAATCTTTTATCTGCTTGTTAAACAAATGGCTAAAATTTTGAAATTATTTATTATTTATGGAAATTATAGAATAAATTATAAACTTATTTCAATCAAACTATTTTCATTCTTAAGTTTTGCTTTGAATGTAAATTCAAACTGATCATCTATGGTGTTAAAATGAAAAATCCTATAAAATATAAATTTCATATTCTTCTATTTTTGATTGAAAACTAATTGTGTCTAAAATATTCTTTCAGTAAATTTCCATTAACGTTTTCTGTTAAATTAAAATTAAACAACTTATCAATCATTACTACCAACAAACTTCCGCAGAATGTAGATCTGTTTGCTTAAAGTCCTGTTTTCCAATGATATTCTGAGAAATAAGAAAAGATTTTTTTTTGTTGGACTTATTTTACCTGAACCATTCAATGAACTTGTACCCCTCTATTGAGTGGTTCATAACCACTCTCCCAGCTATTTTCCTTTCGGTTGATTGGACAAGAACCTTCTCTTCCTGTTAAAATATCACGTTCGTTTCCTAACGAACATCTTCGGAGACAAACCGCTTGATTAACCACCTAAAGAGACCCCGAAAGACGTTTTTCAGGATCTGGAATGCATCCAGCCCAGTTCGTTGTGCAAGACTGGAGATTGTCAAAAAAAAAAAAAAAAAGGGGGACGATTAACAATGTAACCACCCTCACTTATTTATTCAACCAGTTCGAAAGACAAAGGAACTCGGCATATATCCAAAGAGAAACGCTTTTGGAAATAATGTAACTGGTTAAAAGGTTACAAAAAAATAACCGAGAAAAAGATGATTATAAATATTTCGAAATATGTGTAATGTATACAGAACAATATTTTGAGATGAACCATTGAAAACTCTGGATTACTTGAAACTAAATATGTTAGATAATTTTTGAATTGAGTTCATAAATATATTGTGCTACGATCTTGGATATTGATGAAGTTATTATATTTATGATTTAAAATTTCTCTATACATCTTTTTCCATATGACTAGTTTTTATTATGTATGATGGTGCATTAAGTATGGTACATGTATGTGTATATTATTTATAATGACAATTTAATTTCATATGTAACATTAAGTTTCCAAATTGTTTATGAATTGTCAGAAGAATATTTAGTTCAGTTATTTTATATTTCATAGCGTTTGACTGAATTTTGTTTTTGAAATATAAGGATTTGAATAATGTAATGTAAAGCTATAAATAATACTAAATGAGTTATGATATATATTTAAGATCACTGCTACTACAAACTTATGAAAATGTGTTTTTCCAAACGTTACTTCTTTTTATGGATTCAGAATTTTCGCAGGTAAAGTGGATTTGGGCGGTATCCAACAGTAATTGAGGCATGAAATTTCTCTACGTTATGGATTAAAAAATACCCGAGGATGATTGATGTTGCTCGTTCTAGTTCGAGGTGAGGGCTGGGTTGATTTCCAGAAGTGATTTCAGGTCCACCGTTTCTTGACTCTGTAGGTTTGTGAACTGTAGAGGTAGACCATGCAGGTGGATTACGCCTCAATGAAAACAACGAATATTAGTGTTTAAATTTCTTAGTTATAACTTTGACGTAGACATTATTTTTTACGTGAACCTCGTGTACTGAACATCGTGTAGTTTTTGCCCTACTAAGAACTTGACAACACCTTTTTAAGTCGCACTTCGATTTCTTTTGGTTTTCTTGTTACCTCTTTCAAATAAAAGTTGGATCACAGAGTTTGAACTTCAGATTTCCTCGACGATTGTGGGGAATTTCGATTGTTTAAATTGATTTCGTATAACAGCTACCCAATATGTTATTCTAATTGAGAGAAAAAAATTACGAACTTTTAATTAAAGTAAATCTATTCAATTCCGGGAAACGAAGATATTGATGATATATTTAATTACAAATTAAAGAAGAAAATAATGGTAAGAGGATATTTCTAATTATCCTTATTAAATAAATGAAAAATTGTGTTTCGAAAAATTAATAAATTCATTTTTCAGAATATCAATATTCAGTTACAGAACGATGCGAAAAAGTATTGGAAGAAACTAAGTACCCAAAAATTGCTTTTCTCGAATATTTTTGAAAATAAAATGAATACAAATTTTCCTATTTTAATTTCTAAAAAAATGATAAAACATCTGGAAGATATTTCAAACTCGATGCTTCTACTTTTTACCTGAAATAATTTACAATATTTTCTGTAGAAATCTTAAAAATATTATGAAAAACAATAATTATATAAAAAAATTACGAAAACTGATAAAATATAGCGGAGAAATAAGAAACCAGCTTGATAACAGAGAAGGAAAAAAATTTTCCGAGTCCTGAAATTAACAACTTAATTTTTTTTTCACCATCGGAAAGCATTCTTTCTTTTCAAGTATATGAGAACTAAATAAATTATGATTCTTTATCGTTACTTAAAAAGATCAAATTTTCAGCCAAATGCATTAACCAGCCAAACAGATACGTTAACGAACATGGTAGATTTGGCGTCGTGTTTTATCATTGTCAAGCATTTTGGCGACCGGCATGACAGAAAGTGTCGTATTCCATGCCAAATCTTATACTTGGCAACTAACTACATCTAAGCTAATGGTGAAACGGCCACAATTTTTAACTTGTTAGAATCTGTCGAACTAATTTGTCTTGAAAATCGTTTAATCTTTTTAAATTATTTCTACCAAAATAATGCATTAAAACCTAACACATTTAAAAAAATCTTGTGATATTTCATGCATAATCTATGTCCTTTTTACTACATCAGATTTTGATAGTTACTTTTTTTTTTAAATATTTATTTGCACTAAGCAGGACTCGGTTAATTTTACGCCATCGCTTATGCGCATGTGCCGAGAGCGAGTCGCGTAGACGTGAAAAGCAGCAAACTCTGTCCTAGTGTGCGTGTGATCCCTGCGTGTGTGCGTGAGTGTGTTGTACTTAGAAATAGACAACTGTTGCCTTTTCTCATCTGTAACATTCATTTAGAGATTAGCGATTTCTGACTCCTTGTGCGCCATCTCCGTACCTTTTCTCGATTAGGCTCCAGGCAAAAAGGAAGGTTGCTGGCTCAGCGTCCCCACCCTGCTCCCTGGCACTGTCCACCTCTACGCCTTTGTATATTTGGTTTGGAATCGGTGGACAGCGGTCGGTTGAACTTGTTTGTTGATTATAAGTAATAATTTTTCATATTCTAGTTATGATAATATATATTCAACCGAATGTTAATTCTTTCCATAATCTATAAATTTCACGGACCGGTTTAATCAAGAGAATCCAGTTAATAAAAATTCCTATGTAACAACAATATTCCTTGAATTATTCCTTTTTTTTGGTAAAAAATCGTTCCATGTAAAAAGATCATTGTTATCAGATGAGAAAGATGTTTATACCCCCTTATAAATTGCTTGAACATTACATTACATTGTACATTAAGACATTAATGTAATGTATAATCCAATAGAACAGATCATAGTAAATATTAACTTTATAGTTTGATTGCACAGAAGTTGCTTCAAGTGCATAAAATTAATGTTGCAATATGTGCGATATTTCTTCATCTTCATGATATAAGTTTATTTGGCTCACAGCTTGATATTAGAAAAATCACATTACTGCCAAACTAAAGGTGAGTCCGCAATTTCTTAATTAAACCCTACTGCAATTTAAACGGTAGACATTAAAAGGATTTTCTCTCTCTCCTTTGATACTTTTTAAATAGCATTTGCATTAGGCTTTCTGAGAATATTTTAGATTTAATACTCTGCAATTGCAGCATAACAGCATGATATTCTCAAGAAAATTTGGGGGAAGGTTGGAGGGCATAAAAATAATGTATAAGAAGTCCACTAAATTTTGCTTCCTTATTATCTTCAATACCGACCGAGATCCACCAATTTCTTCTGCATTACACGGTCGCATTCCTTCCCCACAATGACCCCACCCCCCATTCCCCACTGCAGCCGAAGCAGTAATATCCGCACTTCTCTTCATTTCGTCCAGCATGAGAGTAACATTTCATTCAAAAGCTGAAGGTGTAGGAGATGAAGCTGAGCTTTTTGTGAAGTGGACGCAAGACAAATACAAAGAATAAAAAAACTAATTTTTAAGCCGCAGGCTTAAATATAAAAAAAGGTTCATACACATCGAAACGACTTCCTTTCCTTCTCTCTAGTGTGCCCTCTTTCTATTCTGCTCTGTGATGTCCTTTTTCACTTCGCCGTGTTTTCATCTCACACTGCGATTCAGTTCCCTCTTCTCGCAAAGACAGTTGTTTAACAAGTGGGTTGCTCTTCAAAGGGTCTGTACCTTGGGCAATTGGCTATCTTTACCCAATAAAAAAAGTTCTTATTGTAAAAGAGTTATAATTGGAAGAAATATGTACTGTTAAATTTAATGGCAATGCACCTTAGAACAAGTTCATACTCAAAGGACATTACAAAAGTAGCACAAATATTGTAGAATATTGTATGACATTAATTAATATTCGCAACATTTTATACTATTGCGAAATATTGATTAATATTATATAATATCGCACAATATTGTATAATATTGTGCAGCACGTTGTTTCTACCTGGGATATACAGTACATGTAAAATGAAAAGGGTGAAATAAATATAGGCTTTAGCTCAAACATACAAAATTGAAAATTAAAACAAAAGATCATATTCTTCTTCCTTGCTGAATTTAGAAGGTTGTTGATATCCAACCTATATAGTTAAAGAGGTCTCTACTGATGACCATGTAATTCTCTTTTCATTAAAGATAATAATAGCGGAAATGACTTCTTTTCAGAAGCATTGAACAAACTAGTTATGTAAATTATTCAGTTTTTCTTTACGGGACATTGCATTGAACACATTCTGCGCTGAAATGAATTCTTGCTTCCAGCTTTGGATGAAAATCATTCATTATATTTCGTGAAATGTATGACGGATCAAACGATCACTTCCTGTTTTTTTTGAAGCAGGCAATATTGAAGAGTCACTCGCTTGAACCTGTCTATTGTTACTCAGATGGAACTGAATCGCTTCAAAAAAAAAAAAAAACTCATTAAAAATCCTCCATTTTATTTACTTTGATGTTCGAGTTTACTGAGAATCTAGTCACTCGCAAAATCGTACCCATGTCTTAGAACCTCAGTCCTTTTGAGAGGTTACACAACTTAACGATTCGCTGTTTTGATACCGATTGTATATCTGTTTATTACATAATTTGAAATATTAAATGCTATGAGATACCAATTAATTATAAATTTCGAGAACAATCTCGTCAAGTTGGTTGTTGTAAAATCTACGTTTTTGAAATTTTATCTTAAAAATATTTTACTTTCGATTTTATTTTTCCAAAAAAAATTATTCGATTTGGGTTATTTTAATTCAATTTGACTATCGAATCGACTGGACATCGTAACCTCAACATCATCCATTGTCATCTCGAAAATCGCGTTGTTTGAAAGAATGAAGAAAGATCTGG
Organism: Argiope bruennichi; assembly: GCF_947563725.1. NCBI lineage: Eukaryota > Metazoa > Arthropoda > Arachnida > Araneae > Araneidae > Argiope > Argiope bruennichi. The sequence continues at coordinate 118,633,757 of NC_079159.1, forward strand.
AATGAAGCAATGCAAGAGCGTACCCCTACAATATCACTCAAGCTGTGATATGTCACACCTTACTTCTTTTACTTCTCTCTCACACAGGATTTAATGAGCTGTTTGCAGGTTATGTATGAAGCAAAAACTCTTAACAAGCTTAGAAACGGTGTTCAAATATTTTAAATTTATTCACCGCATGTATTTATTCAAAAATTAGATTGACTGTTGTTGTTACCATTTCATAGTACCCATACTTTCTGGAACCAGCAAGGCTACAATTCAGTTCTGCGTTTTTGCTGAATAGAGGAGTGAATTTTCGACAAGAAGCAAACCATACCATTGCACAGCTTTGGATATTTTAAATCTACTTGATCTTTTTATAATGCAATCTAATAACCTCAACGCGTCACTTGATCTTGAACTGAATAATTTTTGATGATTATTACCTTAAGCACAGCTTACCACCTTGCCAATCAACTGTGTTTTCGATGTCACTTGCCGGTGTGTGTGTGCTTTCTCTGCCTTTGTGTAGATCTCGCCAGGGAAATCCCCCGCATACCTGCTCTCACAATCCACTTATGCTTACGTCACAACCGTCGCTCCCGATGCACGGGCGAGAGAACCCCGTCGATTCGTTAGAAACAGGAATTCAGGCGCGCGTGCCGCAAATACAACCCTCTCGATGTACTATCGCAATAAACGTGCCCAACGCTTCTTGTGCAGCCCAGTGCGTGCTCGTCTATTCTATGTACCACTGTTATATGTACCTCTGTATAACGATGATTTTCAAAATATTATGCAACTTTTTTCAATAACATTGCACTACAACTCGTATATCATCTAAATCTTTTATGCATGTATTAAACTTTTATGCATAATTTTTCAAAAGAAACTATGTAATCAGACCTTGCTATTGCTTATCAGCATTCTTACAACTTCTGCACCTGTTCTGCCATGAATTGTTAATGAACCAATTTTTCCCTTTCATACATTTCAGTGTTTCGGAACTTTTGGTTGGCAATTCCTTATAAAAAAGAAAGAGTATATATTTCTTTGGTAAAAGTACTAAAATATCCATTTGCTTAATATTAAGTGCATGTTGTTTTAAAATCATGAAAAACTAAAAAGGTCTTCTATGTGGTTTGCTTCTCCTAGTTTCTGGTATAAAATAACAATTACAAACATAATGTTATAGTATTTGGAATTTCAAACTAAATAAAAAGCATAAATGAATTTAAAAGAAAAGTATAATTTCAGCAATAAAAAATAGTATGCAGTTTGTAAAAAAAAAGAATACTGAAAAGGAAAAGTAACTCAGGATGATGAAACCAGAAAGTATGGGTAATAAATTGCATCTATAAATAACCCCATGATTTCCAATCGTGTTTTTATTTTTACAAAATTATAACGACAAGAAAACTTATTTGTGAAATTTGGCCAACCTTTAGATCTCTTTCAAGTTTAGCCGGGAAACTTTAGTCACTGAAAGTACATAATGGCTCTTAACATAATACCTGCACATCAGCTTTAAGCCTGAATTGCAATTTTAATTTTCTTCAACGTTCACTTCGCTTTCTTTCCCTTTTCTTGTCTCATCTCTCTGAAAATGTACAACACTCCAGACTCTCCTTTTGTTGCACTTTCTATTCCAATCACTAACTCACACTCTTACTATCATTTCAGCACTTTTTCACTCCGTTTTTCTTGAATCTAACTACTTTTATTGCAATAATTACTGGAAGAGGGCGCTGTAAAACAACGACGATATGTTTTCAGTGTTGTTTCTCATTTTATATATATATAAAGGTGAATATATATATACATATATAAATGCTTCTATAAATATTGTACTCTTTCTCTTTCTCTCTCTCTCCTTTCAGTATGTCTATTCGTGTGAGCGTGTGTCTATGTGTGATGTAAATAGACTTCGTTTATCTGTCAAATCTGTGATTTCAAAATAATTATAAAATCACGAGGAGTCTCCAGTTTCTGAAAATGTCTTCTAGATGTCACTGCAAAGATGCAAATTACCTTGCTCATAATTAAAACCGAAGATTTCACTGAATTCCAGTGGCATATTAAGGCTAAATTATGTCTAGGCCAATGTAATTTTCTTTATATATTAACCTTCAGATGATTTCCAACTTCGGTGGGGAACATATTGATATCTGTTTCGGCTCAGCATCCGAAGGTCGAACCTCGTTATAATGAACACCTGCGTAAAAATTTGATAGATTTGACTGTACTAGAGTTTGCTATAAATTTGTATGGAAAAAATATTTTTAATATATTAAATATCTTTGAATATACATTCTTAAACAAAATTAAATTGAAATAAAATCTACTGAATGAAGTTGTATATAAATTTAAAAATGCAACGCAAATGTAATATTTGAAAACTTTTTCCAATTCTTCATATTTCTAAAATGCTTAAGTTTTTGACAAATGCATAAAAAAAAAAACATTTGTATTTTTACCAAAAATATAACAATTCTTTTATCAGTGATAATATATATATATAATATATATATAAGGCTCCAGAATTTCATAAAATGTTTTGAGCAGGAACTTTAATCTAGAAACTCCTATATAATCTTTAAAAGATAATTTGGCTTTCATTTAAAATTTTTAACGGAAGTGACTACACTGATAGCTGCTGGCATTGTTATTGTAACATTTTGGTCGATTTTTCAAGAGAATGAAGTAAAATTTAAGTCTAACTGGAATTTTCCAAACGATTTTCAGAAATGGAGACTCTTCAATTTCACTGCACTTTGCTATTATCACCTTAGAAAATACATTTACCTAATTTACTGAATATATAAATGTGCTGTACAACAGTGTGATCCGCTAATATAATTAAAAGAAATTGATTATTGTGAATTGCATTCTTCGTTAATGCGTGACGCTGAAGAAGATATAAAAAAATGCGATCAAAAGTAAGTAAAAAAAAAGTAACTACTTCCGTTTCCCCACATGACTCTGTCGTTTGCTCGTTTCCGTTGAATGTACGTGGACTTTTGACAATATAAGTTATTTTATACTTTTGTATCGTGTACGGCACCTGTCATAACCTAAAAATAAATAAAATAACAAATGAAATGTTTAACAAAATATTATTTAGAGTGATAACACATCTTGGAGGACACGACTTTTTTCACTGTAAATAGACAACATGAATACCTAGATGATAGCTTTAGTAAAACCGCGCGCAGATATCTACTTCAGTCTTGTAAATAAGAGTTAATGAAAAAAAACGTAGCTGTGTTTTGTGGTAGATAAAAAAATATATAAATAAAATAGATTGAAAAAGTGTATAATGTGTTGTTTCTTTAAAAAATAAATACAAACTGCGACACGCGTATTGTTTGTGTGTTTTCTTTCACTTTTCACCACTTTCCTGCGAGAATATGATTTAAATTTCTTCTGCAGAACTCGGTGCTTTCAGGGTTGGAGTATTTTAAAAGAGAGCACGTACTCGAGATGAATCTTCCCATTCAATGCAAAACGCTTAGAAGGATTTGTTATAGTTCTTTCTGTATGGGCTCAATTTCCAAAATGTATTAAAACCATTTTACGGATTTATTGTTTCCAAAAATGAATGCAAATTTTTTAATAACAATATTTCTTGCAATGCCTATCGAAAAAAACCCACACATTTTATTAAAACATATTGTTTTCTGAATTTTAAGTGTCAGTAATTTTCATAAAGAAACAAAAGTTTTTGAATGTAATTATGCTTAATTTATAATATTATTAATGAAAAATTATAAATTTGGAAGGATAGCCAGACATTAATATTTGCGGTGAAAAAAATTGCATTCATTTCCAAGACTGGTGAATCACTAAAGTTTGATTTTACCACTCTGCCCCTCCACATACCTCTTAATTACAACCCCCCCCCCCTATTAGAAAACAATTCATCCATAGTGCACTTGATTTACAAGAGTTTTAATAACATATCTTAACACACTTGCAACGAATCGATTAGCAGTAAAATTCGCCTACAGTCAATGTTACCTTATCTAAGTATAGTTATCCTTCACAAATACTGGCAATAATAAATTTAGAGGATTTTATGTACATAAATATACACAATGACTTGATTATAAGATACTGCGTGCTTCATTAATGTTTTGGAAGGTTTATCATTCGGCTTCGAGATACAGTGTCACATTGTTCTTGTTGCTGTTGCAATGTGTTGTTGTTCGCGATGTTGCAGTGCATCATTGAATGTGGCATTTGTTTTTGCAATATTCTTAATTCTGCAACGTTTTATCTGATGGGAGGCTTCGCTGAGTACGAATGCTGCTGCTGGGGCTTTAAGAGCTTTCACTTCAAGGGAGGAATGCTGGTCAGTGTACTTGCTTTACAGCATCATTGTAAAAAATATAACAAATAAATATATGGCAAACAGCAAGATGTAGTGACTGGTTCTGTCTTATCATTGCCTATTGCATAGCATTTTATTTGTTTTGTCTTTGATATTCAACCATGTGCATACCAAGATCTGTCGCAGATTTCCTTATATATATAAATATATACATATATCTTATTGTGTGATACAGTGATAAAAATATTTAAAAAAAATAAACCTGTAGAATTTTTTTTACTGACATCTCGTGTCTTGTGAGTAGACGAAGGAAATGAATAAGAAATAAAATTTTTGTGCGCAATCTATTTAAAGACGAAGATTTTTCTGCAAGTCTTAAGATAGACTATTTTAGTTCTTAGTTCACTTTTGGGTAGGAAACTGGTTCTCTGTATTATTGCAGCCTAGATCTTAACCAAAGGCAAATAAGACTCAGCGACCTTGTGATGTAGCGAATCATTTTCTGTATATTGTGTCTCTTCTGACTGCATAACATGTGAAATCAAATCTATGAAAATATTTCCTCCGAAGCGCATACTGTTGAGTTTTTCAAATGATGTAGAATACTGACATAAGCTCTCTATAGTGGATACATTTCAAATGTTGATGTATGTGATTAAAATTATCTCAGGTTTTAATGTGTGTGTATGTTTTTTTTTTCGTCTCCCTTTCATTTTTTTTTCAGAAACATATTTCACAGAATTCACATCTTCATACATCCTACGTTTAAGGTGGTAAGAATTCGAATATCCTTGTTTTAAAAAAACATAAAAAGGAAAGAAGCAGTGAAGGAAGTCATTGTTCTGAAGGAACCATTTCTTAATAATACGCTTTTGAAATTAACAAAAAAAAAAAAAAATATCAGATAATACTAGAAATTTTCCCTTACAGATTTTTTTCAAGATTTCCTTCCTTAATGAAGATGAGTTAAAATTGCATTGGTGATTTTTGACAACTAAAAAACTATCATATCAAGTATGTAATCAGTATGCATCAGGTTTCTTATTTGAATTTTATGAATTAAAAAGATAGTTTATATTTGCCTTTCGCTAATTTTTATTACTCGTACTGACAACAATATCTAGGATTCCAAAATAATTTTTTTTTCAAATTACCTTCTAAAATCCTGAATTAGCTGCTTTTAAACCATGTAATAAAGAGTATGCTTGAATCCATATTTTATAATGGATTCGATCAAAAGATCATTTAGGGGATCTAAAAATGAATGAAAATAATTTGGACTCGTCTCGTTTCACAGTAAGCCGATAATGAAATAAGATTTTTTTTGTCATTGGTTTATTTACTATGAAAAATAAATACTTGCATTTTCATTAAAAAATAGCCCTATATCCGAGAAGGTATTAAGTTTTTAAAAAATCCCTAATTTTTCTTTGTTTTGTATCTTTGAACATGAAGAGATTCCAACCTAATTAAACGAACTTACAAAATATGTAACAACGCATTATGCTAAAATTTGATGAACAAGTTTTGAATATTCTTAGGAATATGAAAATTGCAATATTGTTGATAATTTTTAATTGCACATGTGCAAAATTTAGCATATTTTTTTCTTGCATAATTTCAAATCTAAATATACAAGAGATTCTATATGAATTTTCTAAATGGAAAACCATCGACCTTAACCTAACCCATGATGATCACCCCCCCCTAACCTCACCCATGTTAAAAGACATAAAAAATCGCCGGGGTAAATTCTGATACTTTGACACCCAGGATGATCTCCCCCCCCCAAGGCATCCAGCCCACTTGCATTATTTATTAAATTTTAAAACTCTACAAAGAACAAAGGCTTAAATAAGAGCCTAGAAGAACAAAGGTTCAAATAAGGCACAGATGATGTATAAACTAATTGCAAGTAGAAAATACTAGTACATAAAAAATAACACGATCTAGGATCAAGAAATCGTGATAACGAGGCAAAAACTGTATAGAAAAACATTACCATGAGAAAAGTGGAGAAAATGCAAACGGAAAAACAGGTGACACGGAACGCCTAAAATACAAGCTTATTAAGCTAGACACAAAAGAAATGTATGAACATAGAGAAGTGTGTGTGTGTGTGTGTGTGTCCATACATGTATAAGAGGCAAATTATACCAAACATACCGTATCAAATATTGAAAGGACAGGGGCCATAACCATGCCATAACTAATAATAACTGATAAGTTATTTAAAAGAAATTTATAACTAATCAAAGATGTCAAAACTGAGAACTAAAAGTAGTTTAAAATAAAACAAAACTTTTCAAATCCAATAAAATGCATAAAAGAAAACTTACCTGTACAAAGAAGGAAAATAAAAAACACACATATAAATTTCTAATATATTGATTCCATGAACGAAAATGATTGGAATTGGAAATTTATTGAAATTTCCAGTTTATATGAATTTTTCAACTTCCTTTAGGATTCAGAAAGGGAACTGAATTTCAATAGCTTTCCAAGAGAAACTAAATGATGAGAGTTTCCCACAAATTGATACTTTTAAAAAACTTATGTTTTAATTACTTATATTGAATTATTATTTTGAATTATGCAAATATTCTATATCCTTCTGTAACTTAATATCAATGCATAATTTAAATTACAGCAAATATGTTATCATCAATAACGCTTCCCATTTTATTATTATAATCCAATTATTGAACACACTGCACAACTATAAACATTATGCAATTTGATACACTCATTTTAATTAGATACACTATATAATTAAAAATATTCTAACAACAATAAATAGCAAACTGTAGAAGAATAATATTAGAAATATTTTGTTCACAATTTTAGAGCTTTTTAACGACATTCGTAACACAAGTAAAACTTAGACACATCTCATACCTACATCGCAAAACTCGCGCCAAATGAAACATACAAGAGAAGATTTCTGTTAAATACAATAAAAATCTCAAAAAATATCAATATCTTATCCATTGTTTTGCTAGTAAAAAGGAGATGAAAAAATATCGGTAAAGTCTTATTTGACCTTACAATTCGTACGAAGTACACTGTACTGATATTAATGGTTTTGAAACAATATTCTACAAGGAGTTGTTTACTTGATAAAAATGAAATAGGATAATTGAAAAGAAAATTTTAATTCAGAAACAAGTTTTTTTTTTGTTATTATATTTTCGAGCAATTTTAGGGATTGAATCCCCAAAGCAAAATTGTTTCAAATGTGTTCGACGTTCAACTTTGTATTTGAACTTGATACTATGTATTAAGAGTATCTTATACAAAGTGATAGGAATTAGATACTTCTAAAGAAAGACATGGCAGTGAGAAAGTTGATAGTGAAGAGGAAATTTAATGTGCTCGGCTATTAAAAGGAACCACGATTTTAAAATAATTTTAGTTCATTCCGAAGGATTTTATATTTCTAAAATAACAGAATTAATTTCAAATTATATATATTTAAAACGAAATCTTTGCTATAATATTATTACTTGCTACTATTTATTCATATAAAGCCAACTTTTCATATAAAGAAAAATTGTGGAAAAGCAGTAATAAGATCTAAATGATACTTGTTCATTAGCACAATAGTTCTATATAATGATGTCTCATACAATTGGCATTGCCGGGATAATGGGGGTCACGCCATGGGAGACACCGCTGACCGGCATTTAACTTTTTTACAATACTACGGGTGTCACCGGTGAAGCCAAGATTACTAGAAGCACATAATTCGAGTAAATTTTCATTAATTTTTTTTAATGTTATCATTATTACTAAAATGGTATAAGAAAATTAATCCAATAAAGAACTTGCAAAATAACTATATTATATAATATAGCATTTAAGCACCATAGGATTCACAGATGGCATTAGTGAAATTGTTGCGAACGGTTAGACACATTAACTTGTCAATTGCAATTAATATTTCAACAAAATATTGAAGGCAAAAAAGAAACTCATGTTGATAGACGGGGATGCCATGTGGAAAGGGTCTGTCATTGCACATGTTCATTTAAACCCTTCAGAGGAGTGGAATCGTCTCAGAGATTCTATTCGTTTCTACTGGCATGAAATGAATAGTATTCGGGAAAAAATTACGATACAAAATATTGCCATAAATAAATACAAATTCTTAAGCATACGTTGTTAGTGAATAAAAGAGAATGGTTAGTGGCTTAAAGATTAATGAAAATTCTAAGAATTTCTTCTCCCATTGCTGTAGGGTCATTGAGAACAACTAGTGACGAGGAATATTGACTACAGCAAGCAATAGTGCGAATAGAATAGAATAACGGAATTTATTTTAATATCGAATTTTTTCGTGATCACTTCACATTATTATAGATATTATTGTCACTGTCTGAAAAGCTGCACAATCAGAATCACTGTCTAGAAAATACCTGGAGATGATAACAGAAGTTCGACCACATTGTTTATTACTTTATTAATATTCTAAATGCGAATTTGATTTGAAAAGTCAAATAGAAGATTGTTCAAATTAAACTTCAACTATCAAGAAAATTTTATTTCCCAATTAACACAAAAATAGGTCAAAAATGACATGTTTAACATATATTTAGTAAAAAATAATACACAATTTTACATATATATATTATTACATATATTTCAAAATGAGAATCATTTTCTCAAATCAAACGCATGAAAACTCAAATAGAGCCAACAGAACAATGATAGAAAACATTTTCACTTAAATTGCATTGTTAAAATTCCATTAAATCAGTAACATTTCTGTATGATATTATCTAATGTCGAATTCAGAATCCGATACTTTCGCAGTCTTAAATTTCTTTAACTCGGAATTAATTTGTTATTGAAAGCACATAAAGAGGTCGCACCACTCAGAAGTTATTTTTTACAAAATCTATGTATAGAAAATACAAAAGGAAGTGAACAATTACGTTTGTGTTTAACAAACGTATTACATTTACAACATTTTTTTAAAAATTATTAATATCCAAAACATCGAAACATTATACCCAAACATTATTTTTAACTGTGACGCTTTTTAAAAAAAAACACTAATACATCTAATTAAGGAAAGATATTTAACTTTTTTCTAATTTTCACAAATCAAATCTCGCCATCATTAAAACACTGTAGAGGGACTTTTTATAACTTCATTATGAGGTAGATGAAAATACTAGATGAGTTTCAGGAACAGTTCTTTAATTATTTTCAAAGTTCTAATTACACAAAACAAAAAGAACGCGAAAATACACGACACTCAATTAGAATACAGTCTAATAATGACGCCCCAGAAGGATCATGGGGTATATACCTTGATGTTAATAAGGTAACGCCATCTGTTGTATCAAAAGAGAAGGTAGTGGAGTTACGTAACAGTTACAATAAAAAATAAATTCTACGAAACTATTTATTGGTAACCTGACAAGGAATAAAAAGAACTTCTAGAAAAATGAAAGGAAAAACAATAAAATGAGAACTAGAATTAAAGAATGTAAATAAACTTCAAATGTACCTTTCATTCGATTTTCGATATTCTCATATATGGACAGACAATCACCAGCTTAGTAACCAATAAAAATTTAATCAAGGAATTTTAACTTACCCCATGTTTCAAGCTAACCAGAGTTCGATAGATACAGCCAGAAAAAACATTTCGATATTCCAAGAATTACGTCTATCTCTTGGTCGTTTTTTTGACATTATATCTGATAAACTCGGTTTCATATATAATATTTAGACAAAATTTGCAGATATCTATCCAATTTTGATGAAATCCATCTACAGGTGCCTGTCTGCTCATGCATCTATACCCATGTAAATACGAAAATTCCAAAATGGAATAGCTAGATATTTGAAATTAATCCTTTCGCGCAGAATCGCGCAATGGATTGCAGCTACACTCGTGATGCACATTGAAGCCAAAATGAGTCATAGCGAGTCAGATTCGTCCTTGTGTCGCGATACTTTGCTTGCAAATTAACTTTTCATTCTCTCTGTCTATGTAACGATTGATTTTATATGTCAGTATTTTTCTATATTATTACAAAATAATTCATTTGGTTCCAAAGTTGAATAAGTGTAGCAATAATTTAGAAGATTATAATGATGAGGTGTTGTATACTGGCTATGACACAGGTGCACGAGAGTTTGATGTAGGTCTCATAGTTACAAAATTTCACCTTTCTAGCTACTTGAATTTTTGAACGAACATCTTTAAAATAATATCTACTAACAATAATGATGAACATATATGTGTGTGATATGCTGTACAGGCCATACCATATGACTTGCATACCAAATTTGATATATATATTCATTGGAAATCGGAAATTTGCTTTTTGGAGCGACTTTTTAAAAAAATATTAATTAGAATTTAAGTTAATTGAAAATTAAGTTCAAGTTTTGCATTCTTCCATGATAAACTTCATAAATATACTGCACAAAAATAAATGTTATACAATTTTAAAATTTTAAATATTGCTCTTTTAACTATAATAAGTGCAAATTTTTATGAATTTTGAAAAAAAAAATTTGCTTAATTTTCAGTTAAATATTATGTTGTTTCTCTGAATTTCAAACTGTTTTCATCGTTTCATCAATTATTTGATTGAATGATTTTCTTACATTCTGGAAAGTTAGAACGTTTGGATTTTGTTTAGTATCTGTGTAGTTTGCGAGACAGATAAACAAGTGAAGATATCGCGAAATTTATAGGATAGAAGTACTACACATTTAATTTTTATTAGTCCCATAATGTCATGGACGGTCTCCATTTGAAAGCTTCATACACTATGAGCGGTGAACATATAAGACAATTGAAGAAACAAAACTTGAATGTCAGTCAATTTCATGTTGTCATCGTTATATCAAGTTTTAATAGAAATTAAAAATGACCAGTCTTTCTAGGGCATCAGCTGGTAACCGAAGGCGGCTAGTTACGAATAAATATACCAACAGAGAGTTATGATCTAAAATTTCATGCACGTCCACATTTTTCAAGATGAAACGATCAAATTCAATTTAACTCATTTGCTATTGTGCATAAGAAGTTATTGTTTTCACAGAAAAACATACACGAGTACAGATAAGTACACAGGGTGTTTATAATTAAACTTCCCCTATAAACAGCAACTGTGGAATGATTAAATGTAAGAGCATAAAAGATTAAATGTGGTATTTTCAGAAGTAAAATATATCTGCAAATCGAAAGCACATAGATTAGATCACAAAAATGTAAAAACGTAACTTGAAACATTTGTTTTATCAAAAAACTTTTGGTTAATAATGGATATCAAACTTCAAGAATAATTCATTTTATGCCTTTTTTTTCTTGTTCAAAGAGCATTCTGCTAGAGAAAAAGAAAGTTTTTCATGAAAAACAGATCACACTATAATAATACTTCAAATTATTGAATTTTGGTAACAAATTCTTAAAAAATGAGCAAACACTCCAATACCGTACAAGTGTTATTTACAATGAATAAAGAGGAAGCGCACTATCTAATTTGCAGACATAATTCAAAAGAAAGTTTCCGCTTCTTCGAATAATTTCAACCGAACGCGGCGAGTGGAATTTACATGAGGCCTTGATCCAATTTGGAGAGTCTAAGCCTCTTAATGCGATTAGAACGCGAGACAGGACTGATAGCGGCAAAGTTCGTTAGCCACAATTCAATTTGCCTCGACAATTCTTCTTTTCGAGTTTTCCACCAAACTGCGATGCAGTGAAGAAGAAGCTGATTCTACTTTGCCTCACTCGCAAAATTTAGAGACAAACTAAAGGCTGAAGCTCGTTGCCTTTATTTTATTTTGGACGTTCCTCGCATGCAGGAATTAGGAGTCTTGATAAATGAACATGCAGTGGGGAGAGATAGAGAGAAGGGATGCACTAAAAATATATAGTTGTATTATGACAATTGCTTTCTATAAATTTTTGAAGAGGAGATCTCTGAAAAATGAATTTTGAACCAAGTTATTTGGAATGGTATCTATGCAATGTACTATGGTCGGTTGGAAAATACACGACTTCTTGGCTACCCGCTCCAAAGTCGATTCCGCCTCCCAATGATGTAGGGTGGAAGTCTCAGGAAAGAATAGCTAACTCAAATGTCATTCTCATTAACACTGCTAAGTAAAAACCACATTTTATTTTTTAAAAAAAACTTTTTTTGCCACTAATTTTCTTAAGCCATGACGTTATTATATTAAAACAAATGTGTTAGGCAGCTGTGAAACAATAGTTACAATAAACAGATTATAGACATTCTTTCGCCCGAATTATTCTAACTAATTTTCTATTGGTTAGTTCTCTTCATATGATCGCGATTTGTTTGTGAAAAGAACATGAAGACCTGTTCGACAGTGACTTCAAAATTTGATGTCATTTTCCCTAAATACACAAAAGGATTCATTAAACATCAATTCTAAAAGAACATCATCTTCATTAGAAACTCTAATACTTTCAGGCACTGTGTCTTTTACGATAGGCATTTTTTTATGTAAATATTTTCATGTTTAAATTTTTTTCAGCACTTTACCAAACATTTTGTTCTTGCATATACATTTAGTTTTTCTGGATCCAAATTAACGAAATTCTCTCTTAAAATTGTTTTTTACTGAAGCCGGTACTTTATCTCTGCATTGTTTTTATCTGTGCTTTTGTTCATTGATTTGTCCTTGATTTTTATCAATTTTTTATAATTAAGTTAAAAACAATTTTACACTTGAGCTTTTTTTTTCTATAGCCAAAAACTTGACCTCTGGCTATGTATATACTTAACTATTTTTGCAAAGCCTAATGCGGCTGTTATTTGGTTACTAAATGTCTTTAAGTGAAGATCCACTACTGTCCACTTTCTCAAATGTCATTCAGAATGCCGATAGCTCATCTAATAATTTCTCAGAAAGACATAATTCACTTTCTCATACCGTATTTGTCTATGTCCACTTCTGAATGTTGGATTTCCACTTTTCAAGAAATTTATAAGTATTCATACTAAAACAGTCTAAAGTAACTCACAGCAAGGCCATATAAAATATCCGATACCTTAAAATATAGGGAGGAAATTATATCTTCTAAATGAATTAGTTTTCGACCCAAGTGTGAGCTCTTTAAACTATGATCCGGTATACAATCTCAGCTGACGAGTCGCACGCATCATTTTAACTTCTGTGATAATTGTCCGCTGACGTGTGCAGCGAGTCGTTGGCGATTATGTGACAAAAGCATCTCAACGCGCGTAGCATGTCTTTCCACTGCCTAAGTGGCTAAAATTAAAAGTTCAAGGTGTCTAAATTAGATCACAAGGCCCTTCTCAAATAACTCTAAACTTACTTCAAAAGAGAACATTAATATAACTGATTTAAATTACGTTATTAACATGTTTTGCAATTTATTACCAAACTACATGAAAAGCAATAACTGTAGAATGTATGAATATATCAGCCATCGTTGATGATTGATATTATACTTTCCATTCAGACAGCGCCAATTACTGATGAGTAGTTCTAGGCAGTATAAAATTTTTAATCTATTAAAAACTAAAAAAATAATCTAGTAATCATAAAAGAATATAGCATTATAGTGAAGCAAATGCTTTCCTTAGCCTATTGGTAATCGTCAGCACTTGGATAAAATCGTATAAGTCAAACAATAGTTAAACAGATAACGTTTAAATCACGATAATTTTGATATGATAATTTTTAATGTAAATGTGTTATACTTGGCAAACAAATGGGACAGGCTTTTCCAAAAATTTCTTGTTCACTCTGTAGTAAAAGTACTATCCCAGTGAACGCTTTGCATGGTAGTGGCGTACAATAGAAACAAAATATTAATTTTGACATGAGTTTAGTTTTTTCGCTGAAACATGCGGTATTCGAAAATGAAATTTGCGTTTTAAACACATTTTTAGCACTACATCGAAATTACAATTTGACGCATAATTAGAATTTTAGTCACAAGATTATATATCCATTTTGATTATTTAAGGCATTGCAATTTTGACATACATTGAATCCAATTATAGGCTTCTGAAATTATAGACCTACGGACGGCCCACCCATTGTTGGATTTCTCAAAATTTCATAGATATTAAATCTGAGTACCGAATTTTAAACTATGTAGTTCTCTTCGTTTGGAACTTATCATGTTGACACACATTTGAGCAGCCGGAGAGACAGATTTTGCTCAAGATTAGGTAGAAATCTACAAATTTGTTATAAAGACTATCTACCAAATTTTTACCGTATAATTCAAAGTGTTTTTGAGTTACTTTTGTCACAGACATTCTTTAAATCTCCTTTTTGTGCTTTAAAAAGAGAGGTCTAAAATGTGGAGATTTTTCAAAAGCTCAAGAATAAAAGAAAGTAAAATGTGGTAATTTCCTTAATAGCGAAAACAGTTATCAAAAGTGTATTCCTTACACGACCTAAATAACCAGAATTTTTGAATTTTTACACTTTAATTCTCATGAATAACTATATGAATGATATTACGACATAAAACAACCGTTAATACCGATGGTCTAAATGACATGTTGTAGAATAGGAAATATTTAACTTATTGTTTAAAATATATTTGAAGTGTTTCGGGAAAAATACTCTTTTAAAAGTTCAAAACTAGTAACATTTTTTAATAAATTATTCCTTAATTTATTAAGTAATTATTAATTTTTCCATGAAATTATAATTTTCTTGTTAGCGATCCACCATCTTCAATGAAAGCAATTATAAAAAAAAGTTCAGGTTCAAATCTAGTATTTGAACATTTAAGTGTAGAATTATTGTCCACTTCAAAATGTCGCGCTAATCCGATCGTACTTTGAATTCAAAGCCAAGAAATATATGAATGTAACAATTCACAGAGTTTGAAAATGCAGAGGAGTAATAATATAATAACGTAAATAATAACGTAATTTGTAAGTGTCTCGATTGAAAAATTGAATCATTGAGTGGTAAATAATGCCGATATTAGCTTTATTGTCATGAAATTTTCATAGAGCCATAAAACAAATGAAATTGCTATTATAAGAATTATAAGCTTCCATTATATTATTTATGGAAATTTTTACTTTTAATTTCGTTTCACAAAAACATATTTATTGTGCAGATACGTGTCCTAAAAGAAGCCCTTTTTGGAATCAACTTCGATTTGTTTTTATACAGCAAGGCATGATTTATACAATGGAATAACAGGGGGAAAACTCGTAAGAGGACACAAGCGAAATGCGTGTTAGTGGTTTTGATAAGAAATCCTTTTAAGGATTTTTTGTATCAATTTAGAAAAGGAAATCTAAGTCATACTTTCACCCTTTGCACTCGAATGGTGACTCTCAGGCACCATTCAAGATGGTGCACCATTTTGACGCTTTATTTATTTACTTTCAATTTTGATTGTTAAAAGTGCCTATAGAATGTTAAAAAGACGTATATTAATTTTTCGGGGAATTCAACTTAAAACTGTTATATATATGTAAGTATTATTTTATGTGAAGCAGAATGCAGTTTCAAAGACAGTGAAGAGACTTTTGATTTCGTGACGTCGTTTTATTTCATCTTGGAGAAGTACACATTATGCACAACACAGAAAGAAATGAGGGTAAAAGCCCTTGGACATTTTATTCCTGATATTATATAACCTGAGATATTAATAGGGAAAATATTTCTCCATAGTGCTTATATATAATGAAATTTCGATAGGGATTTTCGCTACACGCGCCGACGAGTCAAGGGAAACACAGGGATCTTTTAAAAAAGAATCTGTCACGTCAGCGGTATTTTGTCCCTTTACTAGGAGTGTGGGAAAGTTAGGCTTTTAGCCGATTCAACAATTTTACATAGCTTCTCCTGAATTAATTAAGTACAGAAAGTGGAATTGGATCAGGAAATAAGAGAATATTTTATAGTGAAGTTACTATAGGATAAATTAAGATAAAACCTTGGAAATTAATTCAATTGAAATTAGAGTTTAAAATATCATTACATATATGTATATATATAATTGTTTAACAATAATATATATAACAACTAGCCGCCTTTGGCGACCAGCCGGTTCGCCAATCTTAATGTTCGTTAAAATTTTAATAATTAAATATTTTATGCAATTCCTACTTTAATAGCTTCTTCATCAAAATATTTTAAAACTTCAAATTTTGATAGTCATATAATTCACTCATAATATTATAAACGCCTTCAGTCATAACGTAATATGTATCTCTCTAATTTTCTGCTCCGTAGAATTTATACTATAAATTAAAGTGGAAAGGATTAATCTGCAATTAATATAATAATATTTTTTATTGAAACAAAGTATTTTTTTTGTAATATGATTACTGAAAACAGTCACTGAGCGTTTAAACTTTATGGGTACTAAATAATATCTTTCCTAATTTATGTAATATTTCAAGAATTTGTTAACAAAATATTCTCAGATTCATCATGACCAGGACAATTAATTAATGTTTAATTTTAAATGCATCAAACACTAAGAAAATAAAACGAATCGTTTAAAATAATCGGTTGAAAACAGGTTAAAAAAACTTTAAAAAACGATGTACTTAAAACTATAAGCGTATACAAAAAATATATAACTAACATAAATACAATTTAATTACAAAAATATGCAACTAACCTAAAAATAATTTAAATCATCCGTTGATAATGGTTGTCATGTCAACAATCAGAACGCAATGCGCATGCGTGAATTTTCAACGCCAGTTACGGTAACGCAAAAGCGTGAGTTTTTCTACGCCAGTTGGGGTAACGCTATGCAGATTAGAAATTTTTAATTTTCTTTATTCTGTTTTATTTTAATTCAAAAGTACTTCAGAATGAATCTGAAAGATCGATTCATTAACAATGTTTTATTTTAAATGCATCAAACATTAAGAAAATAAATAGAATCGTTTCAAATAATCAGCCGAAAAATCTTAAGCCTAGCCTCATGACTGTTGGGAAAAAAAAACTGAAGCCGTACTCATTTGGCGGTGGGGAAAATAAAAAGATTTTTTGGCGGGAAAGTTTTTAATTAATAATTAAAATTCTAATTAAAAATTCAAAAAAAGGCTATCCTATCTTTTAAGTTAGATCAAACTGCACATGGTGTGCAAATTTGATTAAAATCGGTTAAGTAGTTTAGGAGTCCATCGCGGACAAACAACGTGACACGTAATTTATATATATTAAGATTATATAATATATTTTGAAGTAAGAAACAAGTCCTTTCATCAAGTGAAAAATTATGCAACGAATTACTTTTCCGAGTGGGTTAGAGGGTTAAAATATGATGCAAACATGAGGGGCTTATATCCCTTCGCTAGAAATGTGGAAAGTCCAAGAGATTCTTTTAGGGATTTTTTTTTGTATCTAGGATTAGGGGATAGGATTTTTAGATATTTTTTTGGAAAGGGAATTTAAATCATATTTAAAAAAATGATATAGACATTAGGAATTTTGATTCCTTTGCTCGTAGTGAGGGAAGTCAACTCAGCTATATTTTAGAGCGCGTGTTAGAAATAATTAAATTTAAAAAAGTGGTATTTAAATGAAGAAATAAGAGAAAATTTTAGAATAAATTAATGAGCTATTTAAGATAAAAATTAAGGAATTAATAGGATTTAAATTAAATTAAGATATATCATTACATGTGCACCTGAACACTTAGTCACATGATCCGCAGTTAATCGATTCGTAGGCAAACTGAAGGAGTGATGATGGAAATCCCTGTCTTAGCGCCTCCATTTAAAATGCGATTGACTCCCTTATGATGAATGGCTGCAGAACGAATAAATGAATAGAAATTTCCAAAATATTGCAGAAAAGCGCCGCAATCACCACAAATATGATAGATGGCTGCATTTTTCCCGACTTTTCCCTCCATTATGGTTTCTTTTTATTTCCCAGTAAACGGTACGCGAGTTTGAAAGTCAAATGATAAAACGTCTCCAGCCGCTTTTGGAACCCTTTTCAGCGGAGAAAAGGAAAGACAAATTTTGAAAAACAGGCGGCAGGTATTGAAAGAGAAATCGCTCGACCAAAAACCAGTTTCCTATAACACAAATGTTTCAAAGAAATTGCATGGGCTTCTCATACTTTTGCTATTTTAAGATGGAAAAGTTCAAATTTCGTTCTTTGTATACGATTGCATTTCTTTGGCGTTCTTTCTTTCTTTCTTTTTTTTTTTTTGCGATCATAACTTGTGAAATCTTGCCTGTGTATGATGCAACTCCTTAAACTGCCTAGTTCTTGAATGCATATACAATATGAACTTTTTGTACCTTCAGCTGCAAAAGATTTTTTTTTCTAAATGTACAAACAGAAAATATTGTGAGCATCTAAAAAATTTAATCTCGAGTTTGTGATAAATCTGTATGTGTTAAATCCCCATAGAATAGGAAAAAAGTATTATATTCGTTTCTCTATTTGTCTTTGAACACCATAACTTCAAAATAATTCAAGCAAAAGAGCTGTAATTTGGAATGTGGCCATAACCCCAAAATAGTCGATTTGTATTAAATTTGGTGCGGAATCCATTGATAAAACCAATGAGATGCTCTTGCCAAAAACTTTCTAACATACACTCTAATAAAGTTATCGCAGAGAACGCTTTACATGGCATTGCTGTACCAGTGACAAAATATTAAACTTTGGCTCGAATTTAGCATTTTTAATGAATCTACAGTGGGATCTTTGACGATATTTTTACAGATTTATCCCTGCCGTGAGGTCAATAGCATTCGAAAAATCGAATTTGTATTTTAGATTCGTTTTTCTCGAATAATTGAAGGAAAAATTTGTTCACAGAACTGCACTTGTAATCACAAAATCCCATACCAAATTTGATATAATTTAGACATGAACGTTTTTGAGTTCTCGCGTTTACAAGTTCCTGAAAGTACAAAACGACAGACGACCAACCTCTTATTATCTGTGGACAAAATTTGATAAATCTCTACCTAGAGATGGTAAGTCAACCATCTGACTCTCCGACCCGCCACGGAGGCACACGGATTTAAACATAAGGCTGAATGACCGGACTGCTGCAATAGCAACACTCTCCGGTTGAATCCTAAGGGCCATCACCGGCCACGGTACAACCCACCCCGAAGGAAGTACGTCCCGTCATCGATGGGAAGAGTCAGATACCCCACCTATTTGCGCACCCTCCAGGATGGCGAAATCCAACCACCATGCCGGAAGCATTTCTTCTTCATTTCGAGGTGCCCCCCCCGGGGGAAACCTAGAGATGGTAAATCTGTGCACCGAATTTTATCTTAAGCAGTAATTATGTTATATACGAACCGAGCAGAAAGAGTTCCTATAAACGGATTTTGCTCAAATTTCGATAGAAATCTACAAATGTGGTACAAACATAAAATTTCATAGATCTAGCTCAAAGTGTTTAAAATTTGCCTTTGTTGCAGACATACTGCCAAAAAAGTGTTTTTTCGAACTCAGGGTGTTCTGATACACATATACATATTATGGTCCAAGATTCTTAGAAAAAAATTCTTACACAAAAAGTATTGTAATCATTGAACAATCATGAACGATATTTCGACGAATCTTCACAGTTTAAACTTACCTGAGCTCGAAAAGCACATTTTTGTAAAAAGTCTGTCAATAGCAAAGAAAACTCAAAAATGTTTTGAGCCAGATAGATGAAATTTTGTATATGGTATTGACACCAAATTTATAGATTTCTGACAAATTTTGAGTAAAATCTGTGCACAGGAAGTCCATCTGTCCGGTTGTTCGATTATAAGTTTACACGATAACTGCTATAAAACAAAAACAAAAAAATGTAAAAGGATAAAATTTCGGTAAGCAAATTCAACATCGATAATGTAGATACCTATGAAAGTTTGGACCACATTTCCCACCGAGTAAAGCATCTGTCGGTCTCTTCTTTCAAAAGAGAATCATGCAAACGAGATCATTCAAAAGCATAATGAATTAAATATATCAAATTTAGTACTGGTTTTCTAACTGTAGTTGTTGTACTGTGTCAAATTTTCTTTTTCAGTCGGTTGAGAAAACACGCTTTTGAAACACAAATTCACCATTATTAGAGAGTAAGCAAGAAAATTTTTGGACGGACCGCTTCAGCTGGTTCAAATCAAAAGTAACCCATATTTCTTTTAATTTCAACCCAAAACATTGGAGTGATACATTCTCCAGCTTTAGATATGTCTAATCGATAATCAGGAATCAACTTCAATGATTCGGAAATAGAGTGAGAAAAAAAAACATGAAAAAAAAATAAGGAACAATGCCAAGAAAACGCCGACAAAGACGATGGGAATGAAAAAAAAAAGCGCTGTTGTATTTCCTTCCGGTAGCTGTCGGCCATGTGGACTTTCTCTCAGCGAGCCAGAGAAAAGTTACGATTTGCTACTAAATACGAGCTGTCAGAAAGGATTCTCATCTATTCCCCCCTTTTGTTTTATCTTTGTTCTTTCAAGCTGGTTTTTTTCCCCTCTTATTCTCGTATTTTTCGATTGGAGTTCCTGATTTATTTTTTTGAAGAGAAAAACGATTACTTGTCACATTCTTTCAAAGATTTCCATGTTTTTGATTGCTTAGAGTATTGTATCTTGCTTTTTAAGGATTTTCCACTTCTTCGGCTGAATGAAAACTTCGATTTTACACACCTTACCGCAACAACAAAGTTGAAATGTATAAAATACAAAAAATAAAAGGATTTCCCCAAAATTTGTGCGTTTTTACTAAAACTTATCTGACATAAACCGGTGGTTGCTAAATAAAAGTATTGCCAATTCAACTGCAGATTGTCTGAGAGTATAATTTTGCCTGGGTCTAATGAACTCATCGGTAATTCTTCATATTAAAAGAATACAGAAGTTTGGAAAATGAAATTTCGGCTTCTAACTTGCCCTTGTTATCCCGCCGCTGCTCAAAATAACACGATCCCTCTATACATAATCTACCTAACTTCCAATCAGGGCCTTATTTTAACAAATCTAAATGGCACGTTTAGGTCAAAAAATTTCAGAAATGTTCAGGTATCCTGTCTCAACATGTGAATATGATGTGAAGATAAAAAAAATTGAACGAACATACACAATAAATAAAAAAAAGTATTAAGAAATTAGTATAAAAGAAATGAATATGATAAAATTTTAGAATAGAATGATAAGAAATAGAATTTTAATTGACGATAAGAAATAGAATTTTAATTGATGATAAGAAATAGAATTTTAGAATAGAATGATAAGAAATAGAATTTTAGAATAGAATGATAAGAAATAGAATTTTAGAATAGAATGATAAGAAATAGAATTTTAATTGATGATAAGAAATAGAATTTTAGAATAGAATGATAAGAAATAGAATTTTAATTGATGATAAGAAATAGAATTTTAATTGATAAGAAAGAAATAATGTTGCGGTTTCTTTGTTTCTCATCGGATTCTTTAAATGAATGCAGGCAAATATGACAGAAATACGATATATATATAAATCATCGGATTTTTGAGTTATTTCGATTACATATTTCGGAAAACGCAGACAGAAAGGTGGTCAACTCCTTGTTGATTTTGACTCACAATTTGACGGGTGTCTACACTATAAATGCTAAATCTGTGTACTGAGATATATCTTTCTTACGCTTTTTGTTTTTAGCTATCGTGCCGACTTATATTCGAACCGTAGGACAGATAGATCTCCTCTGAATGGAGTTAGCTCAAAATTTGATAAAACAAATTCTACACATTTAGTGTAAAAACGGCACACCAAATTTCATCCGACCATCTCAAAGAATTGTTTATTATCTTTGTCACAAACAGGCAGGCAAACATTTTTCAAGAATGTGATTTTCGAAATCTGAAATCTCTAAATCGTAATGATTCATCAAAATCTCGAGTTCGAATTTTTCACATATATATATATATATATATATATATATATATATATATATTGTACTACGTACACTATAAAGTAAAAGACAGAAAAGCCTTGTTCCATCTTCCATTACCACAACACCCCCTGATAGGAGACCATCTGTTTCACCATTTGAAGTTAAAGTGCTGTAGTTACAAAGTATGAAAAGTTAACTTCATTTGAGGAAACCAAGGCAAGAGCCTTCCATTAAAGAGTATGGCGAGCATTTGAAACAAGACACCATCCTCTGAAATAAACTTCGGAAAATTTAGCGTGTTAATTTCTCCTCTGACATTGCAAACCATGAAAAGGGGTGAGCACCAGGGTGGTAGGAAAAAGTGATGGGGATGAGGAAAAGGTGTTCAAAGGAGCCGTCAAAAGATATCTTTCCCCTTGACGATGTCAAAGGAAAGCGTTTGCGCTATAGAAGATCAAAGCTGGAGTTCGAAGCAGATGATCCAAGACTTTTCTTACAGAGAGCTCTTTTTCATCTAGGTGCGGGGATGAATTCTAAATTAGGGAAGTTCTCAGATAATCGCCGTCTTTCTGAGACCTGAGGTTTAGATACTTGTTTCGAAGCAAAGATTTATGGGTAGATTATTATTCGTGTGGTTTGGCCGTTCGTGGCTCACTGCAGAATTTCTTTCAGTATTTTAAGAAATGCACATGGATTTGTTGAATCCAAAAATTTAAATTATATTTCATTACACAGAAAGTACATTAAACTTTGTAAATTTAAATTTTGATTTAAATTAGACATAGCTGATATTTGCTACGGTACCACAAATGATATATTGAATCTCATTAAGCTACTTTTAAACTGAAATGCCATATGACATGCAAGTTAAGTTTTGTACAGCTAGGAATTTCCCAAATCCAACGCATTGAAATATAGAATATAATAGTACATACGGTGCGTTTTTGAATATATTAAAATCTTTATTATAAAAGGTAAAGAAAACAATAATTTTTATTTATTAAGCTTTCGAAGTAGACAGTTTTCATTTTTTTTTACTATTTTATTATCATTTCAAAATATCAACTAGTGATAATAAGTTCAACTAGTTTTGCTATACAAAATCCCATATTTCTCGTATTTCAGGATGTTGGACATCCAATACTAGATCAAATGCAGACAAGTGCAAAATGTATAAGGTCTAGTATGAAATCTAATATGAAATTTCTATTCCTTCAAATCATTTGTCTCAAAACGTGACCTCACAATTCAGTAGTAAAAAAAAGACCCCCCCCCGCAAAATTACGGTTTTTATTTATTTTTCTTATTTTGTTTCTTATGAAAGGACTGAACTATGCTCTATCTATATCTTATTCCGATAGTGAATTATTAACGTATGCATGCTGGTGGCATGTATACATACAATGATATAAACATTACTTACATACAATGCTTGTGGTTTTTATACTCAATGATATAAAACAGTGAATTCTAAAAAAATAAAAACAACGAATTACTTATATTTTGTTAACTGCAAGATTTGCAGAGTACCATATTCATATAAAATTCCAAATATCCGTTTTTCTTTAACACTTTCAACGCTACCGACGAGATATCTCGTTTTCCAGATACTTCCAATTACAGGTTTCTGTGGGTAAAAATTCGTCTCTTATGCCAGTTTAGATAGGTTGAACTTTCTAATACATATCTGAAGAATACCCTTACTATTTTTATTTATCTTTTTGTATAAGAAATGTCCACTACCGGAAAAATTAATATTTGTCTTTTCATTGAATCAGTAGCGTTGAAAGTGTTAAAATATCCTATAAAAATTATGCTTTCAGGCTTCATGCATGTATTCTTAATTCTTAGATAATATGCAATACAAAAAAGTGTTTTAAATTCCACTTCTATTTTTAGTTTATAGATAAATACAACTTAATAATCATTTGCTTGAGTATAGCTGTTTGTCACATTAATTTGAAAATATATTTCATTGATGGTAAAAATATATATTTTTCGAAATATAATATAACCAATTTATATTTCCAACAGCATCAACGAAAAATCAATATATAGTAAAAAGGGATTTTAGAATATTACACTCGATCAAATGATATATATTCATGATTTATACTTCCGAAAAATATAAAACACCTCTAATAATGTATACTGAAAACTAAAAATAAATTCGCTTTTGTGCATTACTCATAAAGATTATTTCTGATATTCAGCCCGCCTATGAAAAACAAGGGCCGTAAAATAAAACATGACGCACAAAACACGTATACCTCTCAATGGGAAATCCTTTTTCATATTTTTTTTTAGCCCTCGATCTTAGTTTTATGATCCGATGGAGAAACGACCGGCTCGTAAAATTAAATATACTTTAGGAGACCTTATTTTTCAACGGAAGGGTTGTGGGCGGGGGTGGCATGAGGAAGTTGTGCCCTAGTCGGCAGAACTTCCCAAACTTTGGTTAAGTCCCTTTATAGAGCGCGCTTGCAGAGCATAAAACTTTTTCTTTTTTTGCATACTGTCTCTAATGAAGGCTGCATTTAGTCAAAAGAAGCGGTTTTGATTTGTTCTTGCAGAGCTCCTTTTTATGCCTCCTCCAGACGATTTGGGATTTGAAAGTGTTTTTGGATGAATATTAAAATACTTGGTATGGAGAAGCATACATAACATTTCTTTACAAAGTGCCATCAAGTAGCTTAAGGGTACCGAACATTGTTTAACAGCTTCCATCAAAAGTAACATTAAAGCATGTTCAATCGACATAACACATTATTTTGTATACAGCCGTGTTTTATACCCATGATAAGATATCTTATTCCATTTCCTTCAATCACTTTCTTTTTTTTTAAATATATTTCTCGGCGCAGTTTGAAATGCAATAACAATAAAATATAAAGCCTTTTCAAAATTATTATTAAGCCATAAAAAAATATTTATTGCGTTATATGGCCTAATTCCACATTTATTGCATTAGTATCATGAGCATTTTATAATATCTTTGCCATATATTTCAAAAAAAAAAAATGCATGAGTTTTTATTTAGTGCTTGAAGTTTCATTTTATTTAGCTCGCTAAGAACTTTAAAGGTTTTCGAAGAATATTGAAAATATGTATTTACAATCTCATTATCGTCTGCAGCTAAGGATTATCAGGTAGCAGTGGCCTTTCCTGACAGCACCCTTCATTACCAACTAAATGAGCATGTATCTGCTTAATTAGAGTGATTAAACAAGAGATTCCATACTATCAAAAATTTTTGAATATAATATTAAATATGATGAAAAATTGTCTTATTCTCTTCAATAAATCATAATTTCAATGTAATAAAATGTTTCGTTCATTCGTTTCTTCCGTTGGAAATTTTAGAATGACAAAACATTATTGATAGATGTGTGTTGTTAGCCAACGAAATTTGTTGATAAGTATTTTATTTTGCATTAAAAATATTGTATCTAAGAAATATTTCCAGAAAATACACTTTCATGCATACTTTTTAAAGAACTATTGTTACAGAACAAGTGCATATACCAACAAAACATTTAATCAAAAACTAATGTTCTTAAGCTCTCTTAAAGTAAATGGCAAAACACGTTTTTACATTAAAAAAATTTATTCGGCAAAATTTTCTCAAAAAAATTCTAGGTAAAATTTCTTAAATATTTTTGTTTTTGTTCAAAAAATTTTCAATTGTAATATGTGGGTTCACTCTACACGAAACATTCTTTGACCTAAAAAACCAAATTTGGAACACATATAAGTTGGGAAGTGAAGATATGCGCCACGAAATTTTAATTAGAACTATAAGTAATTAAAAATTGGGCTAGAAATATCGAAAAATAAAACTTTTTAAACTATTTAAAAACTTTAAAACTATTTTCGATGAAAAATTCTTATATATAGTTCCTAACCGAATGACAAGGAAAATGCAACTCTTACATGTTTATAAAATCATAAAAAAACATATCATAAAAAATTTACACTAAACGTTAAACATTTGTAATATATATATATATATATATATATATATATATATATATAGTAGGTCAATCAAAAATTAAAGTGTGAAACTTATTATAACTATAACTATCATCCTTAAACTAATACGTTATACAGAAGAAACTTCAATATACAAAGGAAATTTTCGACCCTATATTTGATGAAGAAATCTGTGATTTTATTGTACACTGGAGCTGTTCGAACACAGAAGAAATGATTTTGGAAATATCGTTTGAAATTTGATATAACTATCTTGTTTCATTAGGAATGATAGAAGAAATGATATTTATTTTCTTGTCGGCAATGAATGTATTCATTGAAATTGAATGATATATAAAGGAGAAATATAAGTAACATTCTATTTTTTGACTTATATAATAATTAAACTATGCCTATAACCTTCACGCAAGTGCAAGCAATAAGTAAGCAAAGTTTTATCGCAATCGAATGGACAGTACAGTAGAGCATAAATATGAACATTCATTCATTTTTATATATTAGATTATTATAAAACAAATCTGAAAAATTTCGTTGGCTGAAAGAAAGCCCAGTGACGGTTTTCTTTCAGTGCACTATTCTTACACAGGTTCAGACGAACTTAGTACCGTGAACACCGTAAAATCCAGTCCTTTTGCACGAAAAAGATTTGCCGTAAATGGTGGAAGTTCGTCAGGAATATAAAGCGGCGACGGCAGTAAGTGGCGTGTGGAGTGTTTTACAGCTGGAGTGTAAGTGACTTTATCGCTCCTGTTTAACGTCCAAATAAAAATCGATCCGTTGTTTAACACGGAAAAGAGGAATCGGAAAACTAAAACCTCATAATTTTACGACATTTTCTCCTATTCGGTGTCGATCATAAACTGCAGTAATGGTAAAAATTCTGCCTTCTCCAGAAACAAAAGAAAAGAACTGACAATCCTCGTGATTTTGGGGAACTTTTCATATTCAGAAAGAAGAGGGTTTTTCAATTTACGTTCTTAAATGAAACTTTTTAATAGAGACAGAATTCAATTTTCGTTTCCTTCTTCCTTATCAATGTACTATCATTGTAAAATTCTTTTATTTTCCCAGTGTATTATCAGTTCGAAATATGGGATAAAAGTTTTTGATGCTTGTCGGTTGCGACGACGTTAAAACGCCAAGAAAAAATTTCGGCAGTTCGGTGATTTCAATCGTCAAACTATATAGCATGCGATTCGCACGTTCAAAATTTTTCATAATAAATATTAATGGACTTTAGTATATTTTTATAATTTGGAGAAATTCTTTCTTGGTGCTTTTTGGTCGCAGGTAAAACCGAACAGTAACGAAACTTTGAATAAGATAAGCCACAAGTTTTAAAAGGTTTCTTTTTAATAGTCTATGTGTATGGAAGTAAATGTTATACACTTTGTTGTCTTGCATTGCGTTTAATGATGCTCCTTTCTTCAGGACTTCACATTTTTGGAAGCGTAAATGGCGATTTCTTATAAAAAAGGTATTAAATATTTATAAAACTATCATTTGCCTTGCATTAAGAAACAATGTTTTCAATTATATCTTATTTCGATTTTCTAGTTCCTAAACAAAAAGATTCTTTTATAATTCAATAAAAATTAAAAAAAAACATAAGATATTAAGGCAGTTCTTAGTAAAAAAAAATCATCTGGTGTTTATATTAACATAGATGTAAATTGCGAGAAACTTCTTTTCCTAATTTAATATTGGTAGTTACTCTTGCAAGAATACAAATCATTTAGCCTATTTTGTGAAAAGCTAACTGAAATGAGTAGGAGTGATCCCCATAAAGCTTTCTCACACAGTCTTATAAAGATGCTAAGCACCTAACTGTTTCGAGGAGTCATTTTTAATATTTGCACTTGGAGGGTGACTCTCACTCACTATTCAAGACGGTGCATCATTTTGAAGTTTTATTCATTCATTTATTTATTGAATTTTCATTATTAAATATACCTGGAGTAGATGCAAATTAACTAGTGGGAGAATTTATCTTAAAACAATGATATATATTTATTTTTCAGAGCAATAAACAATAAAGTAAGCAATAAAATCTTTGTATTAGGTGAATAATTATGCATCGAATAACTTTTTCGAGTGCAAAGCATTAAAATATTTCAATTTCTTATTCTCATTTAAAACCAGTGGGCCGAGTCTCTCTAAAACTTTCTCGAATATTCTCTGGATAAGTTATTATCACAGATAACGCCTTTCATGGCATTGGCGTACAGCAGTTACGAAATATTAACCATTGTCGTGAATTTAGCAATTTTACTGAATCTATCATCTGATCATAGGCGAATTTTTTGGCGATTAATCCTTGATTCGCGATTTAAAATATCCGAAAATCAAATTTTAGTTTTAGTTGCGTTTTACGCAACAGATAATAAAAAAATTAACACGGAACTACGTTTGTAGTCACATACTTACATATCACTATTTATATATTTCAATTATTGCGTTTTTTTAATTATTAATATATAAATATGTATACTATATGCAGATTTCTGTATATCGTATATCTGTATATTAGATATTAAATCTGCATACCGGATTTTATTTGTCCAGCTCTTTTCGTTTTGTAATTATCGCGTTAGTTTATGTTCAATCAGAAGGTTAATTTAGTTTCGATAAACTTCCTATGAATAAATTTTACTCAACATTTGATAAAAATCTACTAATTTATGTATATACCTAGTTTCACCAATCTAGCTCAAGACATTTTTGAGTTATCCAGAAAAGACAAACGACGTAATACCAGAAACGTGTTTTTCAAACTGAGGGAGATGTGAAAAGTAGAGATTCGTCAAAATCTCAAATTTGAATTTTTTGACGCTTGCAATACTTTCTCAATACATCGCATACATTTTTTCTCATGATACTGTAGCTTTCTCTCCGTGAAATGAATGCGCATACCTAAAACTCGAGTTTAGCAGATGCACTACTTTTCCCACACATGCAAATAAGTTCGTTGACGTCTTGAAACTGTTTTCTACAAGTTAGTCGGGATTACATCTAAAATCTCGATGGAAAACCGCACTACCTTAGTACCTTTGAATAATTAGCTCATATTTCACGTGTTATATGCTTTAGTCATTTCTTACGTGCAAGATTTTTATGTAACATTATTGTTACAAAACATTATTAACATTATTGTTACAAAAAGATTTTCACATTAATACCATATTTTAGTCGTAAAATTTCCCTATCAGCAAATCGTTAAGAATATTTAAATGTGCTTATATCAAAGAAATTGTTTCATGCCCAAAATTTTCCGATTAAAACATTTCTAATATTTTTTAATTAAAAATTACACGCGTGAGAGCATTTAGTTATTACCAGTTCATCTGTTATAGAAACGCCTAGACGCAAGGCGGAGTCAAAAATATCACCGCCTCCTATGATCTGCGTCATATCGGAAGCACAAATCAAATCTTTTGGCGACAGCAATGCACACATTTGGCAACCGTTTTGGCTGTTTTATTAATTTATAAGTTGCGAAAATCACTAATATTTCCAAAGTACGCACCATACATTAGAAAATAAATATTGCATATTTATTATAAATATATATAACATAATTTAAGCAGATGCGTGGTAGGAGAGAAAACATTTTTGAATTTTTCATTTCGATTTATTTCATCTGGGAGGTATGTTATTTACAAGAAGCGATAATGACGCCAACATCCGTTCACATCGCGATACAAG
This sequence comes from Argiope bruennichi, assembly GCF_947563725.1. NCBI lineage: Eukaryota > Metazoa > Arthropoda > Arachnida > Araneae > Araneidae > Argiope > Argiope bruennichi. The sequence goes on from NC_079159.1 coordinate 118,663,654, forward strand.
TGCAAAAAACAGTGAAAGAGATCGAAATTTTCCCCTTGGTGGTTTTAGGGCTTTCTTCCCCACGTTTGATTTAGGTAAGGGAATTTTAAGTATCTTCAAAAGAATGTAACAAGCATTAAATATTGTTATCCCTTCACTCGGAATATGATAAAATGCTGCATTGTGCAATTTTATAGAGCGTCTGTTGCATTATTTAAATTTAAAAAAAGAAGATAGAATTGGATCAGAAAATAAGAGAACATTTCTGATTGGAGTTAATATTCGCTAATTAAGATAAAGAAGTTTGGAAGTGAAATATTTAAATAAATTTTAAAATATCATAATACCAGCTATGAAGATATATTTTTAACAGGGAAATTCACTTTACTCTTAATCTTTGAAGTTTTATGCATTTTTTTAAAAAGAATACAGTACAATATATTGCGATATTACGAATTTTAATTAAATTAAACCGCTATTTTGCATTCCTCTTATGTAATTCACCATGAAATAAATATTATGCTCCATTTGCGAATCGCAAGCGAAAAACGTAGTAAAATTTATAGAACATTATAGTAATTCGCGGAAAAACTGGAATTTTCAAATTTATAATATTAATATATTCAGATTATGATATGGTAATTAAATGCTGAAATATTAATTTATATTATTATATGGTCGATAATTAAATTTGTTTCAAACAGATGATATAAATATATAAAACATGATGTATCCATAATATTCGATATATCGCAATATTCAAATCTATTAATTGCTCATTTTACTCTTTTGTAAATAGAAGAAGGTACTGTTCGTTTCAATATTCCGAGACGACCACTTTTCGACGGTTCTATCTCACTAAGGGGATAAGGCATTTCCCGGATTTACTTTATTGTTAAATGTAAGTATCTCCTCCTTTCCTCTCACTCCTATTTTGACGAATTAAATCCATCATAATGCATGTGTAAAAGCGTCGAGGGTTTTAGAATCCGTAGATAAACAATAAAAGTGCTTCGAATTTTCCTTCATTTCAGTCCTGAAGTCATTTTAGGTGTATGAAAGATAGCTTTTTTTGAAATCGGACTTAAACTAACATATTTTTTTGCATATGAGCGAAAAGAAACATAAAAAATTAATTCATTATTTTAATTTGTTGTTAGCGAATGGTATTGAACAAAGCATGGAACAACGCAAAATAATCTTTTATTTGTTCTTTTGATTTCCACTTGATCTCAAAATATTTTAACCATCTTGAAATTTACAAATATGTTCGAGTTTTTAATATTGTAATTCAAACTGCAAATTGTCACTACTTATTACTCTTAACGAATAAATTCGTCATAACGCAAAATGTTGTACTTTTTCCATGGCAAGAATACTCGGCGAAAACACTTAAAAATATAGCATTGTAATTCCAATTAATCCCCGTGTGTGTTTTCAGCGTTATGACAGACAAAATAAATTCACAATTTTTCAGTGGAGTTTCAAATGGATTAATATCTTCGTATCTCCTATCAGTAGTATTTTTACTAGAACCATGTACTAATTTATCGTCTATCAATATTTCAATCAGGAATAATTTTGAAATCATGATATCGGTTTCATCATTCATTTTATATTCCTCGAAATCGATCTCTGCTCTATGGAAATTTTAGTTTTCTTTATTTTCATAAACCAGAATTAAAAAAAAATCGTTTGCAATATAATGAGTGGTTCGGGATTTTGATAAAACAACGTATAAATGGTGCTTTATTTTATATGAATAAAAAAGATTAAATTACTATCGAAAATATTACCAATTTATTCTAAAATCACATAAAATAACAATTCATTCATAATCACATAAACGCTTTATTTTCTATATATGGATGAATTAGTAACTATACACGTTTGATTATATTTCAATAGAATTTTTAATCATCCACGTAAAAAAACAATAAAATATCCAAAATTCACTCGGAATTGGCGTTTTGTTGTTTCAACAAGAAATGACACAAAGCAAATTCTAAAACGAACACATTTTTTTTTAAATTTTTAGTGCTTATTATATAGTCTTTATACTCCTAACCTCACTTCACATTACATTAATTCTGAAAGAATTACAAATCTTTCAACAAGAAAAAGCAAATTGTTATAACCAAGCAATCTTAATCTACATAAGTTCAATATGGACACTTGCGAATTGACTGAAATTGAAAATCCACCTGCAGATGCAATACTAATACAAGCATGTAATTGGCTGTCGATTACATTAATTGCATAAAAGTGATATGCAATTATAATTCAAATCCATATAATACCTAAGCTTTAGCAATAACGCTACTTTTTTATTAACTGGATATTTTGAAAAATTGAAAGTCATATTTTATACTTTATCATGTAGAATTTACCATTCTGTCATGATTTCACTCTTTCATTTGTTGCTAGTTTCAAATAGGGTTCAATCAATATAGGTTAGCAAAAATACATAGACCATGTGCATGTTGAATTTGCTTTTGCTTATGCTAACATAAAATGTATCTGTATTGCTAAAACAATTCTTTATATTGCATAACTCGAAGACAATAAAAAAAAAGTTTAAAGGAGAGAGAGAGAGTTCACCAAAAAATATTGCACGATATTTGAATCTTTTTCTTGTTGTAGTATGATTTGATTCGCCTTTTATATTTTTTAAAATTTACTCGCAATTGCAGAAAAAAATAACAAGGACACAAAAATGTATTTAATATTATTGTTCAGCGAGTTTGAATTTAATAACAATTGTAAAATACACATTATTAATTTTGATTATTATAATTATAGATAAATTGTACAGAAATCATTGAAAAGCTAATTTTAAGATTGTGTCAAAAACTGTGTGCCATTATGAGCTTCGAAGTTTAGGGAAAATGTTACAATTTCGATTAATTTTTAATTAAAAATCTAGTAAACTTTTTCAAAAAAAAAAACCATTTCTTTGTTGAAACTTACTGCTTATAAAGTGCTTGTCTGTTTAATATATGACGAAATTTATAGATTATTATTTTTATATTCAACTTATGATTTATTATTCTTAAACGTGTTAAAACTTTGTTTTCATTTAACAGTGAAAAGTATTAATCTCATCTGCAGTTAATGGCAACTGCACTAAATATAATTATTGATTACTTTACTATTAATCGTGCTTATTATATTTCTAATGATCTCCTTAATTTTTGATGAGGATATAATTGGACATAATTGTAAATAAACAAATAAAAAATGTAAATCTCAATTGCTCACTGTGATTAATGAGCAAAAAAATGAGTAGTAAAAAGCAAAATAAGTTTTTAATTAAAAAGTAAATTCATTATTGAAACAAGCTTCTTTTTATATTTATATTATCAATGTAGAATTCAAATATTATTACTAATATTCTGTAGTTTTTTCCTGATGTGTTGTTGTAATAACATCGGAAAATGAACGAAAAGTTACAATTAAGAAATCCATCGAAATTGAACTGAATAAAACTTACCAAAATCTTGATTATCTTTAGTACCACTGGATTCAAAATAACACATAATGGCGATTGCAAAATAATTAATTTATGTTTTGGAAGAAAATTCGTTCAACATTGTCCGATAACGCTTGATGGAAAATGGAGAGTCCTTTGTTAAATGTACAACGTTTAAAACATGTTATATCTTTACAAAAACAATAACAATAACAAAACTAGTATGTTTAAAAATAATTCACTAAACGAAAATATTAGAATGAGTAAAAGTAGTCTCCTCGAGTTTAAAAGAATATTTACTGGAACAACGGCCAATCGGCATAGTTGTGATGATACGTCATCACAACACCTTCGCATTAAACCAAAATTCGGTTATAATCCAATAAAGAAAGTTCTTTATTATTGGTTATATTGGAATTATTATTCGATTTATATATTCGGAGTAAGGTAAAATCGAACCACTGCGTCCATATCTTCCATATTTAAAGAGAGCTGCGGTGGCCTGGTGGTAATGTTTCGTCTATGAGTTTCAGGTTCGAGACCCGATACCACCGAAGAACCATTGTGTAAGAGGGTCTGGTGCATGTCGGGGTCAAACATCCTCCTGCTAATGAGGTTGGAAGCTTGGAGAAGGGTGTTCCACTCAGGTGTCGTCTTCGTTATCTAACTGCGGTTCAAAATTACGAGGTCCGTTCCAAAATAGATCTAGAGTTGCTTTAAAATGGGTCATTAATATAACTAAACTAAACTCCATATTTACAGTGAAATAATATGTGAAGGGATGACAAAGATTAAAGATCATCACTCTCAGCGTAGAGAAAGCTTGTATCCGACTGTCGTTACAGTTCTTCCATGTCCATATAAGTAAAGAGTAAAAATATTGTTTGTTCTGATCAAAACTATGTATGTTTGGGACAATATTTGAATAGTAGAGCTACTCGAATGTAGCATCTCGTTGAAAGAAAACATTGAAGCCCAAGTCTTGTGGATATCTTCTTTTTACCTAATTTGAAGCTGAGACTGATTGCAAATTCTTAATGTTACTTGGAAGAATTTGATGATTCAGAAGCTACAAGACAACCTTTCAATGCGAAAAATTTCTTTTCTACGAATACTCAAAGGGTTACCTTTGAATTGTTTAGCAAGGAAGGAATGTGGAAGAATGATGTGGATTGACAATAGCATCACATATTAACAGGTTTACTGCTATGCGAGTCCCCTGTGATTGTCAAATACTTTCTAATTAAAGGGCACCTTCTCTTTTATAGATAAGAGATTATCTCAGAAGGGGGCATCTAATTAGATAGGTGATCTAAATTGCAGACGTTTGTTGTGGCAGCGAACTTGTTCACTGTCTATAAATACTATACTGCCTATCGTAATATCTGCAGCTGAAAATACTTATGATACGGATCCGTTTTGAACCTAAATATCGAGTAAAAATAACTTCTCGAAATAACTTCTATATACTCTGTAAGCCTCAGTCTGCGATTATTATTTCTGATAGCCTAAGTAAAGGCTTCAAAACAGATTTCAACATTTTAAATTGGTAAACAACAGGATAAATTTTCAATCATTTGGAAAATGCTTCGACACTTATGAAATAGTAATTAAAACTACAAACACAGTATTTATCTGACAGAAATGAAGGAAAATTATCCTGAAGGAGAATTGGGACGTTTCGTTATTTCACACATATGGCTGGAAGTTCAAATTTTGAAGAATTTGATTGAGTCTTTATATAAAAAAAAGGCCAGAAAATAAATTTGAAATTAGTTAATGTAGTCATGGCTGCCCTTCCAGGGTGAAACAAGGAATGAATAAAATCGAAAACAACTATCCTGAAAGTTTCCACAAATATTAAAGGGCTTATGATACCACCTCAGACATTCATACATTAATTATGACTAAATAGAAAATGAAAATTCAATACCCTATTCTCCATTAAAAATTTAAGTCAATCATTGATACTCCATAGGCAACGTTTCATTACATATTTCACTTGGCAAATTCTCAACAACGTCATGAAAAACCTATTACAGGATTGGATTAGATAAAACAAGTCAGATATCGGTCGAAAACCGGAATAGAAATTCTAATTCTCTAGTTACACAAAGAAAGAATTTATCTTTTATTTGACAGAAAGTAAAATTAATAGGTTTGTGATCCCAATAAATTGTGAATTATATGTCTTCTACAAGATATCGAACATTACATTGACAAGAAATAAAATGCTAGTGACCCAGCCAATACTGCGGCAATTAACTTCGTTGCAAGCTTTGTCTTAAAAATAATGATGAAACCAATATTTTTACCAATAGTCAATACATTAAAACTAAGGAATGCTAGGACAAAGACGAAATTTGTTGAAAAAAAATCAAAAATAATATTTGTTGCCTTATTGACTGATGGGAATTTCTTGGATGAACCTCATGTCGATAAGCCCGGTAATGAGGTTGCGAAAAACTTCCCCACATTATCGACCATTTCAACAGAAGGTATAAGCATACTATTTTCCTTTTCTTACATCGAAATTAAAATTAAAAGAATTATGAATAAAGACTCTGAAAAATATTGAGTGATTAATGACGCAAAACCGAGACAATCAGGATTTCTTTGAGCATGTGGATAATAAAATTCCGATTCAGTGTAAAATTTGAAGATATTTTTTAAAGGGACAGTAGATTTTGAAATAAGGAAAAATGGACTAAAACATTAACTTTTATTTGTATTGTTTCTTCGCCAAAATTTATGCTTATATTCAACTGAAATAGTGTTATAAGATATAGTGTTCAATAAAATAAATATTTCAAAAGTCTAGAGGAAAAAAGAACTTTTAATTACACTCTTCAAAATGATATTGTAATTAGGTTTAAATATCTTTGAAATGTTCCAGGTGCTTTAATTTTTCAAGAAATTAAATATAACTGATAATATAGATTTCGGTTAAACATTGAAAGAAAATAGGGTATGTATTTTATACTTCGAGTTTTTTTAGATAGTTGGAAGTAAATTTTAGTTCCGACAAACATAAAATTCTAAAGAAAATCCAGTAAATATACATAAAAATATTTATAAAAAATTAGCATTTAATTACAATTATAAAATCATACACATTTTTATTGCAATTAAATTTCCATTGGATAATAAGGAAAAAATAATAGAAATAATTAAAAATTGAATGGCCTGGAATATTTTGAAATTTTAAAAAAATTGTATATATTTAAATTTTTTTTAAATAATATTTCGTTTTAAAAGGCTTATTTAAAAGAAACTTGATGTATTTATATTTTAATTGCATATGCATAAAAAATTTCGTATGTGAATACTTCGCAAAAAGGCTTCATGGAGTCCACCGTCGCCTTAATTAAGCCATATTTATAATCGTAAAGATTTTAAAATGTTTGATGCACTCTCTGGATTTGTAGAAAAATAGGAGACGCAGACGACTAAATTTTTAAACCTACCATCGCGCACAAAAAATGTGCTTAATAAGGCTCAAGAAAATTTTAGGTAGAAATAAAGTTATTCTTGGATAAACATTTATTCTTGGATAAAAATCATTGAGAAAATCAGTAATTTTCAAACCAGTGATTTATAGTATGTAATAATATTGCAAATTAAGATGCAATAGTTTATTACAGGTAATGACCTATTAAATTTTGTATTATATTTTAATTACCGGGTGTCCCATAAATTTGTAAATACTTTAAAAATTCATAAAAATTGAAGGACTTGGTATATTTGAATGCGGTTTGCGAAACTATTATAATCATGAAGGGGAATTTTTTTTTGATACAGAAAAAAAAAATAATTCAAAAATTTGTCAATAGAGGGCGCTGCACACAAGCAAATCAGGGGAAATATGCAAATTAGTCTTATGAAAGGCAGAGTGAGCGATTGATACATCATTTCTAAAGGTTTGCATAAGGTTTGTATTAAGATGTTGAAACTGGTGGATAAAGCACTATTGGTAAAGTTGTTTTATGTCAGCAACGAATCGGCGGCAGAAGCCTTACGAAAGTTTAGGACCCAGAAAAGATTGAAGAAAGGTTCAGGTCCGGTCACTCCTGCTGGACTTTTTTCCCTAGTACGCCGTTTCGTAGAAACTGGAAGTTTGTGTCATCGGCCACGCAGAGGTGCAGCTCGTTTAACAACAGTCCGTATCCCCGATGTCTCTTCGCAAATGGGCACGCTAAGGGAACAGTCTACAAGTGCAGTCAGTAGCGCACGAGAAGTGGCACGAATAACTGGTATACCAAAGACTTCGGTGTACCGTATCCTTCATGGTGTATTGCAATTGTACCCATACCAATTGCAATCGCTACATCATCTCTTACCAAATGATATAGCTAAGAGATGGGAATTCTCAAATTGAGCTTTGGCGAAAATGGAAGATGATCCGCGATGGCTGCTGAAAATATTGTGGACAGATGAGGCTCATTTTGCTTTGCATGGAGCAGTTAATACCCACAACTGTAGAATATGGGCACATGAGAATCCACATGCTTACACTGAGAAGCCCCTGCATTCACCACGGGTTACTGTTTGGTGTGGTTTCACTGCATCCATTATTGTAGGCCTATTTTTCTTTGAAAAGCCCTATAAAATAGCAGGATGGAAGACATGTTCATTTAATGGAACAAGTTACTTGGAAATGTTACAGAAGGAAGTGATACCGTCCTTATTGGAACACGATGTTCTTGACACAGTGACATTCATGCAAGACGGGGCACCTCCTCACATCGACACCGAAGTGAAGGCATTTTTGAGAAGAACTTTTACTGAAGAACGGATAATCAGCCGTCACTTTACACATGAATGGCCTCCACGCTCACCAGATTTAACACCCCTTGATTTTTGGCTATGGAGTTACCTTAAGTCTCGGGTGTACCGCCATAGGCCAACTTCGTTAGTGCAGCTAAAGGAAGCCATTCGCCACGAAATCTCATGCATTCACCCGGATATACTGTATGATGCAGTTACCAGTGTTGTCTCCCGCTTCCAAACTGTTATTTGTGGTGATGGCGGACACATAGAACAAGTACTGTAGTACTGGTGTGATACGCATGTAAACAATTGCTTGCATGCAAATAAAAGTATTTTTCCCGTAGAATTGTATGTTTTGTTTGTGTTTAGTGCCCTCTATCGACAAAATTTGTGAACTGTTTCTTTTTTTTTGTATGAAAAAACATCCCCCTTCATGGGAATAACAGTTTCGCAAACCGCATTAAAATATACTCATTCCTTCAATTTTTATGAATTTTTAAAGTATTTACAAATTTATGGGACACCCGGTATATTTATAGTATGTAATAATATTGCAAATTAGTATGCAATAGTTTATTCCAAGTAATGACCTATTAAATTTTGTATACGTATTTTTTCTAAAATATATAATCGACTTCTGTTATTTAACAATATCAAAATAAATAAATGGCGATGGTTTCCCTAAAACTTTATCAGGCATTCTCTAAGAAATATGTTACTCCCCTATCCCGCACGAAAATAATTGTGGATTACGATATGGCAAAGAATGCTTTACATGACATTGGCGTACAATACTTACACGAAATATTAACTTTGATAAAAATTTAGCATTTTTACTGAATCAATCAAGTGATCCTTGACGAGAGTTTTGGCAATTAACCCTTGTCATTCGGTTAATAATAAATGAAAATCAAATTTGTGCTTTAGCCGCCTTTTTGTCAACCCATTAAAACCAAAATATGACCAGGACTAAAATTGCAATCACAAAACCACACTAAATTTGATATATTTAATGCATTGAGTTTTAGACTTATCATTTTAATGTAAGTACAGACCGACGATCAATCTCTATTTGAGATTAATAGGGGTCTTCATTATAGATATTAAATATGTACAAAATTTTTTTTTTCATCTAGCTTTCATAATTTTGAACTCATCTAGAAATTCACAAATTTGACGTTGTTTCTAATGGCACTTGTAATAGACAAGATTATAGAAGTCAGTGATTTTAAGCCAAGGGTGCGTCTCATGTTTTTCAGTAGCGCCATCTAGGGCCAAGAGTATGACTTCGCTACACACACGTCACAACCTCTTTTACGAGGTGCATTTCATTTATGCATTTCATTCACAGATCGTAATTTAGACCTGAATCAGAGAACGATCACCCCTGATCCAGTACCCCTAGCGGTATTACTCTCGTGAAGGAGGACTCTGTAACCACGGCAGATTTATACAGCGCCAGCCACCACACACACAGGGTCTTCGACAACGGGGTTCGAACTCGCAACACAAGGGACCCAAATCCAACGCCCTACCAACCAAGCTATCCCGGCATCTAAGTTTGATGTAAAGACCATATATGAAATTCCGTTGAACCATTGAAATTTGAAACCAAAATTTGACACTGAACTGCAATTGTAGTAGCAAATTTGATGTATTTAATTCATTGCTTTTGGAAGTTATACTTTACTGAAAGTACAAACCGACAGACGATCAACCTCTGGTTGGGATTAATAGGTGTTTACATTATAGATATTAAATTTGGGCACCAAATTTTCTTCATCTGGCTCTCATCACTTTTTACTTATCGTGTTATTCGAACCTCCTTCCTCTGACTAGAGTTTGCTCTAAACTAGATAGAAATTTACAAATTTGGTGTAAAGACCATATAAGAAATTTCATTTATGTAATTTTTATTTATTATTTCGATGGATAGTTCTGAGTTATTTTAATCATAGCTAGATGCATTTACTTGTAGAATTTGGCACAAAATTTGATAAATATCTACATCCTTGATGTTAAATCCATGTATTTTTCTTTCATTTGATTCTTTTCATTTTGTAGTTACCGTGTTAATTTAAAATCGAGCAGCCGAACAAACATATATCCTCTGAATAGTTCTTCATCAAAATCTGACAGATATCTGCAAATTTGGTGTAAAAACCATATTTCAAATTCTTTCGATCTAGCTTAAAGCGTTTTCGAGTTATTTTTGTTACAGACGGGCAGATAAACATGTTTCCAAAAATGTGTTTTTTGATTTCAGGGTGGTCTAAAATTCTGAAGATTCGTCAAAATCCTGAATTCGAATTTTTTTTTTTTATGATTGCAATACTTTTTTTTATAATCCCTATATGAGAAAGAAACAAAAGAAGGGGAAAAACAGTAGAAATTGTCAATTTAGACAATGAGTAGGGTTACTGAACTACAACTGGCAAATTAGCCTTGTTGATTGTGATAATGTTTCATACTCCTTCGCTGCTTGCTGGGACATCCTTTCCCTCAGCAATAACTTTGACATATAAAGTTTGCCAAAATGAAAAGTGGACAAGCTGAATGAAAAGAACATCTTGATTGGAAATAAAAAAATAGTCCTGGATGTTGTAACACAAGAAAGATGGTAGTTGAGGAAGTCCTGCACAGCTTCCTTCACTTCGTCATCCAAATAGAAACGTGTCGATGTAATGCTCTCTTAAGTGGCCCAAAGATGTGGAAGTCACAGGGTGACAAATTCGAACAGTATGGCTTGTGTTCCAACACTTTCTGACGGAATTTTTTTTAATGTTCTCTCTAGGTTTCACAGGAGACGTGTGGGTGGAACTTATCGTAGAGAAGGATTACTTGTTGTGTGAGAAGGGCTGGCTATTTGCTTTGTATTGATTTCCGTAGCTTTGTCACAATACTGCAGTATTGTGTTGAAATGATAGTGCTCCCTTCTGACAGGAAATCAAACACGAATTGTCCATGGCAATAGAAGAATCTGAAACTGTATTACAGGGCGTTGTTCCGATCTCGACGCATCCATGTATAGCACAATTTTACTTTCTATCCATTTCCTCTACCACGAACAGTTTTCACTGTTAAACGCCGTATGTAGTGTACACTTTCTACAACTCTTTATATCTCTGTTCAGTGGCGCTGCTATAGCTGTAGTCATTCTGACGCAATCGCAAATGTCCACTTTTCATTTGGGCAACCCTCATACAATCAACAACATTCTTAAATTTCTGATAAACAAGAGAAGACATAAAAAGAACGATTCAAAAACAAATCACAACCACCGGTCTTTTACTAAATATTATTTACATAGGACACAGTTTACAAAGAAAAAAAAAGAGTTTTTATGCTCTGCCAATAAACTCTATAAAAGGAATTATGCCTAAATTGGAGAAGTTGCACTGACTTAGGATGGCGGTATACCCTCTCCCGCAATCTTTCCGCTCAAAAAAGGGGTCCCCTAAAGTGTATTTAATTTTACGAGCGGTCGTTTCTCCGCCGGATCGTAAACCTGAGATCCTGGGTTAAAAAATATGACGAAGTATCAATCATTGATACATATTCGTATTTTGTATGCCTTGCTTTATTTTATGGCCCCGGTCTCTATAGACATGATGGAGATCAGAAATAATTTTTATGAACAATGAACAGAAGAGAATTTATATTAAGTTTTCAGAAGATGTTATTAGAAGTGTTTTATAACTTTCTGAAGTATTATACCTCAATATGTATCACCATAATGAGTTTAAGATTCCTATATCTAATTTCTATTATCGTTGATTTTTTTTTTGTTGCTGTTGCTATTGATTATCGTAACAGGCTATACAAATTGGTTATAATCAGGAAAATAAACATTTTTTCTTTGAAAAAAATATAGATTTAAATCTATGTAGATATCTATACCACAGCTTATTCTTTTCATTTAGAACTTCATAATTAAGCAGAGAAAATTGGATATTAGGGCTTCTGTTTCCATGCTACTTATAATTTCCGAACGTAATCCTACCGTGTAACGAACATAATGTTATTATCATAATATGTAAGGAACGAAATGTTGTTATCCTATTACGTAAAGAACGTAATATTATCCTACGGTGTAACGGACGTATGTTTATCCTACAGAGAAACGAACTAATACTGTTATCCTTCGGAGTAACAAACATAATGCTATCCTACGGTTTAATGAACGTAATATTATTCTATGGCGTAACGAATTTCTCTTATACTACGAACTAAGGAAAGTAATTTTATCCTACAGCTACAATCAAGTGTATTCGATAGGACAGACAAAAATAAATGTTTTCATTAATAAACTTTTATTCCTGATTGTATTAAGTTATTTAAAAATATTTTTCTAAAAAATTCTCTAAATTTTATTCATTTTTAGCATTTTAGAAAATGTTCAATAAACATCTTCTCTCCAAAGCATTTTTTAAAAATAAGTAAAGATGCATAAAACATCTATTAATAGAAATAATTTATAACATTCCTTTTCTTAAGCAAACTCCTGTTTCACATTTTCGTATATGAAGTATGGAAAAAGTATTGTAAGCGTCAAAAAATACGAACTGGAGATTTTGATGAATTTCTACATCTTAGACTTCCCTGAGTTTGTAAAGCACAATTTTATCATTATGTTTCTGTCCGTCTGTCTGTGACAAAGAAAGCAGAATACATTTCCTCTTTATTTAACAGTATATAAAAATGGACACGAAGCTGATAAAAATATTTCATTTATCTTACATCTCGCTGTATTGGATTTGGAAGATCCCTTGGCAGACACAATTCGATTTATATGCTGTATGTAGTTCTCATTTTAAAGTATCTTAAGAAATCCAATGAATCATTTTTAGTACCGAAATAAATATTATTTTATTACTTTAACAAAACATTAAAATATATATTACAATATGCATTCCGCGTAAAGTGATGTATTTTAAATTCATTGAACATATCTATATAAATTACGGGAAAACACTGAAACACCCAATCGTCTTTAAACGAGTCGTTTGAAACTAGACGAACCGAAAATTGGCGCTAAAATCTTTTAAATGAACCATTTTCCTGCAATTGAGCTCATGAAAAGATATATTTATATGAGAATTCTCCAACTTAATATTTAATTCTCTTTAAGATTTAAAAAAGAGTAGAAAGTTGCTCCCATTACCTGCGTCTGATATCATCTTTGATCTTCCGATAGCGCAAATGTTTTAATTTGACATCTTTTCTGGAAAAATGATCTACAGGATCATTGGAATACTCTTCAACTTTCCATTCTACGGTTTGCAATTTCAGAGAAGAAATTAAAACCCACATTTTCCGAAGTTTGCCCTAGAGGTTGGCATTTGATTTCAAAAGCTCGCGATCGCCCTTTGTTGCAGAGAATTGATTGCTCAAAGTTACTTTAAAATTGCTTTGTAAATAAAGCATTATTATATTAGATAGTAAGGAAAATGTATTTTTTATTTATGTTCATTTTCCCCATAAAAATTTCGGTGATTGAGGTTTGCAATTTTCTCGCTTTTCTATAATATCGCATAAGAAATATGAATATTTGCAGAACATTCTAATCGTTAATTTATTTAATCTCGAGATTCTCACGAATTCATGTTTCAATCCTCTTTACGGTATAATAATTTATTTTCGCTTTTTCCTACATGAAGTATATAAAAATTTTGAAATCATCAAAAAATTGCAACTCGAGATTTTGACGACTTTCTCCACGTTTTAGATCAGCCGGAATTTGAAAAACCCAGTTTTGCTATTATGATTGTGACAAAAATAAATCAAAAGCACTTTCAGCTAAAGGGTTGAAATTTGGTATATGATATTAACTTCAAATTTGTAGATTTCTATCAAATTTTAAGTAAATTCTGGTAAAAGGAAATTTATCTTAAGATGATTTTTATTTAAGAATCTCTGATTACTTCTTCTAACTAACCGGGTAGTGTTTTTTGTTCTTTCAAAAGTGCCAAGATCGGGCATTGCAGGATTCTTTTTGAATTTATTCCATGTTCGTTTTTCTTTCTGTCGAGCTTCCACGCAATTCTAGTTCCATTTTGAGTACGTCTTTTGGGATAATGTTTTCCAGATCTTGAAATGCATATTTCTACAGCTAGGGCCACAGAATGAGTAATCGAATCAACTAAATTCTCTATATTCTTATTGTTTACTATATAATTTTTGTAATGACAAGACTAGGTGAAAATGCCTACCAATCGAATTTCGAAACGATTCATCGAGAGGGGATAGCATCACTGAGTTATTATGATGAACTCTAGGAAATTTAGGAAGTTATTGATCTCAAACAGATCAGCTCCAAATCTAAATCTGAAATAAATATCAATGAATCAAGAGAAGGGTGAATTCTATTGAGTTGATGAGAATGAAGATGTCCCCTATTATTTAACAAACAACACAAGAAAAAGGAATTAACTAACGCAAAAGAATTTAAAATCAATTCTGGAATTTAGATTCTTTTTGAGTTATAGACTTCATTCGACTTTTTTTTTTTCTGGAAGAAAAATCCTCGATAAAAAGTATGATTCTTTTTTTTATGGTAAGATGTTTTAGAATTGTTAAGGGTAATTTTGTTTTTGCAATAATCTTTTTTTTTTTTTTTTTTTTTTTTGCTGCAGCTCTTTAATTTTGATATTTTATATTTAATATCTAATACGCTTGGAAATATAATGATATAACAGGTACCATAATAGTTAAGAAATGCTAATATTTTATTAGCTGCTATTTTTCTGTTCTATAAAGTAGATTTTATTACAATTTTATCAAATACAAAATGATCAAAATCAATGGCTCATCATTATTACGCCTCTAAATGTTTAAGAATAGAAATATTTTATACTATGAACTATTTTTTATAAAATAATTTTGGTTCATCATTTTAAGAAGAATTGCATTATAATTTATATTGTAGTGATTGGCGATAGGAAGTACCGAACTCGCAATGTTTGGGTTCGTAGCCGAGTAACATGACCACAAGATAAAAGTAATTACTCATGTCCCAAAGCTGTTATCTGGCTTATATAGCTTCACCACAATACTGTTCATCAAATTATAAATTGCATTTATGGATTTATTTAAATTTGTTCAAGGAATTTCTTTTTAAATAAAATGCAAATTAAATGCTCTTCAATTCTCACACTTCTTTAGTCAGTAAATACTTTCAATATCATAATTTTTATTTCTTCATTCCAAATTCATACATACATATATAAGAATAACCCTATAATGTTTGAGTTCAATTGTCTTATACTCGTATAAATATCGTACTGATTACAATTCAGTTATTTATTTGTACTAAAATTGGATATTAAAATTACTAGCATACTATTATTTTTACGATTATATATGGACAATATTAAATCAGTAAATTAATAAATGAAAAAAAAATTAAAATAATCATTTGATTTAGAACAATTTGGGAGCGACTGGCATGAAAGTAATTCACAAGACAAGACATAAAGGTAATTTGTTTTTTCTGGTCCGAAAAAACAAATATATAGTACAAAAATATTTAAAATTAATTCGTTTCCATGATTTCTAAATTTTACTCTTAATTACCCAGAATGGATAACTTATACGCAAAAACTGTATTTAGAAAACATGTGTATGAAAATAATTAAAACATTATTTTTGCAAAAGATGCTTAAAATATTTAAAAGTTAAAAAATTAATACATTAAAAATTTTCTCAATAATTTTGAAGCATATAACAGCACTAATATCATGTCCTATATAATGTCCTTTTAAAATAATAAATGAGCCTTTGAGACATGTTTAATTTCTTCAAAAGTGTTTTTCTAATTATAATATTTTAAAAAATAACTAAAAATATATTTTACAACAATATTTTCTATTGTTTTGGTTAATACATTTATGCGCACAAATATAGTAGAGTTGAGATGCTATTTTAAAAATAAGTATAGATGAAACAAGTTTAAAATTTTATTATGACTCGTTCTTTTTCTGACAGGGGTTTCAAATCTCCTTTAAATTTGATATTATATACAGGAATCGACATACAGCCAACCAGTGATGAATTTGGTAGAAAATATTATATGGATCTAGAATTTCAATTTTCATCTATTTATCTGAAAATACATCACTCATTTTTTTTTTTTTTTTTGCTTTTAAAGAAAAAAGGGGAACTTTTTTTAATGTATGTAATCGTATGATGATAACGTATGTATGATCGTATGTAAAATTCGATCTCGTCTTATAAAAGGATCAATATATGAGGAGGGTTTTACGATTTTAACTCTGCGTTAAACGTCCTCAAGGTAAAAGAATGCTTTATACGTATTTTAATGTTATTATATAATTATTGTACTATAATGTTACTGTATTATATTATTACTGTACTTTTCGATATATATCAATTTTGTAGTTTTCTATAGATTTTCATTACATATTGTTACGGCCCTGTGATGCTGCTTCCCAGCATAGTTGGTTCCATGGGAGGTCCCGGAGCCTGGCGACCATTTGGGGACTTGGGACGAATTTGGGGACTTTGGCGCCAAAATAGATTATACCCGAAACATCGAGAATTTTCCCGATCCGTCCAGTAGGAACCGAGTTACGCCTCGAACGGTCCTGATTGGTTGAGAGGCTTCTAGCCCCGCCTCCTGATACCTATAAAAGGAAGCAGCCGCAGCTGCCGGGTAGTCGTGAACCAGATCGGAGAGTAGTCGGAAGCGACAGAGAAGAGTAGTCGGGATCGACGGTGAAGAGTGGCCTTCCAGAAATAAGCGGAGCAGCGACGGAGTCAAGCTAGTGCTGAACTAAGTTGTGCGCTACTGTCTGCAGTAGAGTCTTGTTATATGCTGCTGTTGTTGCTGCACGTCTCGGCTGAAGGTAATCGTCTTCTGTGCTGTATATAGTTGTCGTCTTTGTGCTGCCCTGTGTGTCTTCGTGTAAACAAACGTCGTTGTTTCCTTTTCTACTGCCGCCTGTTGATTGAGTGTTCTCCACACCATATAACTCCCACTATCCAAACGAACCACGGAAATTTCGTAACAATATCCATAATTTCGTAATATTCACCGAATTTGTGTTGGAGAGTATATATACAAATTTTACGAAATTAATCAATTACACTGGAAAAAATTATAGCAGTTTTATGCAAGAATAAGTATTTTCACAAACTATTCATCTGATCGAATGAAGCTAGGCTCTCGTAACACCAATTCATTTATTCCTGATATTCGAATAAGATTAAAAGAAAATAGTGAAAAATTAATCTGAATATAAAGGTATCTAGGCAAAGATGATGTAAAATGTGTTTTACACCTGGAGCGTACATTGTTTTATGTTTGCTGCTTAACGTCGAAATAGAAACTTATCTGTTTAACACGAGAAAGAGCAATCAAAAAGTTAAAATCTCATATTACGACGTTTCTTTTTTTTATCGGAATCGTTCGTCGTAAAAATGCTTTCTCCTCTAAAAACAAAAAGATTGACACTCTTGACGACTCTCTTGGATAAATTTTAAAATCCTCTTCTTTTTTTTTATCTTAAATTATTTATTTTCACTTTTTAATTAGGTTCGAATTCCACTTCCGTTTTCATCCGATTTTTTACGTTTGTGCCAGTTTTCACATTTCATCTCATTTCTCTCAAAGATAACATTTCATCTCAAGGATTCACTTCGGAAGAAATATGTCAAAGACTCACTTAAAACAATCTCTTCTTAACTAATCCACCTGAACAAAAAAAAACGAAAAAAGAAAAAAAAAGAAAAAAAGAATATAGCAAAATAATTAGAAAGAAATGAAAACAACAAAATAAAATAAAGGAAAATGAGAATTTTAAGAAAAAAAATACCATAACAAGAAATAATGGAAAAATGGACGAAGAAAAGGATTTTGACCTAATACGTAGATTAGGTCAAATCATTCAATTAGGTTACGTGAAATCAAACTTGTATAGCTGCGTGCAGCAACTCTAACGATATTTCATACCATAGAGTATAACACTAAAATTCTATTTTGAGGCAAAGTTAGAGCAGTTTTAGAACAAGCTACATAATTTTGATGACCCTTCCAATGACGAGAATAGTGCCTCAGTTGGCATTTCCTCTTTAGGATCCCATGCTACACCAGAGAGAATGCATCAGGTCTCAACAGATTTTATAAGACAAACTTTAATCGCGGATCTTCGGTAGAATCGAATATCGAACCAGAGACACTCAGCTTCCGAAGAGAAAACATTAAA
Organism: Argiope bruennichi; assembly: GCF_947563725.1. Classification (NCBI taxonomy): domain Eukaryota; kingdom Metazoa; phylum Arthropoda; class Arachnida; order Araneae; family Araneidae; genus Argiope; species Argiope bruennichi. The sequence goes on from NC_079159.1 coordinate 118,682,101, forward strand.
ATCAGACCACCGCGACCCGCGGTAGTCTGATTCAGGACAAAAAATGTTGCGAAATTTGGGTACAAAATTGCGGGTGATGGGAAACAGTTTTAGCATTTGCTTGCATTAACTGCAATTTTAATGCAAATTAACTTTTTATTATGATTGATCAAATATATTTTAAAAATATTTTATTGCAAATCACTTGATAACAATTATAATTATTATGCTAAGTGATAATAAATACCAAAGATCTTGTGCATTTTAAATGATAAAATAATGGTAAAGAGAAAAAAAATTCTAAATATTGTTTATATTGTTAAATTGCTGTTGTATTTAAATTGTTGTTGTCAGGTCAAATTGTAACAACTGAAAAGTTTTGAAAACATATTTCTGGTATTAAAATCAATAAAATACTTGAATATTTTCTTGATGCATATGAGAATGAATAATTAAGATATCAAATAGATAATTATAATCAAAGCATTGTAAACACATTAGAAAATACAAGCGATTTTCAAAAGTTGTTACAACAAGCCCCAGTTCTCCAAAAATAAAAATTAAAACTTATTTCATTCTGAATACAGAAACTTTATGAACTTTGTCCTTTGAAGAATATTTTTAGTCAAATCATTTTCAAAAGTTTCCAAAATTAGCTTCCAACAATTCCATTCATTTCAAGCAAAATATTTTTTCTTCCAATAGGAAATGAAAAACTATTGTAGTACTGAAAACGAAAGAAAAGTAGAACAGTTTTCACTTTCAAAGAAGTAAATGATTTTAAGTGAGTCAATGAAATCTTTGGACACAAAACTTCTTTCTACTGCTTTCAAATGTTCCCCGTAAAAGCATTAAGAGAAGTCCGCAGAAATCGAACTGACTCTCTAATCCGAAATGTACACCTTTGTACAGCGATGCATTAGAAAGTTGGATCTCAAAAGAAGTGAATTCGTATCTCATTTTCTTTTTCTTGCGACTTTTTCTTACTTTATTTCTTCTTGTGTACCGATTACAGGTCGTCTTAAAAGCTTTTATCCTCCGCCTCATGATACGTTTGAGAAACATTTTAGAATAAAAGAAGCCGCCTCTTTCTTTTTCGTTGTACTGTAATAACTTCGCTTATCGGTGAATGCTCATTAATGTCACATCACTTGTCTTTCTGATGGATTCCTCAGAGCTAACTCACCAATAATTTTCCAACACAGGATGAAGTATCGAAAGGATGCATTATACTGAATGAATTTTTATGAAAGCTAATTTATAGATTTGTACTTCTGTATGAAATGGTAATCGATATATGTTAGATTAATATCAACGTTTAAAGTTTCACGAAACTGGCTGAAGATTCATTAGAATTAACTTTCCCATCATTTTTCACCAAGCGATGAAGAAACAAGATTTTTCAACATGCGAAGAGATTCATTTACCGATGATTTTTATGAAAGCTAATATATATACTTAAGCTGCAGTAGGAAAAGATAATCGTGATAATAATTAAAATAAATAAACATTTAAGATTTCATGATATTGACTAAGGTAGCGACTTAAGTAGAAGATAACATTTTAAAATAATGTGGCCTAAATTTTTAAAAATGGTTTCGCCAAACTCTAAAGAAGTATCTTATTTTCAAAACTCCAACGCTCATTAAACTAAAACCTTTCAAAGTCTCAAGTTTCATCGCCTTGTTTATGTTTGAAATTCTTTAAAATCAACATTGGATAACAACTGAGAAAATTTCAGATATCCTACAAACTCTTTCCAATAAACAAGTCTGAAAGACAACAGCGAGTTAATTATACGGTGCATGCATTAAAAGGTGTTGCGTATTTTAGAAGAGCTTTTCGAGAACCCATTTTAGCTAATAAGAGGTTTAAACATCATTGCCGTTGCATGCAATATCTTACAGATAGATAGGTATTTTTAGGTATTTGTTTATGTATTAAATATTATATATATATATATATATAATTTTATAACTAAAAACAATGCAAATCTAAACAATATACCCGTGAAAACAAAATAAGATGGTAACTGCTCATTTGTCCAAAGCTCGCGATACTTTTCTGTTATTTGATGGTACTTTGTAAACGAATTAGAACTTACCATTACAATTTTCCATCACCAAACACTCTGGTACTCTACCAAGAATACTTAACCTCCTGAACTAAGAATTACCACCATTATAAAATTTACTATTCATCATTATAAAATACCGAGAAATCTTAATCTTAACCTGAAGAAGTCTAATACATAGAGATATTTCTAGGTTATCTTTTTAAATCAAAAAAATTCCATTTCTTCATAATTTTAAAAAATATAACCCAGGAGAAATTTTACAATGTTTGATTTTCTTTCATATATTTTGATAATTAATCAGTATCGCAATTAATCTCAAACCATGAAGGATTTTTACAACTGTGCTTCGATTGAGTTCTATATGGTCAATAATTTCATCTAAATATTGGATCATTTTTTTACATTAGATAGTATTAATGTTTTTTTTATCTAATTTAATTTAAATTTTCAAAGTTTATTTTTATTATATTCAATTACCATAAATTGAGGTTACTTTGAAAAATTGAAGCGCATGGCTATATATAATCCTATATAACTCTGTGACTCTTTTTAATGGAATTTTTTTCCTATTTTTTTAATTTATAGTAAAGTATTTATTACATTTTTTTTCGGCTTATAATATTTTAATAACGCCAAAAAAATATGCAACGTAACTATTATTTAAAGTATGGACAGGCTTTGAAAAAATAAGTTTGTTTGTTAATAATAATAGTTTGTTTCAGAAATTAAAAAACAAAAAGAAATATCTTCTTAAGCATCAGGTAAACTGTTATAAAATACAGCTTATCATTTATTGTAAGATGATGGTGCCATGTTGTGTTTATTGATGAGATTGCTATCTATAATCATGATCAATATAGAAACTCATAATTGAGAATAACCAATTAAAGAAAGCAAGAACTAGAGAATTAATTTTTGTTGATAGCCGAAAAGATAGTAATAATAATTAGTGTTAATTATTATTATTATTATACTGGCTGTTTATATTGTACTTTGATATACATTTTTAACCTAATTTATTCTTATATATGCTACGAAGTGCTTTTCCATAGAATATATTTATAAATTCTGACATATTACAATTTTGTAAAAAAAAACACTTATCAATAAATTGGCATGAATATTAATTTAATTCTACTTTTCGAAAATCTTTTGTTTTGATGGTTTTAATAAAAGAGATATTTACTGAAATAACCTACTATAAAACTTTTTAAAACTCTTTAGTAAAAGCTGGGACTTTTCAATTTGCAACATTTTGGAAATTCTGGTAATTGTTGGTAACGTATACATATACGTTTATTACTCTTGCTTCGGTTTACATAAGAATCTAATCTCTATTGTTAGATTAAATTTTGAGGAAAATACATTATAGTTTCTCTGAATAAATTTATAGAATTATTTTAGTTTTGAATGAAATTATGCTTTTACAGCATTGCCTATAGATATAAATTCTTTACATTTCAAATGCTTTTGAACAATTTGCAAACATGCGAGTAAAGAAACAATGAAAAGTAGTCCAATTTCAGATTAAACCTAATTTGAAATACAATAGAATGATTATAAATCCAGTGTTCTACCTCGGTAAGAGATGTAAAAGTAATAAAATTATAATAAGACAGTAAAATATTTATCAGGCGTTAATTGATTGCAATTATTTAGACGTTTACTTCCATTTCTGAAAAAGGATTTTAAGTCAACCTTTTCTTTGTTGATAGCATAGTTGGAACATACATATGTCTACTAACGATTGTTCAATACATATTTCTATTATTATAAATGTGTATATTTAACGATTTTCTGTTATCAATAAATTGCCAATTTATATACCTATCATGCTTCGTCAATTTCATCACCATTTGGGGCATCTATAACTTGTACATTTGCAAATATTAGAAGCACCTTTTTTGCAAACTGTGCTCTGCATAAGTTTCTTTTTTAGCTATTTTTCATGTTATTATTGAAACAACTTTAAAATATAAACTACCTCATTGTGCTACCTCATCTTAAGTAAAGCATAAAATTGTTATAACCATTCTTTATATGTCTATTTTTATGTGCGTAGCAATGCTTTGGAAACCGTTTGCATAGTAACATGAAAAAAATCTTAGTGAAAGAAAACTAGAAATGGCAGAAGAATTGAATAAAAGAAAAAAAATCACAAAATAGAACATCTTTCGCAAAATCTTATAAATTGTATAGTCAAAGAAGAAACTAATTCCCCACCGAAAAAATTTTGAGAAACATTTTAGGAAATATTTCAAGAAATGAAAATTCTTCTTCACACCAATGAAAATGGAAATTCTGCATATCCAATTATTGATTTTCAATTATATTCCAATCATTGATTTTTATTTCCTCTTTTATTTAAAAGCATTTTTCGATGTTCCGCGGAAATGAAAAATCTATAGAAATTTTTCAAATAACGGAAATCTATAGAAATTCTGCAAATATATAGAATTATAGATTTGCAGACTATCTAAGAATTTGCAGGTGTGTCACATTTATCTTATTTTTACAACTGCATAAATCATATCAAGAATGTTTGAAAATAAAATTATCTGAAATATAGCAGGAATCAAATCTGTTGGGCAAAAAGAAAAAGATTATTTGGTTTTATGAGGATCCATAAATCAGTGTGTTTAGATATTCATGTTAAAATCCTTAAGAATAAAAGCAAAATCATGATTTCACAATATTTTTAACATTTCATATATCTAAAATACGAGTGGATCAAAATTAAAATATTCCGATTTGGGTCAACAAACAGAAAGACAAGGATATTTTTTAGAATATTAAATGTATCTACCAATTTCCATTCTAAAAATATATAAGTTCAAAATAGTTCCCCATACTCTCTTTCTCCTGCTTTCTACTTTTCTCTTCAGCTGATTGTATTGTTCTCGTCATTGCTTTCACTAAGAAATCTTGATAAAAAAGAAAAGTGAACCATTTCCGGAAAATAATGAAAAATTTATTAAAAAAAACTCAATATATGTTACTTTAAAGAATATGTAGCCGCGGATACTGAGATTATTAAGAATAAATTAAATAACTAATAAAAATGGCCACATTTTTGCTTTACATCTCGTTAGTTTAAATAGCACCTTTATGGCAATGGAGTTTATTATAAAAATTTGTGAGTTTTTTTTTATAACTTCCAAGAAGTTCCAATTTCACCACATAATGTTTGAAAATTTTACTATCTCTAATAAATTAAATGAAATTAATAAGAAGTGAGCATTCAAAACCAGACAAAATGAAAACAAATGGTATCAAATGTACCGAATATCAAAAACATCGAAAAACCTTTTAAAGTACATTCAGTTTCTAATCTCAAATATAAAAGAATGATTCAAAAACTCCTACTGTAGGAATATTGAATAACGCCATACCTAAAAATGTCGTTTTATTCACATATGCAAAGTCCATGAATAGCTATTTCAAGAGATTTTTGCTGTTCGTATCATTTGGTCGAATATTGTTATAGATACCCAAATTCTGCTGAGGTTTATGCTTAGGAATAACTTCTGCATTGACTGAGCAATTCTGTAACATATATTGTCGGAATAAGTAAAATAAACGTTTTATACCGAAATACAGTATTTTGAAATGATGAAAAACAATCCTACAAACGAAAAACAATGAATTGTAAACTGATGTTGAGATACTAAGTTCAAACAAAAATAAATCTGTTGTTTTTGAACTTAGTTTATTATTTTAAAAAACTTTTTTTTAAAAAAATGTGCATAATGAGAGTAAAAATGAGCAGAATATGAGCATACAATTTATCTCTGAAAGTGAAATATTGTTCTTAACGTTGTGTTAATCTGTTCTTCTGGTGTAATGAAGAATACTAGTTTATTCTTAAATTGGTGAAATATAAGATAAAGGATTTTTTAAAAAAAAATGATCTATTATTTGACAGTAAAAGAACCTTAGTTTATCATTTTCTAGAATTACTAGATGGCAACTCAAAAAGGTATACACGAGAATTTTAAGGAACCAACAACGATCATTGGTCAGTGCTGATTTAAATTTTTGAAAGAAGAAGCACACGCAATGGCCCTGCTTGCTTCTAATTATTGGATCATCCATTCCCCTGGAATGGATGATCCAATAATTTATTCTGCTAAATTACATGAATCAAATTTCTTGCAAGTACTAAAAATACATTTCGGAAATATAGCAGTAAAATCAAAGAGTGCTAAATGAAATATTCTTCAAATGCTAACAGCAGAAAGAAATTGCCTAAAATATGCTGACATTTAATTAAAAGTACACAAATTAAATTCCAATCGATTCATTTACTTGATCGGGGAGAGTAAGATGTTTTTTTTTTTATTTCGATGAACTTATAAAGAAATTATGACTAAATTCTACAGAACCATAAAATTCCATGGATCGGTGTATATCCAAATAAAATTCATTTAATTTTCTTTGGGGATCCTTTGGAAGTCTTTGCCATTAATTTTTCTTCCACATCATCAGATAAAATGAATCTAGTACCTTACAATACCGTCCAATGTTGAGATCCCTTACGAATAAGAATTTCAATAAATACTGACTGTTCGTCAAGGAGATAAGCATTTAAGACAGGAAGTAGCATGTGCAGTGTTTTATAGCTGAAATTTAAGTGGTTTTTGTAGCCGGTGTTTAACGTCCAAATAAAAATCGATCCGTTTTTTAACTTAGGAAATGAGGAATCAGAAAACTAAAACCTCATAACGTTACGACGTTTTGTCTTGTTCGGCCTCAATCGTAAACTGCAGCAACCATAAAAGCGCCGACTTCTTCAGAAACAAAAGGGCTGACACTTCTGATGAATTTGTTGAGCTTTCATGATCAGAAAGGGGAGGGTTTTAAAATTTACGGCCTTAAATTTTCACTTTTTAATCAGGATGGAGTTTCTTTTTCTTTCTCCTTCAGCTCTTTTACCTTTCACCATTTTAAGGCTCTTTTATACTTCTGAGCTTTTATTCCATTCCCTCTGGTAGCAATATATCGATTTTGGCTGCAGAATAAGTTCTACTTTGAATAAGAGAAGCGAAAAGTTTTTAAAGTAAGAAGTGCTCTTTTTTTTATAGTTGCAGTACGTGTAAAAATACCAATTTTTATCCGTTTGTTCTTCTATTTCACATTTAATTATACTCACTTGCATATCTTAATGGGATTTCAAAGTTTTGTTGCTGTATGAACGATGTTCTGTTGCAAGATGTATGTTTATTATTTTTTTTAAAAAGTATCATCAGGCTTGCACAAAGAAACCACTATTATTAGTTATAAATACATCCTTTTATTTTAAAGCTATTAAGACAAAAAATTTCTCAAGTCGTTTCAAAACAAAAATTTACTTTCATCTTGGAATAAAACTAGAGATAAAAAATAATAGTAAATTGAACAAGCTTTTAAAGAACATTTGTTTTTCTTTTCCATTAACGCACATTTGAGTTCTGAGTTACTTTATTCTTCTCTGTTAGTAGTTTTGTATATAAGAACACAAATTATTTAAGATCTTTTGGAATATTTTTTTTGCTTCTTAAAAGCTTTAGGTTTCTCATATAATGCGATCTTCGTGTCATAGAAATTTCATGTTACTCTGTAACATGAAGATAGCACTGTAACTCACATTTTCTGAAAGATTTGAAAAAAAAGCAAATCTTTAAGAAAATGAGAAATTTCTTTTATGTAAGAGTTTTATTTTAGTGAGAGAAAGTGATCAACATTAAAAAATATCTCAGATGACAATAAAAAAATACATATTCGTGAGAGCATAAATAGTTCCATTTTTTCTATTTATATTATTACAATCGAGTATTTATGTGTTTGAGTAGAAACTTTTAACTTCTATTAGATGCAAATAAAAACATATGATTAAAACGTTACAAAAAGTTTGTACAGAGAACGACGAAAAAAATGAGCTGGAATTGACTTTATCTAAATATTTTGAGTACTAAAGCTAGAAGAAAAACAAAAAAAAAGTGAAGTTTGGTCAGTCAAGATAAAAATACACACTATTGAAATTATAAAATACATTAAATATAGTAGTTTTATTAAAAATTATGTCGAATTCAAATGAGACAAAAATGAACATGATATAAGATTTCATTTACTACTATTTAACAATTTATAGAGGCAAACAAAATTCAATTACTTTGCATTTTGAATAATTTTTGAATTTGTGCGTCACCGATGAAATAAGTATATTAAAATAAATCAAATCAATATTTTACGAAGCATTACAAATGCTTTTTTTCTTCAGTAAATGACACAAAACTTACTGCAGAAAGAAACAATGAACGTCACTCAGATATATTCATTCAGAATCAAAACCAGACATATTTTTATGCCCCTCCCCGATTTGCTTAGTGATTTTCAAATTACGTCAAATTCACAATGTCCCATTATATATATTAGGATGCCAAGATTCATTGAACATAGTATGCCAACATAGCTGTATTCCCAACTTTGCATAGCGATTTTCGGATTACGGCAATATCACCAAACTGTATTAAACATAAGATGCCAAGATGGTTGGCGACAAGTTGTAATTTTTAACAATTTATCACGGGAGCCTTAAAAGGAACAATGCCAAGTTTTCATATATTCCTCTCCATAAATAAACTATAATAGAAATTTCTATAAATTAAGAAGGGAATGTATCAAAAAATGATATAAACATAAATTACTTTTACAAAATAAATATACATAAAATAATAATTAAGGGATGAATTTTCACAATAATTGCTATGCTGTACCCAACAAAATATAGGAAAAACCCTTCCTGGGGAAGAATATACGTCACCTTTAAAACAGAAATAGCTCATGATTATTGGAAGAGATTAATAGGCTGTGTGCTAATCGTGTATTGGAAGATAAAAAGAAATTCTATCTAATAATAATCTCTTCTATGCTGATTTTAATCTTATATAAAAAAGAGTTTCTTTAGGCTGAAATTTGACGATCTCTCTTGCATGAAATGTGCACTTAAATATATTCAGTGTTACTTAAAGTTCGCCTTCGTCATCAAAACACAATGCTCGTGTGGCTTCAGAAAAAAAAAGAATGTAAATATAATAATTATAATAAAAAATAAAAACTCCTTTTTAATATTTCTATTTATTTCTAATGGGATTTGTCCAAAAAAGTTAACGAAAAAAATATTTTTGAACAAACATAAACATTTAGTCATCTTAAAAATTTATTTCATTATCCATGGCTACACAATTGTAGCTATTGTATAAAGCTTGGTTTCCTCATAAACTAGTGTTTTAAGAAGGCAGAGTTTAAATTAAAGAGCCTACCTTCGATTAATTTTATTTTTCACCTGATTTTTCAATGGTGGGAAATACTTAAATTTCTAATGCAGGGCAGCCTCCCGCCTTTTAGGCAGTTCAATGAAGCGGCCAAATTCCTTTCACCCAGCTTTATTATTGGCATATTTTCTCCACTTTAATGACACCTACCTCCTCCTTTCGGCGTTCCCTTAATTTCAATAATCCCTCCAATAGTTCCCTCATACCGAGGTGACGCTTCGCGAAAACTCCTAAAACATCTCACATTCCTTCTCGCTCCAATGGAACGGAGATTCTCCCGGTTTAATTAGAGAGCTCCTATTTGTCAAGCGACTCTGCCTGTGTCACGTGGTGAGGGATCATCGATGCTGCATTGGTAAAAAAGAAATAAACAAATAAAAAAGCCGTCCTCTCTTTCCAGATTTCCAGTCCTTTGTGCTCCCAAACCGGTAGACTTTTTTTTAATATTTTGCGTACTCTCTGATTCGAATAAACGAGGGCATTACTTAAGGATTAAGATCCTCAATTTGTTCTTAAAATCCGGGATATGAAAACGATACCAATAGGTTAAATTAGACTGAATCGTTTAAACAATATAAGTAAAAAAAATAATAAGAAGAATATACATTAAAAGAAGTGTAAGGGAAAAATCAAGAGGTGGAAATAAAACCTTCAGTCTATATCTTTAAAATATTTTTTGTCATGTCTTTTCTTATAGACCTAGTGTACATTTCACAGTTACTAAAATAATTTTTAATCGCGAAACTACTAAACTCAAATTCTGAAGGGAAAAAAAGCATTTAAAATTTTGATAGTGCAATGCATCTATTTCTGCTTGATCATTTCTGGAATATTTGAAAGCAGAGCTTGTATTGTCTATCAGAATTATCTAAGCCGAATTAGTACAATCGAATTCTCTGCAGATGAAATAACTCTTCGCTGATCATCGAATATCTGACTGATGCAAAAACAATTTTGCATATCAATCATGAGATCAATAATCTCTTCTAATGACTGAAATTTGAATAACCTTTTCACCTGAGCTTCCGCAGCTGCAGCTAAGCTTTAACAAATCTTGTCAAAGACTCACACAAATAAATGAAAAAAAAAAGATACTTTTTTAGTTTTTACAAAATATATTCCTGTTTCTTTTTTTTTTCTTTTAAAATATTTTTCATATTATCTTATATTTTTGTATGATCAAAAATGTGGAATTATTTTTGTCTTGACTGTAATAGGAAAACTGAATATTTCTCCGTTTTTGTGTGTTTAATTCATATCTTTGAAACACATTTACTTACAGAAAAATTATTTTATTAAATAACTAATTCATTGAAAGCATTTGCTTTATTTATTATATGATATCAATCGTCCATACTTTCATCAGTGGTCCGCGAGTCACAGGCTGAATATGTGGTTTTTATTTTTTTTCGTTAGTACTAACTATAGAATATATATATTGTGTCGAAATTTCCGGGGTTCGTTTGGATATTGGAGGTTATATGGTGTGAAGAACGCTCAATCACCAGGCTGCAGTAGAAAATAAAACAACGACGTTTATTTACACGAAGACACACAGGACAGCACAAAGACGACAACTATATACAACACACAATTATCTTCAGCCGAGACTTGCAGACAACAGCACACAACAGGCTCTAATGCAGACCGTAGCGCACAACTTAATTCAGCACTCACTTGACTTCGTCCCTGCTCCGCTAATCTCTGGAAGGCCAGTCCTATCTGTCAATTCTGACTACTCTGCCCTAGCAGCTGTGGTCGCTTCCTTTTATAGGTCTCAGGAGGCGGGGCTAGACGCCTCTCAACCAATCAGGAACGTTCGAGGCGTATCTTCGTTCCTACTGGACGGCTCGGGAAGATTCTCGATGTTTCGGGTATAATCTATTTTGGCACCAAAGTCGCCAAATTCATCGCCAAGTCACCAAATGGTCGCCAAGTTTGTCGCCAAGCTCCGGGACTTTCCGATGCGACACCGGACTCCGCCCTAACCGATGACTGTAAAACATTCTTTCCGATGGTGGAACCAACTATGCTGGGAAGCAGCATTACAGATTCGTAACATTATATATATACACACAGAATAGTTAGTACTATAGAATATTCTATACCCGATAAAATAATTTTATATGTTTATAACAATATTAGAATAGATGTAGCATTTCAATTTCAAGTGCAACCGATCCATTGTTTAATTTTTATTCATCTAATAAATAATTATCAATTTTCTCTTCTGCTTTATTACAGCATTATGGCTAAATTTGTAGCTAAATAAAGAAGCCAAGAGAATTCATATTTCGGGGTGAATGAAAACAAATGACTCCGTAGTTTGCAAATGATTCGAAATAGCATTTTTCATGTAAAATGTCATTTTAAGAGAATATTCAAGTATATTTCTAGGAGTTATATGATAGATAAACACCTGTGATTTCATCTCAATGTTTGTTTATTGGCGCAGAAGAAAGAATGATGTTATTATTACAGGATGCTAAGTAAAGTATGGACAGGAATGAATCTTTTTAAATGTCGGGGAAAACATCTCATAGCAAATTTATAATTGTTCCAGTCATCATCGTCTTTATAAAATTTCGTAATGGCCCTTAAATGGCCCTTTTACAGAGGTTTAAATTCTATACCAAAGGCTATCTCACATTTTTCACAATCATTAGTTGCTAATGAATACAGGCAGATAAACACTGGACCAAAAATTATTTAATTTTCAGAATTATGCATAAGGACATTCGATATTAGGAAAACACAGGAAGATAATTAGGAAAACTATTAAAAAAATTAACAACAACAAAAAAGCGAAGACAAACCTCCACAGATATAGTTAGTTATCTAAAACGAACAGCTGGTATTGTAATTACCGCACAGCTCAAGAAGGATGGATGGGCCAAGATCTGGGAAGAAACAGGTAAGACAGATCATGGATTTAGCAAGGTTCAATGGTTAGGCACGTTGGCAGTTGTTTGTAGGATATAGAGAATGTATATGTCCGGCACGGGACTTTGAGACTGAAATCGTTATTAATCCATCATGGGATTCTGAATGGGACTACAGCGCTTTCCGCATTCCTATTATAGCTATGCCTAAACTGGTACTTGTATTATTATATGTAGTACAATTCTAATGTCTGTGAATACAGATCTAAGTGCATTGTTTTTGGATATGTAGGATGTACATGTATGTCATCTGACAATGGAGCTGGAAACACTGAATTGGTAATCTATCATGGGATTCTGGAGGGGACATACACCGCTCTACATGGCCGTATTATAGCTGCGCCACAAAGACTGTGACAATAGCCGTGTCTCAAAGACTTGTGCTGTTATATAAGCTTTATACAAGCAGCTCATTCAAGCTTTGTACAAGCAGATGCTCGAAACATTGTGGTGATGTTCTGAAATGTTTGACTTGCATTAAGAAATCTTAAAGATTGAATGGGACATAAACTGCTCTCCATGTTTCTACTGTAATTGAATTTTAATTGGTGCTTGTACTATTATATTTAGTACAATTCAAAAGTTTGTGCATACAAATGCCCAGTTCAGTATTTTTGGATACGTTGAATGTCCGCCGTCTGTTAGAAAAGTGAAAGATGCCACCAAGAAATCAAAAGCTTTATGGCAAGAGTCATCAGAGACACACGTTATTATTATGTTCATTTTATTCTAAAGCCGTTATCCATTTTGAAGTGATTCAGTACCAATCGTCCTGGTTATGTTGGCATGACTCTCCAAGCCTAAAAGTAAAACTATTTCAGAAAAAAATCCGCAGTGTACATGAAGCTGATGTTGCTGAAATGACCAAAGTTATACATCATTCCACTGGTGTAGCATACTATTTCACAGAGAGGGTGTTAGCTGAAATGCCGTTTCAAAACCGCTTATCCAAAAATACGTTAATTTTTCTTAAAAAATCAATTAATAAATAAGGCAATAAAATCTTCCTGATTAGTTAACATAACATAATAAAATCTTCCTGATTAGTTAACATAACATAATAAAATCTTCCCGATTAGTTACCCGATTTTTCTGTGATTTCGAAAAGGAATGAAATGTGGATAAAATGGATTGAACACTTAACCAATCAGCGACTGAATCCTTTAAATGAATGCCTCCATAGTATTCACATATCGATGAGGCTATAAAGAAACAACCACAACAACAGAAAAAAAAGGGAAAGGGGTCTTGTTTTTCTAAAGCAAATGCATCATGAGATAGAAGATAAAAGCTTTTAAGACGATTTTGTAATAGGTTCACGGAAAAAAATAAAACTAGAAAAAAAGCCGTCTTAAAAAAGTAAATGCGATACGAAATTCACTTCTTTTGAGATAAAAGAATCAACTCTAATACGTAGCACTACAAAGGTGTATTTATCGGATTAGAGTATGGGCTCCATTTCTGCGGGCATTGAAAGGATTTCATCTAATGCTTTACAGAGATCATTTGAAGATAGCAGAGGTAAAAAAATTGCTTCCAAACATTTCAGTGACTCATTTAAAAGCATTTTATTACTTAGGAAGGGGAATGTTTCTCTTTTTTCATCATTCACTTCTGAAAAAATTTCTCGCATACTATTGCATTTGAATTAAATCTTTTTTTTAAAAAAATGCTTTAGTGAAGCTTTTTGTACTTAATAAATGCAATCGCAGTCTCTTTTGGGACATAATAAAGGAAACAAGATCCCATAACGAACTAATGCATGGAGCATATTCTTTAAAATATGATTCAAAAGAATCCATGTTCCAATCTCTGAATCCTCCTTCTCAAGCAAAATAAAACAAAATAAGTTAGCAAAAAATTGCTGCCTCAGATAAAATATATATAATATATTGAAATGTAATAAAATTAAACCATGAGAAGCTGCGTCATCAAAAATATTTTATTTAGTAGTATGTTGATAACAGTATTTGTAGAGAAGAAGCCTTATAGGACAAATATTTGAAAGCAAAAAAAAGTGGAATTCTCGGTAATAATATGATGGTATTCAATGAATATAAATGGCTAGATGATAATTCGTTAATTCAGCATTTTTAGAATAACTCAATTTAAAATCTGACATAGATAACCGTTCTTATTTCTAAACAGATAAAAAAATTGAATTCATTTTACCTTGTATATATAAGACTTTCTTTATGGAATAGTGATTTTTTCACAAATCATCAAATGAGTCCACTGGTGTCTCACAAATTAAGTGCTTAAAGTGATTCCATAAGGATCTAGATATAGAACATGGCGATCGCCTGCGTAAATCTACATTTTTACGAAATACCTTTGCTTTGAATATTTGAAAATATTGTAACCTCTTTGTTTCAAGGATGATCGTAGACAGCTGAATGTCTCAGCTTTTTTCGCTGCTGTGTTTCTTTATAAGTTGTATTCCTTGAACTATGAGCAATTTGCCATTCTAAAATTCATAGCAAGTTTTGCTCGCCTTATTGATCAATACTTGTTTACTGCTTGTTTAATTTTAAGACGACTTTTTGAAAGAAAATATTTTAATTTCTTTACATAGATATTGATGAGCGGCAGGATATCCGAATGGTTTTTTCTTTATGTGCTTCTTTCTTTCTTTATATGTTGTACTCCTTGCACTATGAACAATTTGCCCTTCGAGATTTCATAGCAAATTTTGCTCGCCTTAATGAGCATTACCTTGTTTAGTTTGTAGAAATTAATGACTAATCTGTTGAGGATTAAATAAGTAAAAAAATGTTATTATTCCTATAAGAAGATATTGAAACTATATGTTTTTTATTGTTAAAATATAACAAAAAAATTATAGTGAAAGCGGTTTGTAAGAGAAAGATATCACTGAAATGAGTCGTTTAATCAAGTTGTAAAAAAAATGTAAATTTCAGATTTCCTTAAAAAAATTCTTATAGAAATGAGTGCATTTTTTCTTTAATTTTCAAACAAAAAAATTAAAATGATATAAATATATTGGTTTTAAATCAGCGAATTTTCTCAGTTATATTGTTGTTTGGATATTTTTCGTAAGTGAAAGCAAAAAGAAAAAAAAATTAATCCATGCAAAAGCAAAATTCTCATTTGGAGTAGTAATTTGAGACATATCGGTAATTACAGCTAAATGCGAAGAGATGAAAAAGACATACACTTAATCTTTTAGAAATGTTATGTAATGAATTTTAATAATTTAATCATGCACTAAAAATTTATTCTATCATAAAATAAAATTTATTATCTAGATAAATTTTAATTATTTATATAAAAATTTTCACCGCATTAAAATGAGTGTAACCATTAATTCTCTTACGTTAGAGTTAGAAAAATTGAATTCTCTCTGAAGGAAAACTAAGATATCAATTAAAGTCTTATAATTTGAGCAAGTAATTAATCCCTTTATTTCAAATAATTAAATCTGTTGAACGAGATAGTAAAGAAATTAATGACCAAACTAAGAATTTTAAATTGAAAATATATTATCTACTTTCACTGTAAAATCTTTTTTTATTTATGAATCTCACACGACGTAGTATTATTAAGCCTGAAAATTGACCAAGCGCTAAACAATTTTAAAAATATGTTAATGATTACTTAATATATTCAGTTTTTAAAAGCAAGGAAGAATAAGTGAGATGATTTATGAAAATAAAATGTTCTTACACTTCTTCCCTGCAAAATGCCTTTTTATTTATTATATATGGCAAAAGCCTGACATTAATGCTAAACATTTTGCATATTTCTCTTTCCTCTATTTGATATCAAGTACAAGTAGAAGCACAAGAGATTTAATCATCAATATTTCATTGCATCAATATTTGCATCAATATTTCAATATTTCTCTATCATAGAAAAGTATCCCACCGATGAGCACCTCAGATATGAGAATGAGAAGCATCCGGTATGGTGGTTGATTCTCTCCACTCGGGTGAGTACAGAAATGGTGATGGAGTCGATTACCTACTACCGACTCCGCTACGTGCTTCTCATGGCAAAGGTTGTACTGTGGAAAGTGATGGCCCTTAGGACTTAACCTCAGTTCCCGTCAATGCTGTCGCGGCGGTATGGTCATTCAGATTCATCGTGTGCCTTATGAGAGGGTCAGAGTAATCAATGTGAGATAACATAGAAAAGTCAAGATGTAGTAATGTAGTCCTACTAATTGCACCTTAAATGTAATTTTCTAAATAAAAAAGCGAAACATTTTTACAAACAAGTTTTCTATTTTTTGCTTCAAAATTTTTGGGTTTCTGGTTTGAAATATTTTACCACCAGAGATGAAATGTGTATGTGAGCTTGATACAAATTAAATGAGACATCCATGTCAAACGTTTTTCCTTAAGTGTTTATAAAGAGTATATTCCGACTCACATAACGTCCTTCTCTTTGGATCTGGACTTAGAATCATAATTTCTAGCCCAAAATAATTCTTGTTTTAAAACAGGATGCTACTGTAACGAAATATTTTTTAGGCTGATAACATCAATTAATTTTTTTAAATTAAAATACGCAAAATATTATTTTAATAAAATTATTTTTCTAGGTAATTAACAAAATGTAAATTACTGGTAATTTATCTTTTCGCAACATCTTTTGCAATTGCTTCTTCGCTTTGATATTGACGAACTATCACTACATATTTGAAGCATGTTCAAAGCAAAAATGTGGCAGACTACTTACAAAGGAAAAAAGCGAATAAAAATCCTGCTAAGAATAGGCTGAATAATAATACTCAATGTCAACGCATTTGTTTTGGATTCTTTTAACTTCCATCAACTACCTAATTTATTGAGTCCTAAAATTCTATAGGGAAATTTCATTTTCAAACAAAAGTGTGGCAGAGTATTTATCAAGCCTAAAAGACATAAAAAAACCCTGCTATGATTAGAGGCTAAATAACATCTGTTTTATAAAGAATACTTTTAACTTCTATCAACTACATGTTTTATTTAGTTCTGACCGGTAGCTTTTCTGTGAAACCCTAAGTGGACAGCATTATATTAAAGATGCTTGCTCTATGGAAAACAGAAAAAAAACAAGCAAACAAAAAAAATGAACAAAGAAATCGCATGGATCCCAGAACAAGAGAGACATTGATCCTTCTATTTTGTTGAAAGTGACTGTCTAGCATGTTGCGGAGGTAAAGCCTAATCACTGATGCAGATCCCCCTAATTCAGGTACAGGAGAAAGAAAAACAGAGGAAAAAGAATTCTGTCAGCTAAATTACTCCTTGGGAAAGCAAACAGCTGTTTAACAGCAGGGGGAGAACCTCCGTGGAAAGAGGAACGCCGTAGAGAAATGTGTAGTACTCTGAAATGGAAAACTGTTTTATTTTGTATTTGAAATGCAACACAAAAACATTCGTGAGAAGAAAGCGTCTTTTACCATCAAAATAGTAATTGTTCGAAATCATTCGGTTTATATAAAAGCTAAATATATTATTCATAAACTGAGAGAGTAAAGAAAGGAGAGAGGGAAAAGAGTAGATAGAGTAGGGAGATTAAAGAAGAAAAAAGAAAAGAGAGGAATTAGAGAGTGAGTAGAGGAGAGAGAAGAGAGAGAGAGACAATGGAGTCGAGAGAGGAGAGATTAGAGAGAGTAGAGAAGAGAGAAGTGAGAGAGGAGAGAAGAGCTCCATTATGCTTATGTTTGTTTTCTTAAAAAATTAAATTATCTATGCAATTGACTCTTTGACCTACATCAATTATTATATTTTTAATATTATTTCTCATTAAGATTCATGGATTACAATATCAGTAATGGTTTTTTTCATGTTTTTCTCAATGGAAGTATTGGTGGAGAAATCTGATATACTTTGTGTTATAATACTCACTTCAGAATAAATATTTTTTCTTTTGTTAATCCCTCCGAGAAGTATGCACTGGGAAAGAAATGCTTCCACAGAACGGGACCAAGTAAACGTCGACTACCCATACAGACTGCGGTATTCCCCCCCCCCAAGTCTAACGCGCACTGTATTTCGTAAAAATGTACCCAATAATTTGTGGAAAGTACTTTTTGCATACAAATGAAATTATTTCTAGATATGTGACAATATATATCATATTTTTAGTCACGATCAAAAATATAATTACAAATACTTAACACTTAATACTAAACTAATTAAAATATATTGTGAATTTTATTATAATCGATACTACTTAAAATAACACTAGATTATTGGCGCAAAATATAAAAACATAACCAAAAACCATAAGCTGGTTACTCCGCCCCTGCCGGAAGGCACACAGAAAAATCTGAATGACTGGACCGCCGTAACAGCAATACTTGGAACTGTTGTTAAGTCTTCAGAGCCATCGCCGACCACGGTACAACCCTTTCCTAAGGAAGTACGTCCCGTAAATAATGGGAGGAGCCAGACCCCCAACGTTTCGTGTACTCACAAGTGTAGCGAGGACCAACCACCATATCGGAAGCTCATTTAAATTACGAGGAGCCTCCCACCCGTGGGACATAAAAACATAATAAAAATTAAATATTTACAAACAATATATTAAAATTCTTCATGAAAATTTTAATAATTAATGCTTTAAAGTAATATGAATACTCATAAACCACAACAAACAGCGTAATGACAAGTTCAATTCCGCTATAATGATTGTGACACTTGATTTTTTTTACAGCTACTTTACTTATTAAGCAATAGTCGTGAAAAAATTTACTAGCTACAACCTATTTACAGTATACCTATTTTAAGTATATTTTTTCTTCACTAGATTTTATGATGGCAATTTCCATCACACACAATAAAATCTTGCTGTATAAAGTTATCCATAATTTAAAAAAAATCCATTAAATGAATCAAAAAAATTTAACAGGAAACTTGTTAGAAAGAAGAATATATACATATATATATATATATATATATATTTGCAAAAAGAAACAAAGAACAGTTAAAAATGAGGACAATTTATAATGAACCAGTTCATTAATATTGGTTTAACAAACGCAACACGCAACAAATAAGCTGTACATAAATATACACAGTTCTCGTCATTAAAAGTAATAATTTCGCTATCAGGGCGGAACTGAAATTTTGTTTGACTATCTAATGAATACTGCTATTGAAACAATATGAATCTCTGTGAAAACTGAACTAAAATATTGTTAATGTTAATTTTGCAATTGCAACATTTAAATACATAATAAATAAAAAAAACGAGCATAAGGTATTGCGATGAATTTTTGTAATTTAAGCATTTACAAAAATTTAAATATTGTAACTAATTAGTTATAATATTCTACCACATAGTTTACATTCTGATCCGTGGTGGTCTTTTATTGAATATTGGTGGCTTAGTCAAGGTGTTTTGATAAACATAGGCAGAAAATTTGCGATTGAATTGAACCAAGATTTATTGTGAAAAGAACTTCAATTTATTTAATGTTGGCTGCAATCGATGATCTCTAAAGGAGGCTGAAACTGCTCTCTGATTAGTAAAAGTAGGCTAGAATAAAACATTTCACCATGCAGATAAATACAGATCATGTAGGTTTAGGAAAGATCCTTTTCTTTAGATTTCTGTTTGCTGTAGTTTTATAAATGACACGAGAAAGATAAGAAAATATTACTGTTTTATTGCACCTTGCTGCAAAGAACTATTTCCTTAAGTTGGCCATGTCGCTAAGTATTACGTCCACGTCAAAACCATATGCACACAGTATGCTGCCATAATTTCAGGAACCGGAAAATCCTTCACTACATTACATCAAAGAAATGTAGATTTTTATAGATATGCTTTTGATTTTCATATGTTCTGATTTTTCAATTTCAAATGCTGCAAAGATGGATTCATGGAATTTCCGCAAGATGAAATGGATGGCATAAACAAAATGCAATGAATGGTTATAAAGATTTTTCTTCCAAACATACTGAATAAATTCACATTTGCACTTATTTACTGGACATCAAAATTTGCATCTCTGAAATTAAAGTTTTTAAATAAACATTTGAAGAAAAAATAGTCTTTGTTATGAATATTTCAAATTCGTATTTGTTTTATAAATGCAGTTAAATCAATGAATTTAAATATAAAAAATAACTGCCCCAATATCTAGACATCAAAGCAGAAATTGGCATTTAGCATCCGATGACGACACAAACCAAAAGATCGGGAATATTATTAATTCCACCTAGTGTTACAGACGGCAATGGATTATTACATATACTTATACTAGTAGTTTTAATTTTGAAGATTTACTATTTTAAAATTAATTGTTTAATATAAAAGCAATTTTTAATTGCGAATTTGCAATTCTTTGGAATTAGAAATTTTCTGAGCAATAGAATGATCTATTGTATATAAATGTGCATTCCTCTCATGGTTGTACGTTTCATAAATGTTATATTGTAAATATATTTTTAAAATTTACTGATTCATTTAGTCAAATTTACAATAAAAGTAATATAAACAATTCTGTTCACTATTTCTTCATCCATTTAGAGAAATAAGTTTTAATAGAAGTGATAGATGATCGTGCATGTTTATTATACTATTAAATGTTGAACATTGGTATCAGTCCTCCAAAAGTATCCATAACTACTTTTTCCAATGATTGTTCCACATAACTGTATTTTTAATTTTTGTTTTAATGATGTTTATTTGTAGTTTCAGAATTTTTTCCAAAATAATCCCTGGTGCCAATAGTATCTATTTCACTCTGCAGTTTCTTTATTGAGGTTCTCAATTTTTTTGAATTTCTCTATAAGCAATATAAATATTTCTCAAGCAAATTTATTTCATATTTCCAAAGTTCATGAAAACAAATTTAGTAGCAATACTCAAGTATAGCTAACACAAGTGATTTTCCCAAAACTTTCTCGTGTTTTTATGAAAATGTTGCCACCCCTCCCGTAAAATTTTGGACTTCGGGCAAGCTGCGAGTTCCACGAGTGCTCAGATTTTAATTTTCCTATTCACATGAGAACTGTGTTCTTTGTAGCATGATAAAAATCTAAATTACAATTAAAATTTGTGCCCAAAGAAAGTAAGAAAGTGCACATAAAGGATTAAAAACATGTAAATATTGTTTCTCAATATAAAAGATAATATGCATACTGAAACGATTTTGTGATTTCGATATTTTCCTTACTTTATAATATATGAACAGATAATTCAGTGCATATTTTTTTAAAGTATGCTCCTTGACAGATACAATTCAAAATTCGAAACTGATTTACAGTTTCAATGGAAGGATAATATGCTAACTTCCGCCTTATGTTAATTAATAACTATATAGTTTTTAGTTATAACTGTATAAGTTTGATATAACTATAATAACAATTGTGCTATATTTACTTAAGTTATTGTTAGTAGGCAGATATTTTAATTTTTGGTAGCTTTTGTCTAATATTTTACATATATATAACATTTTAGTCTAAAGACAGCATGCCAAATTTCCATCATTTAGCTCGTTGGAGTATTATTATTTTGGGAACACAGAAATAATTCCAAAACAATTTTGCGACTAATTATCGAAGTTAATTACAAAATCGACTTGATTAAAATTTTATGTTGTTAAAAACTTTTTTATGAATTTGTAAGTTGAGGTTTTCACTGAATTATAATAAAATAGAAGATTGGATTCCACAAATTTAATATTTTAAATCTGTTTTGTGCAATGTTCATGTGTATAAGGCGTTAAACATTTCTCGAACTATTAAGCAAGCCAATGTAACAGTTCATTTTAATTTAAATTGAGCTTAATCAAATACGATTAATAATTTTTCCCTGTACGTTGGCATTTTGTATTTGAAATGAATCTTCAAACTCAGGTAAAAATAATTCACAATAAAAAAATGAATAAAAGAACAAAGATTTAATGCTGAGGAAGTAAAAAAAAAACAAAAAAACCCCGGAATTTTTCTTATTAATTTTTTGTTCTTAAATATTTCATCTTTTTTCTCGAACCGAATTAACTCAAAATAAAAAGAACAATGAGAAAAGGAAGAAAAAGTGCGAAACGAAGCAATATACTTTCTTTATTCAAGTTCATTACATGCTATTGTTTCGGTTTCGAAAATAATTAAGGCTAATTATGAAATAAAACACCGATTGCAAGTCTTTTTCTTTCCAGAAAAAAAAGAAGCTTATCTCAGAAACGGGAAAAGAGAAAAGAATAAGGAAAAATAAAAAGCAGGAAGAAGTTAACTTGACTGTTTGTTTCTTTTGGTCCGTAAAAACTGTTAAGAGGGAGGCAAGGTAAAGATAAATTAAATCTCCCCCCCCCCTTACGGTGGAATCAGGTGGGGCAAAGTTAATGGAATTGTTTGAATATTTGTTCGCCCGCATTGCTACGGAAATAAGAGAAATGGCGTTTTTCATTGGCATAAAAAATAGTTACTTTCGAAGGCATTTGATATCAAATTTCACGTTACAAGGAGCATTTTCTAAAAAAAGGATTTTTTTCTTCTTTTTGCTTATTTAAATTTCATTGTGTGTTTTTTTTAGTTCAGAAATATTCTAATTTCCGATGAAATAAAAGTAGCAAAAGAATAAATTTATATATATTAATAGAGAAAAGGAAGGTAAAAAAGAATGGAATATTATTAATAAAATCAGTTATTAACTTTCAAATACAATACATGAGAAGTCATTTAGTATTCCAAGCATACCACAAAAAGATATGAGTTCTCGATACAATCAACAAAACTTTTTCTACTACTTAACTTGAGTTTAAACTTGTATTAAATCAGTATTCAATTTCATAAGAGTATTAGTTCCATTTTAAGAATTTAGATATTAAATGGAAGCTATGGTTTAAAGATAATGTTAACAAAAATGTACTCAGAATATTATTGTAAACTTTTTTACTCTTATTTTGAACTTCTGTATAAGATGCTTTTAGTTTGAATATGTTCAATTACACTTTGTTTTCCTATTGGAATTAAAAAATAGAGACAATGATTGACATCAGTTTATTTACTTCATTCTTTCCAATTGTTATCGCGTCCTATTTGAAATATTTCATCCGATAAACAATTCATTTAAATTCATTACATTCATTAGGGACAAAAACATTCATTAGGGATACATATATGTGTTTCTGTTTAATAACTCCTTATTATGGTAAGATAAATTTAATATAATAATAAGTATCCTCTAATGTGTTGACCTTCGAATTGTTTATGTTTGATTAAAAAAGTCTACACCGATAAAATATTTTTGTTTGAGAGCTTTATTTATTTATTTATTTTTTTGTTACATTACCCAAATTAAGAAATTTTTATATTTTGTGTAATTTCACGAAAGTTATGAAAAGATGCAAATTTTATTACCATTTAGCTCCAAGGAATGAAATCAGAATTTAATTAAATTACTGATTAACTGATAATATAAAATTAATCTATTGCCATCTTCGATTCAATAGTTGCAATCCTTTAGACCAGCAAGAAGTGAATAATAAGAAAAGCAATACTCTGCGTTTCTGTGTTTAAAAAGTCCTTAATTTACTAACAGCAATTATCTTTCTAGAAACTGGAACATAGAAATAGCATTTAATTCCATTCTATGCAACCAATTAAATAATCATTAAAAATTGAAATTGGGTAAGTTTTCATAAAAACAAACTTACATCCTAAAATATTTTTATTTGTTATTCAGAATACAGAATAAGCTTTGAAACAACTAAGAACATTTGAAAAAAAAATTGAATGAAACGAATAGTGATTAAATTGAAAATAAATTCAACTCTCCTTCAAAAACAGGAGAGATTTTATTAATATTACTCTTGACTCTTTAAAAACGAAACCGCTTTCTTCGCTATTGAGGGACAAACATTTAATTTCCTGAAATCGATCGAAACGTCTTTATTGGATTGAATACAAAAGTTTTATAAGGAAAAAAAGGAGCCCAAGTGATTCTAAGTTTTTTCAAGAATCAACAATTCAGAAGAAATAGAAATATTTGTAATAATCTTCAATAATTAAATTACAGTGTGAACAATAAATTTAAAAAATATCGCCAGTTTCGGGCTGGCAAACAGGCGTCGCAATGCATTTGCTATGCTATTTCTGATTTTGATTAAATCAAGAAACTTCGATAAAATCAATAGCAAAAAACATTTCATAAAGAAAAAGAAATAAATGTAAAGATTTTTATAAGGTAATTAATTAATTCAAGGTGATTATTGAAAAGTTGTATTAATGACAAACATTGATTTTTCCTCTTATAACATTTATCGGAAGCAACATAATACTGTTTTATAGATGACATTACAATTTATTTCACAGAAGAATCATATGAATATCAATGGTCTACTGTTATCATGTTATACTTCTTTTTGCCTATTTTTATTTATTGATTTTTTTTATATTGTTGTTTTCAAATATGCAACATACTTTAATTATGGTTTATTTGGGATTTTGTTTTCTTGATTTTCTCATATATGAATTGATAATCGCGTTTATTACTTTTTGTATGATCAATGAAGACAAAATGATATTGTCATCTAGTTTAAGATAATAATTAAGATCATTATAGTATTTATCAACACTGCAATTAGTATATCTGAAAATAATTTGCGGTTTATAACAGGATTGCTAAATTTAAAGGAATCAAATGAAATCTAAGAAAATAGTATCCATATATAGACCAAAAAATTATCTTTTATAAGATTTCATACACCATACATATTCCAGATTTCATGCAAGAAGTATTTTTTATGCATTTAATTAGCCAATTCTAAATTTAGAAATATTAATAACAGAATAAACTATTTAAGTTAAAAAATTCATTTACTAAATGTGATTTAATAAAAAGAAATTCCTTCGATTTTTTAAATTAAATTTCTAAAAACAATTTATTGAAAAAAGAATGATGCATTATCATCAAGCATTTTACAGCATTGCAGGAATTGGAAATTATTAAAAACCTATTGTTATACTTCTGAGTTTCAATTAAATACTCCCCTATTCCTGGGATCTGATAGATAATTGTCCTCATAGGTTTTGTTAAAATTTTACATCAATTTTTTTGACAGAAAATTTGAATACTATTCAGTTTATACTTCTCTCTATCTTTGCTTCTTATATACCAGATAAATTTTGTTGTTGACATAATTATATAATGTGTTGGACCGATTATAGGCTCAAATGGTTTATGTAGGAAAAGGATTTGATATTCTACTTCGTGCTCTAAAACAATTGAAATCCTGTAAAATAACTAGTATATTTTAACAAATTAAACATTGTTTAGGATCTTCGAGTTCTTTATTTAAGATGCTCAGAAAACTTAATGATTTGACTGTTTATTGCCATTTACTTTCTTCCAAATTGAATCATTGACTATAGTTCCTTTATGGGTACATTAGTGGCTGTTTAACTAATTATTAATAATAATAATAACAACATACTTTTATTTAGAAGAAGTTTTATTGCCAGTAAAAGGTTTCGATTTATATATCGAGAAAGATAAAAATATAGTGGGAAATTTAGTGCGAAGTAAACATTAAATATTTTGTCAATATATTCTATTGAGGGTATGAAAATAAAGGACACAGGTTGGAGAAGGATATGAAAAGC
Source organism: Argiope bruennichi (assembly GCF_947563725.1). Lineage (NCBI taxonomy): Eukaryota > Metazoa > Arthropoda > Arachnida > Araneae > Araneidae > Argiope > Argiope bruennichi. The sequence goes on from NC_079159.1 coordinate 118,707,980, forward strand.
AACAAAAAATACTTCTTTTTCCGTGCCTAATATTTTATGAAAATTAACCTAAAAAGGAAACGTTCATTCCAGAAAATGTCATTATGAATTTATTTATGCGATTTATTGATTTCCTGTATAAACCATCTGCCAGAAATAGGTTGTAAGGTAAACAGAGATCAGCCCAAAATGATTGATGATTATCGCTCCTCCGTTCTTCTTTTCTTTCGGAAGAGGTGTGCAAATAAGCAGAAAAGTTTTCTTTGTCGAATTTAATACAATATGCAAAATGTCAAAAATGCTTAAGAGGTATTTTGTCCGAAAGAAAATCAAGAAAGTATCGCATTTTTGTTTTAAGGTAGTTTGAAGATTTTAAATCTTGATCTGGCATAGCTATTATATCCTTCATGATATGAGAATTGATCCCTCATATTGTAAAGTCTTTTTTTAAATCTGTGATGTTTTAATCTTTATACAATTAAATACCTTAAATATATTTGTAAAATTTATTTTATTTTCACAATTTTACTAAAGTATTCCCCAGAATTTTATGTAAACGATTTTATCTCAAAGTCTTAAGCCTTCTTTGTATGATTTTCTTCTTTTTTTAAGAAATAAATCAGATTGATATAATTCATGCTTTAGATGAAAGGAAAAATGTTAAAAAAATACTAATATAAATATATAATATAAAATAATTAACAGTGTGATGAAAATACCCATGCAAATTTACATGTTAAACTCAGTACAAAATCTCCAATATCCATTTTTTTTTAATTTCTTCACTGATTATCGCTTATATTAGCAAAACAATCTTAGTTTAGTTTATACAAAAATATTCAAGAAATTGAACGTTTGTTCCAAAACAACAAACAACGGAAAAACAAGTTTAAACACGCTAAAATGATTGTGACATTTGATTTTTCTTTGATAGCTACATTCTCTATTACACAATAGTCGTGAAACAACGAATTTACAGTGCACAACAACAGAACAGTAACAGAACAACAAATTTACAGTACACCTATCTGTTTTGAGTACAATTCTTTGTTCACTAAATGTCATAATGGAAATTAACATCATTATGCAAAGAAAGGTTAATATTTTAAACCATTGTGTAGCCATTGCAATCTGATCATAAGTGGACCTAATCACATGTAAATGTATGCTATTTTAACTGCCTTCAGCTGTTTTTATGAAGCTCTTTTGGTGTGAAAGTATATTGGAGAGATGTGATTGGTGCCATACAGCGTGTACGCGAGGGAATTTCTTGTTTGTTCGAAATGTTTTGAGCCCTGGTTTTAGACATCGAATTCCTAAAATCTAATATGAAAATTCTAGCGATATAAATGTGCAGTGGACATTCAGTCAGGAGATATTGCGTACCTAAAAACAAGCACTCTTATATATACTTGAAATTTATGGCTAATAATTTTGTATATATAATGTAAAAAAAATATTTAAATAATTATTTAATAAATCTTAAAATATTAAAAAGTAAAAGGGATTGCAATTTTATTTAAAATAGGCACTTTTAATATGTTTGGGATCCTTGATGCGTAGGTTAAACTTTTAATTTTATTTTCAAGAATTATATTATACCTTTTCAGCTAAAGTCTCAAAATAACTCATAAATTTAGGAAAGGGAGTGGATTTCCTAACTTTCTCGTTTGCATCCTAATAATGGTTCTAATTTCTCATTTTTGGCCAGAAAATCATGAACGTCACGAGTGCTTAGAATCACTCCTCCACAAAATAGAAGACAATGTCAATGTGATAGGATGGAAACAAAAGTGGACTGTCCGCCTTTCTTCAGATTATCGCATAGCGTATCGCGCCTAAGTATTTCGAGTTTACTGTATATAAATGAAAATTTCAAGCAGCCTTCAATATTAATTTTAGCAGCTTTTTTTGTGGCTTATTGAAACCAAAATTTGAAGCTAATCTATAATTGTACTAATAAAATCATGTACCAATTTTATTTATCTAAATCACTGCGGATTCGAGTTATCGCTTTTACATACTCCCTAATATACAACTCGAAAGATACTTAATCTGTTGATGGATTTTGATCAAAATTTTATATAAATCTTCTCCTCACATGATAAAACTGTATACCAAATTTTATCTATCCAGTTCTTTACTTTTCTTTTAATTATTGTAATTACTTTTATTCGTACAGAAAGTTAAACAGATTCCTCTATTGTGTCTAAAACTTGAGAGAAATCTATAAATTTAAAGGAAGAATTTCACACCAAATTTCATCTATCAATCTCAAAGTGTTTTTAAGTTATTATGTTCGTAAACATGAATAATTCCAGAAATGTCATTTCGAGTTCAAGCAGGTCTGAAACGTTGAGATACATTCACGTATCGAAGTCCAATTTTTAATCATTAGAATATTTTTTTAGGTTTCGCATAAAAAAAATTACGTTTAGTATAAAATTACAAATTTATTTTAGATTAAAACGAATAATAATTAGCGGAAAAATATTTTTCAAAGAAGAAAGAATATTTTATCTCATTATTAAAAAATAATTTAAAATAAAAATATCTAAAAACTTATCACTTTTATTTCCGACATTCTATAGTCTCCATTAAACTACTCATTATTCTTGCATAAAAATTTTATGTTATTTTATAAAACTTTTTTCTAAGACATTTTATTTTTTTATTCAGATATTATGAACAGAATATAGCCTTGAGCTGCAATAAAGCCATTTTCTTTTATAAAATGTTTTTTTTCATTGCCTAGGTGCGAAAAACAAAATAATCCGAATATTCTCGCTTGGATAAAATTTCAAAGTTTATGAGTTATTTTTCTTTTTTATCAAAGTATCAGTTTCTTGTTTTCCTTGATTAGAATCATAATTTGTTTTTAGGCTTTCAAACCATTTTCTTATTTTTTTAATCGACATGAATATGTTATTTTATTTTCACTCGAGCATAAACGAATAATTTATATATAATAATATATTATTAATACTAACATTTTAGATTTTAAGATTTATGTTAAATGAATTTTTCCACTTATTAGTGGTATTGAGTTTCACAAAATAGTACATTTTAATGAAATATTTTTTTATGTTCAATAGCAAATGATGATGTGTCATTTATTGCTCTTCATCAAAATTCATCATTTTTCGATCCACTTTTTCAAAAATTGAAATGATTTTATATCCACTTTTATATATGTTGCACTTGCTTAAATATATTCGGAAATCTAATTTCAATGAACATTTTTTTTTGATGAATGAAAGTTTAATACAAGAAGGCGCTTGCTTTATAATTTGCTCATTTTCAAAATCTCACTTCTTAATTTGAACTGTTTCAGAGTGAGATGCATTCTCATTATTTTTTTAAAAAATCCATATAATATTTCAATTATTTAAATTTCATTCTTCGTTGTTAGAAAACTTTCTCGTCTAGTTAATAGTTTGATATGATCCTTGTCGATAATGCTACGTCAGTGGTGGTGGGGTGGTCGGCTGTACGCAAGTTTGGTATGATCCTATTATATTCACAACACATTTTTCCTAGATTATTAAATATTTTGGGGGAAACATCCTTTAGTTTTGAAATAACAATCGAATGCCAACAATTCAGGATGACAACACCTGTAAATTATTCTATTGCGATTGAAGAATAAATTTTGGTAACCAATGCTATTTATTAATCGTAAATCATATTTTATTTTAATTTGAAACATTTTGTACGATTCATTGCAATTCATCAGTCGAATTTTTCCCTTTTTCATTTTATAGAGTTATTAAAAAAATGAAGAAAGGATCAGAAAAAATGAAGTCGGATCTGAAGTCGTAGAGCAATTCTACCTCTCAAAATGTTTCCTCCAATTATAGACTTATAAAAAAGAAAGAAACGAAAGAAGTTCCTATAATTTTCGTCGTTATTAAATGAAAGCAAATCCTTTCGAAATAACTGCAAACAAATCTGAAAGCAAAATGAAAATTTTTTTTCCTGCATAAATGACAGCACTTGCCAAAAATATTTTTATTTTTATAAAACTCCATATGTGTACACATTTATAACATCACCTAGAGCTTCTTATTGCATGTTGAGTTTCAAAAAGAATTTTAGTGCAAAATGCAAAATCAGCATGCACTTCTAAACAGCATTTTGAGTTGGCGAAATAATTTATTGGTAATGGAATTTACCATTATAGGAGACTATATAATTTTTTAATTTGTTTTAAATAAAAAATTGGTCAAACTTATTTGTACTATTACGCGAAGGACAAAGTGTATGCTTCCTCCTCCATCAACTGAGACAAAAATCGAAAACGAATTATACATGTAATCAGAGGCATATCCATATAATATGTCACACCCCTATGAAAGGCTCCTTTGACGCCATACTTGCGTTTGCGATCATATACTCTTGCGGGATGTTCTTTTTCCTCTTATCTCTACATCAAATTACAATTCACTCGGCCTGAATATTTTTAATACTTAAAAATATTGGCATTATATTCGCAAATTTCGTTTTCAAACAGTTAGAAACGAAACTAACCACTGAAAAAAAAAAATAGAAAAATAAATGTAAATTCATTAAAAGAAAGCATTTTAGTATAATAACTTATGCAGAAACTTTAAACCTTAACCTAATCAGAAACCGAAACCAGAAACCTTAACGGGCCTTCTCAATAAACTGAAGACTTCAAAAACCACCTTAATGAACACTCATCCCTTGTACTCCGAAAATAATTCGATGCATAATTATTCAACTAATACAAATATTTATTTATTGCTCTGAAAAATAAATATACATAATTATTTTAAGTTGAATTTCTATGAAAATTTAATCTATATCTTTTTAACCATTCTGTAGGCGTTTTTAATAATCAAAATTGAAAAATAAAGGAATAAAACATCAAAATGATGCAACGTCTTGAATGGTGAGTGTGAGACACCATCCGGATGCAAAGGGTTAATATTTCAAATTAAAAGCTTTGATACGCCGTCTGAGACTATAATTTTAACCGTTTCTATAATAGCAGATATTTTCTTTTTTTTGGTGAAATTGTAATGATCGATATCTAAAAAAATGATTTCGAGTATTTCTGTCAAATTAGAATCGTATATCGAATCGGATAAAAATAAAAGCATACAAAATCCGTACTCAGTTTTTTTTTTTTTTCCATTTTTCTGTAAAGCATAAAAAGCACGGTATTATATTAAGTAAACAATGAAGTTGAGAAATGGAATTCTCACTGATTTATTACATTCTCATATGCAAAGTACACCAAATGTATTGTAATTCCCCGAAATGTTAACCTTTATATTCTGTCGCATATATTTATTTTAGACTTCTTTGAAATAAAAAAAAATGGATGAATTTTATTTGTTTACAGCTTGATCTGTGTCTGAACGCAATGATTTTTGGAGATGGAATTTGGTATTTTGTCTCCGTAGATTTTTAAAACTATAGATTGTTTTAAAATTTTTAGGAAAATCTATCGACAAGAATTATATTTGTCTGTTCATTCGTTTACATATGGAAAAGATAATTCAAAACTTTAATAATGAGCTATATAGAGCAATTAAGGTCTACAGTTTTAATAACAAAATTATGCATCTGTGTCAAATTTCTGTCAAAATTGATCCATTAATTAATGCCCGTTGATGAGTCTATTGATGATAATTTGTACACGTTTATGATATTTGCTTTAGTACTCAACTTTGTTTCAAAATTTTGTCGTGGTGTGCTATCGGCATGCTACTTTAAACTGCACGCTACCCTAAGCTACAAAACTGAATATGAAAAGAAAAAAAACCTAATTGAGAGATGATTCAAAAAATAAATGAGCTGAAATATTTCAACGATGTATGATTTTTATTGCGAATAGATCCTGAATTCGAGTCCTGCTCTTCATCCATTACACACACTTATTAAAGTCGAAGTTGCTCTGTTTTTAATTCTCTAATCCATTCCAAGTAATGAAAAACTACAAAAACCCATTTTAAAACGCTCGAGCCGTGAAACACTGACGAATGGCTCCTGTGAACAGGGCGAAATGAGACGTCAAGTGCTTCAACATGATACGAGGCGTTTTAGAGTGCCACTGGAGAAAGTCCTCGACGAGGCAGGCTGTTTAATTTTGTGTGACTAATGTGGCTTTAGTACAAAGATGACGCGCTCGGGGAAAAAAATTCTGTTCTGGTGTAATTACAAGTTCGCTATTATGCAAAAGAAGATATTTATGGGTTCTGCCGTAGTGTTTCCTTACAAAAATTAATTCTAGGCTCCGAGGAATATTTTGGGTCTGGAAAATAATTATGCTAAGAAAAATGCTCCCCTTCTGTTAATCTAAAAAATGAATGCAAAAAGTGATGGAAAAAACAACATTAAAAGTATAATTAATAGAACGAGGAAGTGAGGGACTGCTTTTGTGTCTAGAGTAAAATGTTCGGAAAATTTCCGTGTTTACGAAGCATTGTGGTCATTTTTCATCAGCCCGTTGTAGAGTTATTATAAAATGCAAAGAAGAATGTAAAACATTCATTATTTTTAGAAAAAAAAATAGAAAAGATTTGTTTAATTTGAAGATTTCGTGATTGGATAATTTTGCTTTCGGATCTGGTTGCAGTTAAATCGAAAGGATTTGCTTTGAATTAATTACTTCCAAAAATATAAGAGCTTTCTTACCTTATTCCTTTAATTATAACTCTATAAAAATAGGAAAAATTCTGTGAGGTAGAATTGCGCCACGAGTTCAGATCCGATTTCACTTTTTAAACGTTTCCTTTTGAAGATTGATCAGAAGAGATAATGGTGGAAAAATCAAGCGGAAGATAAAATGTTTAAATAATTATAAAATTGGGTTAACAAAATTGAAGTTATAAACAAATGCAAGTTCTAGAATTAGACAAATTGTGAAAAGAATAACATCAGAATTTTGTGAAAAATCTGTTAAATCTCAATTATACATACGAATAAACTCTAATTCAGCTTACACAACCAGATGGAGAATCTTCAGAAGATCTTAACCAAAATTAATGATGAATAATGAATCCTTTCACAGAAAAAAAATCAGAATGTGCTTCAAGAATTAGAAGAAGATAGTTGTACTTGAATGGTACTTGGTCAGGAATGAAAAGAAGATACATTTACTTGTTTGGTACTTGTTCAAGAATGAAAAGAAGATAAGCGTACTTGATTGGTACTTGATCAGGAATAAAAAGAAGATAGACATACTTGGTTAAGAATGAAAAGAAGATAGACGTACTTGGTTCGTACCTGTTCAAGAATGAAATTGAAATAGACGTACTTGATTGGTACCTAGTCAGGAATGAAAAGAAAATAGACGTACTTGGTTGGTACTTGGTCAAGAAAGAAAAGAAGATAGATATACTTGGTTGGGTTTGCTTCGTTTAATAATAAATTAATACATATTAACTGTGTATGAGAAGAGTGAAAAAGGATCAAGCTTTCGGCAAGACATATTAAGTACAGTTATGTTTGCTCTGTTGTCAACTGGTTTGATTAAATCGAGTTCTTCTTGCTCTATTATCGAATCGCCTTAATTTTACATTTTCATTGAAAATTAAAACTAATGTGATGTTTATACTCATTAAAGGAATATGAATGTTTAAATATTAATTACGCATTTATAAGTCTGGCCAACCAAAAAAATACTAAAATATCTTTAGAAGCCATGTGCAAAGAAATCTCTACAACAATTACTAATCCTCTTCTACAAGACAGACGACAACGTAATGGCTTTAAAGCCCTCAGGGCACTGAGCATCTGAAGGATGAGATTTCATCGCGACTATTTTCTCTGAAATTACTACCTTCGCCTAGAATGCAAAGAATTAGAAAAGCATCCATATATCTTTAGTGAGATATGCAAATTTTTGAGTAGAATAGCTCTTAATACGTTTCTTTCAGATCACCTAATTTTCATAGGAACGAAAGTTGAGCATTACTCAACGACTAAAAGTTTTAATACGTTAAACTAAATTCCGAGGATTTCGAGCATATTTATCTCTTATCACGGCAAACAGGCAATCCCTCAAGGATACTTTTAAAGAAAAATCCCCCTCCCCCAGTGGCATCTCACTTCGAGGCAATACATCAGAGCAGAAGGAAAAATCCACCTGAAATTTCCCATGCTTCGATGATTCTCATTTCACTTCATTTGGGATGGCGTCTCCTTCCACAAATTAGGGAATTACCTAACTCCGGAACACATTTTCTCCAACCGGAAAATAAATGGTCCGCTTCTGAGCATCGAAACCCCTCGCAATTAACAGCGCTTTCAGAGACAGCCGATTTGTAATCCTCTTCTCAAAGATCCAGTTGAAACCATTTTTCGAAAGAAGATCTTTCGGTTTCTAAACTTTGGACTGTCTGCAACAGAAGCGAAAAAATATTCTTATAGAAATGGAAGCCTTTCATTTGAATAACTCATTTATTGCTTTCTGCATCCATACAAACTATTGAAACTGTGATAGTTGTTAGATTATATCAGTTCATTTAGAACTTTTAATTATTCAAATATATTTGCTCTCCTTCTGTTGTGCTATTCTCTTTGAGACAGAATACAATATCTAATATCAGAAAATTAACTTCAAACTGCGTGAAATATTTATTTTAGAGTATCTATCTGTATCATGTAAACACAGATAGAATTGAATAGAAATGTAAAGCTATATTTTTCATAGATACAACAATTATTGGTTGTGTTCAACTCAAAATATCGTATATAATAGTTTTGATACTGTAAAAGATAATTAACGGACATGAAAAAGTATACTTTAATTATCTCAATAGAACTTGATAATATAAGCAAATTTCGCCCCCTTAATTGTGTGGAGAAACATTCCAATGCAAATATATATTTGCTTGAAATAAAGTTGCATCCTCTAAATTGTGTTAGAAAGATTACCTGTTTATTTTGAGAGAATGATAATTGTCATTGCTATTTTTCTTTGGTTTTCCATATGTACTTCATAGGGGGTAGGATTAAAAACGGTAGAAGGATTCTTTGAATATTTTATAATAGAATAAAACCTGCTACATGTCAAGTTCAAAGTAGCACACTTTTTTTACAGAAATATTCTGAAAATAAATAATGATGATGATGACGAAAACGGGGCTAAACTCTTGTTGCGAGTGTCAAGGTGTTTTAGGCCCCATAACAGACTCCAACAACGGGTCAAATGCATAAGCATCTAAGCAAGCGTTCAATCTACGTGGGTGAAATATCTAAGCGACTTTTTCATAACAGCTTGGGACTATTTCAAGTGTCATCTTTGTTGGATAATCACTGTTTAAAGTTAGGATAACTTATTTTCCTTGCTTTTACATGCTCTCCCAATAAATATATATACATTCTTCTTTGATAAAATGCTAAAATTTTTACTTCAAGACATATTACATTATTAAAACAAGATTTATTGAAAGGCATATAATCAATTTTTTACAATTTAAATGAATGCTTGATGAAAAGATAATTTCTAAGATTGATTTCTCGTTATATTTTGTCACAATTTCTATCAAGAAAAATAATAATAGAAAGACTCATGCAGTTTTCGACTAAAAAATAAAGATATAAAAAATGGTTTCACAAGTTCCAACTTCAGGAGCTATACATACAAAATATTTTCAATTTCCCAAATAAAAAGTGTGCTTTTCAAAAATGTTGTTATCTTCTCTCCAACAATATGCATTTTGCTTGTGAAAATGGTTTCCTTCTTATTCGATTTTGTAACAAAAGGGATGTCTTAGTTCACTTCCGAAAAGGAAGAAATGCCTTTTTCTCAAGTAGTGAAAAGTTCAGTCAATATAAGATTTGAGATGAATGTTTATTTAGAATAAAACATCGACATTTAACTGATACAAAGAGGCATTTTACGCTCCATGCACAAAAATATTATAAATGAACTTTAACTGATATTTTTGTAATGCATTTTGATTAGATTTGTTGGAAATGCCGTAAAGGTACTGGAGAAGATAGTTCAGTTTTAGTACCTTGACATCCCGTTTGAAAGCAATACTAGGGATACTTTGGGTCGTACCAGGTGTTTTTCAATCCTGATCAATAAAGAAGAAAGAAGTCATTATTGTATTATGAAATATATTTTGTGCCAAATATAGTAAGATTAAAAGTGCATTTAAAAATCTAAAATTTCTAATCGAATGGTTTTGAATGTAATAAATAAAGAATAACTAAATCTGAAGTTAAAAGTAATTTAGCAAAGGGAAAAAAAAGATGTAATACTAAAGTAAAAGTTCAAGTAACCAAAAACAAATACAATTTAAAAACACAAAAAAGAATTAAAAGTGTCAAAACAAGAAAAAAATTGGGTTCCTTATTACGTGAAATGTCAAAAAAATATTAGAAGCGTTTAACTGTGTATTATTTAGCGTATTTGTTACATAAAGGAGTACTTGATCTGTTATTATAAACGGTTTAAAAATCCAATCAACTAAAAATACTCTTTTTAAGTCTTTAATCAAGATTTGCCCTATCTAGACAGGTAGAATTGACAGAAAGTTGTGATAGCTAGTTGACTTCAGCTGGCGTTTCCTCGAGGATTTCATGCGCCTCATGGTTAATGGGCATATCATCATGACTTAAGATTACAGATAATAATACAATAGCTATTTTGGAAATCGAGGAGCTATTTACTGTTTGTACGCTAGATGAAAATTCATCCAATTGCTTCGAGGATGAGTTTAAAATTTGTAACAATAATGTTTTCCAAAATTTAGACTGTGCGGTTACTTTTTCATTGTTCTGTTTTATCTTTGGATTAGACTGATTTTTAGGCTTTATCTTCTTTTCTCCCACTGTTAATATCCTGGACGTTATGTAAGGAGAGGAATGTAAGAATATGCTTCATTAATATGGTCAGTAGTTTTCGGGGCAAGTTACAGACAAAGATGATTGAGATGTGGTGGAATCAGAATGTTTGGAAATAGAAACAGCAAAACTACTTGTATTTAAGTGGGTGATGTAATGAATAATTTTTTAGGCACAGAAATATAACTATTTTTTCTGGGAGTCTGGAATTTTACGATGGTTTTGCTTCGAAATAAGAAATTTAATTTTTAATTTTGATAGAAAAAAAATTTTTTTTATAGGAATCAAAACAATTTCTTGAAAAGTAAGTATGATCCTTTAGTGCAGTTGATATACTTTTCTTTACCGGAGAAATCAGTGATTTCTTACTTGACTTCTGCACAACGCAAAGAAAGTCAATGTCCTGCGGTAAGAAGTTTTCGCTTGTCCGAAATGTGAGCATTTCAAACATAAGAAGTGAGTTTAGTAAATATTCCTTTATAACTATTCATATAATCAACTATTATGAGTTAAAATAATTTGATGGAACTGAAAGTTAATATCAGATGCTTCATATTTAGAAGCTGGAAATTTTTAGTACATGAGTCACACCTCGAATTCTTAACTCAGTGAATATTCTTTTAATAGACTTATTCAGTTTCTCCGCAGATAATAACTCATTTGGAGTAATTCAGTTTGGCCTATGGAGTAAAGTAACATATATCTTTAATAGATATGTAATATATAAAATTTGTTTTGCATGCTTTGGGGATCTAATTACAACTTAGAAGATTGCCTGATCAAAATTTGTTCATTGGATTAATTTCCCTAAGTGTATCGGAAATCCCTATGTCCACGAAGAGGGGTGATATGCTATGGAAATTTTCTTAATTATTCCTAACGAAATACTTTGTTGGTCACTGGTGGGAGCACATTTGGTTTTGATCGTATGACATTGATAGTGATTCCGGTCCAACGCAGCCTTCACCCCTGAGTCCAACAAGAGAAGGCAGCCACCAATTCTGGATACATCGGCGCTTAACTCGGTGCTAGCTGGAACCTATGCGTTCAGAGTTACTTCCGGGGACAGTGATCACTCTTAATGCCAAAGAAAATAAGCCCTTCACTTGATCTCTAGCAGATTACTGGGGATCATATTGCTACACCCATCTAATGGGTTTGAGGAGAAACAATAAACAGTTTTTTTTTGGTACGTGAATAAAATGGTAAATAATAGTAATAATTTGGACGTGAATAAAATAGTAAATAGCGGGACTAGTCTCCACTTCACTTTTTCACTCTCTAATAAAGGTCTTATTTCACCACTTCTCACAAAAAATTGCTGAACTTGGGCAACGTTAAGAATGCCTTATGCGTCATGAATAGTTACGAAATATTAACCAGTAACGTTAATTTAGTATTTTCATTGAATCTAGCGAATGTTTAAATATGAATCCCTGGCACGCGGTTATAGTATCCGAAAATAAAAATCGTTTTAGACGCGATTTTTTCAATCAAATGGAACCAAAATTTGACACAGAACTATGATTGTAGACATAAAAACCCAAAAATCGATATATTTAAGTACTTTTTATTGTATTTGGCTCAGAATTTAATTAGAGTATATACTAAATATTAAATCTGAGTACCGAATTTTATCTATCATGCTCTAGTCGTTTCATAGTTATCGAACTTACGTTTGAACTGCAGTAATGATAGATTTCCTCTGAATAGAGTTAGCTCAAAATTTGAACAGTGCCTACAAATTTCGTGTAAAGACCGCATAACGAATTTCTTCAGTTTATTTCAAAGCATTTTTGAGTTAACTTTGTCACAGAAATTGGTCAAAATCTCAATGACGAATTTTTTGAGAATAACAATACTTTCTCTAAACTTCATGTACAAGAAAGTAAAAGTTACCTTGAAATCCGAAATGAACATTTGATTAGTTTTAAGAAATGCATAAAATCTGTCCTGCTTTGACCAAATTTTCTTTGGTAAAGCTCTAATTATTAAGACAGATTATGAACAGAGAAGCTAAATTTTGATATAATACAAAATAATAATATTCTTTTGGTCTATTATTTTTGTTTCGGCGGCAGAAAAACAGGTTCTAACTGATAGAGTTTTTTGGCTCTTTCGTTTTAAGAAATTATCATGGAAATGTACTGCGATTTTAATTGTTACAATGCCATTTTCATAAAGTTTTCGCAGTTTGTGAGTACAAAATGTTTCTTTTTAAATTAATCTGAGATTTTCAAGCCTCTTAAAATGCCAATACCGAAGTATCGAATTTCCTTATATCAAATACAGAGAAAATTTATCTAGTTAATGATTCTTAGAAAAACTAATACTAACTGACAAACAGTCATTCAGAATTCCAAGACAAAGATTTTCCGAAAATTTGAGCTTCCATGTTCAAATGAAGATTTAAACAAGAATCTCACCGCGCTCTACATTTGTCCAGAGAGTCGCTGACAGCTAAACTTTAGGACCTCTTTCCACTTATCGAGTGGACGTTGCTTAATTGGAAGCAAATATCTCGGAGGAAATTTTGTAAAGTCGTTTCGACGGAGCGACAGGAATGGGCGATTTTCAATTAGGACGTCTCATTCAAATTCCGCGGATGCAGCGGCCCGAGAAATCGGAACCATTAACTCGGAAAATTTGGGATTCTATCTCGCAGAAGTCGTTCACGGTAAAGTAAACAAAAGCCTGCTCATCCATAATTCAGCTGCAGCTGCAGCCACAGACTCCTTCGAAGCCGATAAGTGTTTCTGGGATGCCAGCGAAGAACGTGAGGATGGAGAAGAAAGTGCTTTAATATGCAATCGCTGAAAGCGACGCAGAGTCTCGGGGAGATACCAGAAATTAATATTTTCAAAAAAAGAAAAAATGCAGAAGGGGTACTGTTGACTCGCTCGCTTTGCCTCCGTGGATAAGTAAGTAATTGTAGCTGCAGATGTTATTCACTTACAAAATCAACTGTCTGCAATCTTCTGTCTTCGTTCATCTCTCAAAAGCACACACTCTATTTTACTTTGGGTAATTTCATTTTAGATTATATATTTCTTGTAGCACAGTTGTATGCTGAGCTTTATACAGAATGAATAATAATGAATTCGTCAAAATATCTTGTTACACGAAGCAACGCGAAGCGTTTATTCTTTGTTTGAGTATGGCACAAAACCTTACATACCCGTAATTCTATCGATAAAAAATTCATTAACGTTAAAACTAAGTTAATTATACAATAGCCCAATAAAGAAAGAGAGTTAACAGACGAATTAGCTTGCGTTCTATAGCGTTCTATAGCGTTCAAGATAGGCTTATATTTTAAGGTAGAAAAATGATGCAAATGACATAAAAAAAATGCTTTCTATATAAATAAGTTGTTCGATTGTTTGAGTTTCTAAATGACTGTTGCAGAAAATATGAAGTCTAAATTTTTATATAGTATCCCTATCTAATAGTTTTATTTAGTAAAATATGCTTGGCACACTAATATTTTGAAGAAAAATGCTCCAGTCTTATGCAAGTAAAACAGTATTAGAAACAGATACAGTTTTACAACAATAAGTACAACGAATAAATTTAAGAACAATTTTAAACAATGTTAACGGCCTTCAAAGTAGACCGGCCAATCTACGGATTCCACTTATACTAGGCGCTCATCGCTAATCTTAAATTGATAAAATTTCAAGTTTCATACCTTGGTCAATTTTTATCACAGAAAACGATACTTTTCAAGTTTATATTGTTATTTTCCCAAGAATATTTTATTAAATATAACAGAAGTGGGCAACCTATATAAAAAATCAAGACGGTAATCCTTCCATAACTAAACATTTTTTCTAATTTAATTTAAACCAAATTTAAAGCATTCTTTGAACTGAAAATACATGCCTGATTCTAATGGTTAAGGAAATTAATTGTTAAGCCAATAGCACAATGGACACTCTATGTTGTTGATACGTTCCAGACATAAAAGTTTGACAAAATTGAGTCGAATAAAGCCAAAATACCGAAGAATTTCAGGATCTTGAATTTTTAACTACATTTTTGAAATATGTTTAATGTGTAGCTGCGGTTAAAAAAATTATAAATATTTAAAATGTTTGGAAGTCTTCTATACATACAAATATATATTATATAATCAAAAATGGTTGTGTTAATATGTTATAGAACCACACGTTTTTCACTTTAAATTTAATAAAAAATACCATAAAAATAATTTAAATTATCTTTCCCTCTAAGAGATTAATATCCAAATATTTCATAATTTGGACAATATAAAACATCCAAATATTTCATAATTTTGGATAATATAAAATACCCAAATATTTCATAATTTGGATGTTTCCTGAATAACCGGAAAATAAAGCAACTTAAAATCAAGTAAACAGGTATCTTAATAAGCAATTTGATTTCTAAGCCAATTTTTTTTTTATTTTCTTAATTCTTTACAATCATAGTGTTAAAAATAAATGAACTTAATAAAGCTCAATAAATCAGGAGATAATATGCAGATAAATTGGAAAACTTGTATGTTAAAGCTTCATTATTTTCTATTTATGTTTCATACCCTTTAAATTCTATTCAAATTTCAGTTCTGAACAAACAATTCAAAAAAGAAGAATCTTATTTCGATAAATATTTAACCACAAAATACGAGATTCATATTGTCAGAGAGAAATAAAAGCTCCGCTTCATTTATTTTAAAGAAAGCGCCTTATTTAAAATGTTATTTTAACCCTTTAAAGGGCCCTTTTTTTCTAGTCATATTATGTTAAAATATTTTTAGGGTTGAAATTAGAATAAGAAAAGGGATTCATTTAGCTTATTAGATAAATTTAATTTGATTAATTAATTAATTTGGTTAATTAATAATTAAGTAACAAATCAAGACACATCATTTTGTCTGAGATAGAGAACGGAAGCATCTGTCTTTCTAAAAAAAATTGTCAGAACTTATGCCAACCTACATAATTTCATACAAAGATTGATAAATTTGGTGGGAAGCATACTTCCCACGGCCCTAGAAAGGGTTAAAGGAACATTTACATAAATTGAAAGAAACTTTAAGGCGAAGTATGGAATGCTAAAATAGATAATTTCTTTATAGGATCATGTAGGTTTCATTTATGTTTGCTAGAATATATTTTTGGACAAAAAGCAATTCGGTAACGTGGTCATCTTTATTCCAATCAAAGACCAAACCAAGCCAGGATGGATATACCCATCCAAATAAGAATAACAAATATATTTAGTGAATGGAATGATTCGCTAAAAGAAATAAGAAAACAGCGATTACATTCGTATCCGCAAAAAGATTTGTGTTCGAAAAAGATTTGTGCGCGGACCGTTTCTATCATGGAATGATCATCGCATAATGTTGGATTCTTTACAATATGCACTCGGTGTCATTTGCGATTTATGTTTCAAGACACTTTTAATAAATTATATCTACACTGAAATTACTTTTTATTATTTTCCCATATATAAATATACAAAGAGGAAATATCGTTAAAGTAAAAAAAAAAAAAAAAAAAAAAAAAATCAAATTCAAATCTCCGAATCGAATTGTTGAATCTCCACGTTTCTGAATCGGAAAAGAGAAATGTTTTGGAATCTGTATGTCGCTCTGTCTGTCGGTCTGCGAACACAATGGCTCAAAAACGATTTGAGCAAAATAGATGACATTTGGCATATGATCTTCACATGAAATGTTTAGATTTTGTTCAAATTTTGAATCCAATCCATTCAGAACAAATCTGTCAATTCAGCTGTCGACATATAAGCGAAAATGATAATTATAAAACGTAAAGAATTAGATAAATAAAATTTGTTACACAGGATTTGCATCTAAAACATACATCTGTATCAAATTTGTAAAACAAATTCATCAATGAATTGGCTATCTGTCTGCTTGCAATTTTATCTGCATATAAAGATGACAATACAAAAACTTAAGATTTAAGATAAATGAAATCTGGATTTCATTTTTGGCGTCTAAAATGTTGATCTTTACCAAATATTTTATCAAATTTGTCAAACAATAGATCGTCTGTCTATCCGTACTTTTACATGCATGTATGTAAACGCGTAACACAAAAACGCTATGACTTAAATAAAAAAAAAAAGGTTCTTTTTTTCTTTTTCTTCTATTGACTACATTTGTAGTTATGTGTCAAATTTTGGTTTCAATATGTCGTAAAAAAAATCCAAAATATATATTCGATTTTATGATACTTGTACAATAAATATACGGCAGCAATTAATAAGCAATCGCCAAAGATCACTCGCTGGTAGACCTGTTCGTAACCATCGATTGTCAATGATATGCGATTAATAGACAGTTCCGGTTTTCTCTCATATACATGGGAGACAAAGGTTTCCAGGTAGTAAGGTCTTGGCTTCGGAACCGGAAGGTTTCAGGCTCGAGACCTGATTCCATCGAAGAACCGTCGTGTAAGCGGGTCTGGCGCAGGTCAAACCGTCCGGGCCAAACGCCCTCCCGCTGGTGCGGTGTGGTATGGCGCGGTGCGTTGTGGAGAGGGGGGCGGGCTGCCAGCTCAGGTGCTGTCCTCGTCATTTGATCGAAGTTCAAATTTACGCAGTTCGTGATAGAATAGCCCTAGCGTTGCTTTAAAACGGGAGGTTAATATAACTACTCTTATATACGGGATTCCGATAGCAAATATTTGAGTTTTCGCAGTGAGTCTACAATTTTATGCGGAGAGGAAGGGAAGTGAAATTTTTATTACAGAACATGCGATAATGTTTCGTGGAGACACCTTCATCTGTTTATTTTGTACCGACATCCTCCAGTTCTGTTATTTTCATTTAGTCATGGTGATTTTAAAATCATAAAAATATTTTCAAATTATTAATTTCAGGAATACAGGAAGCAGCCTTTTTCACAATAAAATACATATTCGGAAACAAAAAGGGTGTCACTAGAGAAGGGTTTTTTCCAGTGAATTAAGTAAAAGCTAAGAGAAAATAAAGTGATTAACAAAAGTTTAATGGAATGTAAATCTTAACACTAAAGCAACGTGAATAGCATCTTTGTATTTTAACAAATACAATATCAAACTTCACACAGTAATAACTCCATCAAAATAGAAAGGGCCCAAACGCCCTTTCAACGCAAATACAGAAGGTTCCCGATCCGCCTGAATATCTTTGCGAAACTTCTCTCCATTGTGTGATTGATTAAATACTTAAGGCATGGAATTTGTTCGTTAGAGACATTAATCCAAATGGATTTGGAGGACAAGAAGGTTTTCTAAGAATTCTCAAAGAAAGTCCCAGAATACTTGCTCTTAATAGCTATCAACTAAAGGAAGTTCTTTATCAATTGTTTAAGAACATGGCCTGTAATTGCAGTTTGTTATTTTTTTTTTTTTATCTTCGAATTAGAATTTCAGGTATTCTAAGGCGCCTGAACTCGGAAAAAGGGAGGGTTATCAATTGTAATGTTCAAAGCAAGTATCAAAGGTTCCCATGCAAAGTGTGCACGTTTCACCTATTGTTCACGCCACCGCGTTGCAAACATTACATTTCAATAAACTTGCAGTGAACACTTTATTTGGGACATCTTGTTTTTTAAAATTTAATTTACTAGTCGAAGAAAAAGTTTCTTTCCTAGTAACGGTTATTTTCTGAATTTTTAGTCTTTTTTTAACGTAAAATTATTTTTATTATGCATTCCTGACATGCCTTTAAAATGTGTCATGATTTTAAAATCGCCTTGTATAGCATACAGAGCAATTCTTTTGATATGATACCCCTATCCTGCCTTTAATATTTACAAAGACCCCACAGAATCTCTATATTCTTTTGCTGCTCTATCAGAATCTATAAAATATTGTTTTAGACTTCTTTGATTCTTTTAAAAAGAAAACAAAAATATTTCTATATATTCTATATAGGAAAGAAATTCTGTAGCGAAATAAATTTTATTAAAAAAGCCATACAAATATAAGCTCCATATCTCAAGGGATTTAAGAATTTCAACATGCGTTCAGAAGATTATGTTAGTATGTTCAGATGCCAGATGGTTTCGAATACACGAAACGATAAAACATACTTCTACAATTTTTTTTTTTTAATTTTGTATTTTTATTTTTTTAGTAAACAAAAATATACTTTTCGATAAAGAAATATTTTCTACAATAAGAAAAAAGGAGTTTGATATAGTGTATTTGCTTGATTTCTAGTAAAAAACACATTCATTTTATTTATATAAATGGAAATACATAGAGAAAAATAGAAGACGAATGATTATAAATGGCATGTTCAGAATTTTCCTATATTTCAGCATTTTCAATTTCCATTTCGTAAGAAATTCGGTTTTACTCATTAACTTACTTTTTTAGCTAAGTGGAGAATCAAATTTTGAACCCATTTCATTCAAACACGACCACAGATTGTGCAGTCAGGTACAATCACAGATTGTGTATGGCGTTCTTGAACAAACCACAGATTGTGGCATGCAGTTTTTATGAAAATTCTTCAATTCACTGTCAATAATCTGTCCATCTACCCAAAAAACTTAAATCCTTATCATTTCTCAGCGCTTTTACTCTCATATAAAACTCGCATTTTAGTGGTACACACAGATAAAATAATGATCTAAAGATGTTATAGAACGATAATAAAAGAAGCAAGATTTAAAATTTACTAACAAAATTATTTATTAAATACAAATACTTGCAAATTTTGACAAAAAATTTCTTAACAGCATTTGTGTCACTTAATGCTTCGGTTACATTTAACCTTTCTTTGCATAAGGATAGAAGTTCCCATCTTAACATTTAGTGAACAAAAAATTGTACTTAAAACAGGTGTACTGTGAATTAGATGCAGCTAGTAACTATTTTCACGACTATTGCGTAATAAGGAACGCAGCTGTCAAAAAAAAAAATGTTACAATCATTATAGCGGGTTTGAACGTGTCATTCCTTTGTTTGTTGCGGTTGGAAGAAACGTGCGATTTCTTGAATATTTTTTACAACTAATCTGAGATTTTTTTGCTAATAAAAGCGATAATGAGTGGCGAAATTTAGAAAAAAGGTACACTGAAGATTTTGTACTGAACTTAACATAATTTTGGAATGAAGATGGATATTTCCATCATACTGTTAATTAATTATTTTATATTCAATATTTATTCTATGCATTTTTAGCATTTTTCCTTTGATCTAGAGCATGGATTATATCACCCTGATTTATTTCACAAAAAAAATCACGCAAATAAGAGCTAATCATTTTAATTTTAAGATTTATTTTACATTTAATGAGTTAAAAATTTCAATGTGTTTCAATTCTGACATTCGACATTATTTGACAGTTGCATTTACTTCTGAAATGTCACGTTTCTATTCAAGTTGGATTATTCGAATTCTTTTTTCAGTCTGAATGCTTCCCTTAGAATGGCCGGGGCATTGCCAGGAGACATGTAAATGGGAGACACTCTGTGCATAGCAATAGTCCCCAGTGGGAAGATGACACTCATAAAATACTTTCCTCACGTTTAGAATCCCTTCATGCACAAAGACGGAGAAAGCCTTTAAGGTGCGCTTTTCCATCACGTAAGGAAATTAATGTCGAAAAGTAACATCCTGGCAACAAAAAGCTTTTTAAGACTTAACTTTATGTAGAGAAGATTTCATACTTTACAAGCATTTTACAAATTTCAGAAGACTCAAGTGAAAAAAATTTGTTTAAAATTTGAAAAACCATATGTTGAAACGCCATGAAAAATTTTAAAAAATATATTTAACTCATCTTAACGTTGTTATGATATAAAATAATTTTGAGTTGACTTATTTGAGAATACCTAGATTACATACCTAGACATACATTTTCATATAGAATTTATTTTCTATGATTTTTATTGACTCAACATGGTAATACAAAAAAATGCTAAGTCGACAGAGTACTCAAAATTTTTTTTAAAAAATCCATTTTTTTTTTCTTGGTTAAATCTATTATTTTATGACAGGAGAGAAAATGCTGCCACTCCCACTTTTTAGATCTCTGCTATAAAAGAAGGTTTATTATTTCTACTGCTTGCAAATGTATAGTTAATATGAAATGAAATCAAGTCACTTAGTTTTGTCTACATGAGATTTTTCTCATAAAATTCAGAGTTTTAAATAATTCAAAGTTTTTTCAGTCTTGTTTTTGTTTTTGATTTTCGACACTTTTAAAATAATGAAAATATAGGTCTTTCTATTTCTATATATGTTATTAATTTATGTTAATGTCAAAAGAATGTATTTAATCAACTTGAGACACGTATTTATTTTTTTAAATTGTTAATAAAATCTTTGAAATATTGAATATTTGTGTATTTTTCTATATATATTCATTACGCTGGTATAATAATTTATTCCAATAAATTATTACAATTTTTTATTTTCAGCAATTTAGAATAAGTTAATTAACATTTTTTTTAAAGTTACAGGTAAATTGAATGGTTTTTATATCATGGTATCAATGAATGAAAACTTTAAATTCATTTTTCATGTTGTATTTTTGCTTATATTCTAATTTTAGAAAGATTAAGGCTTTTTAAAAATTACGGTTGTTGAAAATTAAGGTTATTTTCAATGTTATAAAATATATGCTTCGTGGAAGTTGCTATGAAATTAACTATAAGGAATGTAGTAATTTTTTTTAAAAGTTCAAAGCCAAAATTAATGCCCTTTTAAGATTTTTTTTAAGTGTTCAAATAAAAAAAAATTAAATATATTTAGCAGGTGGAAATTCATAGCGAATTTTATACAGTATATTAGCAGTTACCTGGAAAAAATTTTTTGAAAAAAAGTGCAATTTTTTTAAATTTAAATTTTACGAACATTTTTAAATAATTCACATTTTTAAGAGATAATCACAGACTACAATACTACACGAAAAACAATCAGGATGTATTAAAAAACTTAATATATTTTTATATCCAAAAATTGAAATTTTTAAAAATGGTTTAGATGGTATTTTGTTTCCTTAATTTCAAAATTCCTGCATTGAGACTTATAATTACATCTTTGCATATCCCTATTGTGCCCTATTGTTCTGTTAAAATATACATCACACATAATTCTACTCATAATGACTCATAATTCTACTCAGACACTTCATTTATCGCATACAGTGAACAAATGATGGAATAAATTCTTGAACTTGTAAGACAGTCAATTGGAAAACGTGAAAAATTTTAATTAAATGCTATCATGAAAATTTCTAATGAATCTAGTGAATCTAGCACTTGGTTGATTTAATGTAGTTGCAACATTCCGAATATTTATGCATAATGAAGTTCTATCATAAACCACAAAGAGAAACACTTCATTTATTTATACTGTCTGAAATTACAATAAATATCTAAAGCATCCATTTTCTCGAAGTTTTTAATATATTGTTAGTTGTTACATTTATTTAATTAAAACATAAATTACTCATCTTTAAAGTTCTACTATATCATTTCATTCATATATATAGTTATAATAAAAGTTTTGGACATGTAAGCTAATTAATCGTAAAAGCTGATGAACGTGAGAAATTTTTAAGCGCTTAGAAAATTTCTAATGAATCTAGTAAACAGTATTACTTGGCTGATTTAATGCAGCTGCAATATTCCGAATGCATTATGAAGCTTCATTCTAAACTTATGCATTATGAAGCTTCATTCTAAACTCCAAAGAGCGCCACTTCAATTATTTCTTGCAGTCTAAAATTATTTCATTATTTTCTAAAATTACGGTTAAACCAAATTTTCAATATATTTTTATTTCTCGTATACAAAGATAAAATAATATAATCATCAAACAATCAACCTCTAGATTGGAAGGAATTTCCAAATTTCAGATCTTCCTGATTTTGAAAAATACATTTTTGGAATTATATCTAACTCTGCGGACGATAATTCAAAAATGCATTAATTATACATTGGAATTTTATATATGATTCTAACACCAAATTTATAGAATTTTGTCAAATTTTTAACTAACTCCATCAAGAGGAAGTCTGTCTGTCTGTGTCCATTCCAAATAGAATAACTTAAAGCTACAACAAGCTAGATGGGGAAAATTTGAATATCATTTTGTCATCGGAAATATAAAAGGGTGTTACAATTTTGACTAAATTCGTTAACTGTGTTATTATCTGTTGGGGTGTATGTAACATAATTTTGCGGATGAGTGGCCGAAAAGATGAAAAATTGGGAATTTAACTTTATTTTTCCACGGGAAGGTGCGGTTTCAACACGGGAGGGACATATGACACATGTCTGTTTTCATCGAGAAGTATGAGAATTTTGCCTTAGTTTACTTTGTAATTTTCTACAAAGTTTTTATAGGGATTTCTTTGGCTCGTGGAAATTCAGTAAAAGGAATCTTAAGTATCTTTAGAAGTTATGCCACGTGCGTTAATAAGTTTTCTCCCTTCTCTCGTAGAGTGAAAATTACAGATTCAACAATTTTTTAGAGAGCGTGTTAGAAGTAATTAAATAAAATTTTGATCTGGAAATAAGAGAAATTTTTCGAATAAAGTAATATGTACTAATTCAAACTAAAATGGAAATAAATTAAGAATTAATTAAATTAAGAGATATCATTACATGTTTATTTACGAGCGGTAATATAAAAAAGCAACAATTGGAATACTTCAAATTAAATCTTGCAATAAAATTTGAAGATCTGTATTAAAAGTTTGACCCAAAGAAGAAAAATATTCAGAATTCATACTTCATTTTTCTTCATTATATTGTAACACATTCGTTCATACGAAAAAGATATGTTAATTGTTTTTACAGATGTGTTCTAAATGCAGCCCGATGTACAGAAATAACCGCAAATGATTATGGGTAGTTGATGAAGTATTTGTTGTCTATAAGGGTGTTTGGGGAATGTTGTAGACATTTCTAACTGTGATATTAAGTAGAAGCCAAAACTTCACTATGGCTGAAATTTTAAAAATTACTATTTTCATTGGGCACTCAGTCGCGAAATTTTTTTCCAGGCAGTTGATTAATCCATATCATAATATACATTATGAGAAATTCATACCATTACTTATATTATGATAAATACATACCATTACTTATATTATGATAAATACATACCAATTTATACATCATGATGACTCCATACCATAATATACATTATGATGAATCTGTACCTGGGAAGTGTAATTAACATTCCGGTATTTCATACTCATAACTCTACAACACTACAAAACACAATGTTCTAATATTTGCCATATCTCTATCCTCCCTTTCGTGATATATAAAGGGGATATATAATGTTAAAGGAGAATGGTAAACTTAGTTCAATATTGTCATACGAGTAAGTAGTTCGGAGACATTCCCACTGGTTTTCATGAATGTCCACCACTTTCTAAGACTGGATGCTAATAAGTAAACAGCAAGCTCATCGTAATGTACAGTGCATCATAATTATTGTGTTTAACTTAATTTAGTTACATTAACGCCCTGAATTAAAGCAACACCAGGGCTTTCTGGAATAGATCTCGTAATTTTGAATAGTGGTCAGTTGACGAGGTCCACACCTGAGCTGGCATCTCTCCAAACTTCCACCTGAAATCTTCCGAACCATACCACCAGACCACCACGGCCCCTATAATTTTTGTGTGTTGGTTAATAAAAATTAAAAGTTGGTTTCAGCTGTTAAATTAATTTGAAATGACCTTGTATGCATAGATAAAGAACGTATATTTCAAAATTAACTGAATTTATGTAAATAAATGCACTGCTGTTTTTGTAAAAATACTTATTTGTTAAAGACAATCTTTTTTAATGCAGTTTAACTTTTACATATTTTAAGAAAAAACATGACAACGACATTTTAGCGCCTTAAACAATTTCTGAGAATTGGAATAACCAGTAGAAACTTTTCTCTTTTCTTCAGAGTAGACACGAATTATTCGCACCTCGGAGTTCTAAAGTAAACTAGATGTTTGGAGTACGAACTGCCAATTGAAATTTCTTAAATAGTCTTAATAAAGCCTCGGCCATTCGACTTGTCTCGCCAAACCATGAGAGAATTCCATTAGTCGAGGGTTTTGCGTAACAGGCCGCTCTTTCTTCTAACATCCCGTTACCACTTCAACAACAATACGACCGAAGTTGGCAAGCTCACTTTGAAATTAAAAATGCAAACTCTGAAAGAAAAATATTTTTATGTGATGAAAGCACTGATAAATGTTGGAAAATGTTAATGATAAAAAAGATATGGCAAACCAATTCGTTTGTAAAATCTTTAAAAAGAGAAATATCTTACTTCAATTTTTTTAATAAACTTACCTTTTTTTTATAAATGATAAAATATTAAGACACTATCTTTAGTAATTTTTCTTTCGATTTCTCCATTTCCTTTTTTTAATGCAAATTTTATTTTATACACAAATTAACTAGACGAAAATGCGTCATATAAAATTACGCAATTAGATGCACAAATTTAGTTTCCTCTTTCTTGATTTATAAAATGGCTGCTCCAAAGATATGTACATGTAATATTTTTTAATCAATCTTTCTAAAAGTAATTTTTTAATCACAAGAATTTTGGCTTTGCTATAACATTAACTTCTAAGTCCTGTGAGTCAATATTTTCCTGACAGAATAAAAATGCTGTGCATACAAATTGTTTTCTAAAATTATATAAATTCAGAATATTTTCTCATGGTCTCTTTTCTACGTTCTGTCTTCCATACGGTTTGTTGCTTTATACTCTACATGGCTTGGATAAAGAATAGGATAAGATAAAGATAGGATAATTGCCCTGAAACGATGAAAAATTGAAACCATTAAAGAACCTCTCTCGTTTTACTTTCTCGTATGCGAAAGATAGAGAAAGCACTGCTGTTCGTTAAAAATTCGAATTCGAGATTTTGACGAATCTCCCCATTTCAGACATCTCCGAATTCGACAAACGTAATATCCAGAAAATGAGAAGATCATGCAATTAGAAAATGATTATCATGCGATGACTGACTGTTGGTGCACACGATTGCGATAGCCGCAGTTTTGACATTAGAAGATTTGATTTGCTTTCATACTCTACTTGGAAGAAACCAAGTTGTCCAGTTGTTTCAAATTTCTATATCATCTTCCGTTGGGCACATGGAGTCATCAGACTTCTTTACATCCGCTTCATACGGTGGATTTCTTTTACAGTTGCAATGTAGTTCTGTTGGTTCAAATAGAAGAACAATTTTACCATTAACACTTTGCCTTGTAATCCAGGCAAGAAATAACTAACTGCCGCAGAATCTACCTTCTTTTTATCTAAAGAATAATGCATACGCTGTAATTCAAATCGTATTTCGCATTTTCAATATAGGAAAATAAATACCATTATTATCATAGAGCCATCTATTGGATAATTTTGGTGCTTTTTTGCTTAATAAATGTCAAGTGCAACATTTGAATTATCTATTGTTCACATTTTATCTAATTTGTACCAACAGAATGTATTCTAGAAACCCTCTGAATTAGGAATTTATTTTTTGCTAACCATGTATTTTGTTATCTCACAGAATACATGTTAATGTTTAAAACAAAATGTGAACAATTTGCATGTCTACAACATATGATATTGCTGAGAACATTTAAAATAAATTTATAAACAATTTTAACCAATGTAATCAGTTTGGTACATTCAGTATTAAAAACCACATACACTGTCTTTTTTTATTATTGCATTTCCACTTTAAAAAGTGCTGAGCGAGCTTAAAATATATTCGCAATCGAATGAAGCTCAAACATGTGTTGAAAATAACGGTAATGGGCGCCCCACTTATTGAAACACCCTTTCCAAACGACAGCACATAATCAGTCCATCCATAGTCAGCTGCAGGCGGTGTGGGAGGCAGAAGAAAAGAAAGACAGAGGGAAAAAGTTCTCCAGCGAGGAAGAGAAGTGCCTTATCTAATAGGGATGAAAAGAAACAGCGCTGACTTCCCAACTTTTCTCCAACAATATCTGTCTCTCCCTCGAAGAAAAGAAAGGGGCGCAGCGAGAAGAAAAGAAAGCGAAGAGGAAATCGTTCCGGGCGAATCCTTTCTTGCCGACCAGGAACGGATTTTCCGCCACTTTGTCCGCCCAGGACAAATGCTCTGAATAAGCTCCCCTTTTGGAGTGGACGAGCAGGAGATATTGCGTCCGATGTCGCACCAAGCAGAGAAGATGGTTTCGGAAAAAAAGGAATCAAAATCGATATTTTATTTGTGATTGTTCCCCTATTTATGGATATTTTTTATTTTCAAAACGAAGCAGCATCAGATAACTGAATCAGCCAAAATATTATAATCCTTAAATGCATGATTATTTATTTTGAATTTAAAGAAATCGTTTATTATAGTAAAATAGGCATAGGTTACGTAAAAAAAAATTAAGGTAATAAATAATATTTTATATTTATTTTGAAAAAGTTGTATGCAGACTTCTGGCAACATACAGTATTTCCCAAAAATCTAGCTTGTATTTAATACAATTTTCAAATACAACATCAAAAATTGATAGCTTACCTGACAGCAAATGAGAAGTAGTTTTTTTAACAATTAGATTAGATAAATCGCAACTTTATGGGGAACTCGACAATATGAACTTTCTCTTCACGTGACACACTGAGTTTCATCACCTACCACAAAAAATGTGAAAAAAAAAAATAACTTACCAGACAAAAGTAATGCCAACTTTTTCTTTCATACATGATTTAATGTCTATGGTTATCAACGGATTTTTGAATAAAATTAAGTGGAACTGCACGTAGACAATTGGCAACAATATGCATTTAAGTTGCATTAGTAAAACAACTTATGAGAGTCATGACACAAAAACATTGAAAAAAATTTTTTTTCCGAAAATGAAGCAAAATCAAAATTCTCATTAATTGTTTTTCTAATTTCTATTTTCTTTATACTAATTTAGCTGCATATGTAATAAAAGTTTATGTCACATACTGAAATTTTTATTTTACTTTATAAGACTTGTATATGATTCCTGGATTAAAATAAAGAGGTGAAGGAAAAGTGATGTCATTGTTTTCACACGATTTCTGTTTTAGCAATATCAGTGAGTTATCAAATTAATTAAAACTTTTCACTAATATTTGTGTGTTTATAAGGTATCTCAAAATCTATCCCCCTTTAAAACTTTTATTGCAAAAATTAAAAATGCCTTACAATAGAATTATACAAACAATATAATATATCAACAACCGTTGGCTGCAATGTATTTGAATAATGAATTAATTAAAGCCATCTCCCGGAGAATTTCAGGTGAAAAACATTGTTAGGAGAAGGTAGTGGCATTGAATTTTCCTCAGACTCATAGGATCTGTAGCAACTAGATTTTTTTTATTGTAAAATCTGAAATAAATGCTAATAGTTAATGTTTAGCCATGCACGTATTGCGCTTAGATAATGAATTAAAATAAATCTAAATAGTAAAAACAATTTAAAAAATATTTTGGCATTTTCTTCTTTAAGGTTAATCAACATTTCATGAAAATTTAAAAACTGTATTTCTACTTCTATCTATTATATTTGCATGACTTAAACTGGAATGTAAAATTGTATTTTTTAAAATTGTTTTTCTTTGCATTGCTACTTAAAGAACGTATTCAGAAATTCTCTACCACTATTCTTCATATTAAAAACTCCCCAAAAGCACAAAATTTGAATATTATTAAATCAGATTTTTATTCCACTTTTCTAATATGATTTAGTCCATTCTTACGAGCATACATCTTTTAAGTACAGATAAATTTTGCTTTATATGTGCTTGTTCTATTGACACTTATTATTATTTAATTTTTTTCTTTGTAGAATTTAAAAAATACTAAGAAAAAATGCATTTGTCAAACGCTTGGGGGCGAAAATCAAAAATTAAAAGTTCCCAATTTCTCATTTGGAGAGTCATAGTTGCATTGTCTTTAAGTGATATGTTGCAAAATTATAAATAGGATTAAAAATAAATTTTAAAATGAGGCAAGAAACATGTGAATACGAAAGCATTCATTATAGTTTTGTTTTAATGTCAATGAATCTGGGAGGTGTACAGACTGACGCATTTTTAGCCATTCTACTCTCAAACTAACCTATATATCGCATTTTCATTGGATGTTGCAGAAATTTCTTCCTAATTTATGAAGGAAGTGAGTAATTTTTAGATTTCCAAAAGATAACTTCTCCTGATCATTTTTTTCATTTAACTTCATAATATCCTTTTATTTGATTTGTTTCAGATTTATTAAAAATGAAATTTTTACACTTACGTATTTTGAAAGACAATGCATGATTTCAGAATTTCTTGATGAATTTATTTTTAGAGCTTATTTTACAATGAGTTTTTAAATTAATTTAATTTTTCTTCTATATATCTGGCACAAATGACGGGGAGTGAGAAAAAAAATAGGTTTCAAGATTTTATATATTTGTTTTTATAATATTTGTTTACCAATTAAAAAATTAAGTAGAAATAACTTTAACATTCTAATAAACTAATAAAAGAAAGTTTTAAAATCTTTTTAAATGAATTCATTTTTTAGCCATCCTGATTTAATCTCCAATGAAGCAAAATACATTCTGCCTTCATTTGACTTTTTTTTTATTTCTCTTCTTAAAAATCAAATAATTATATTATAATAATATTTTTTTGCAAATTTTATGAACGCATCTTCCAGTTAATTCTTAAACCCTACGGTAACAGAACAAAGAATAAATTCTACCAATTTAATGCTGTTATAAAATGCAAAATTTAACATCTAAGCCTGAACGAAAAGATTGTTTATTAGAAGTCAAACAGAAATTTTAAAAATGTTTATAAATAACAAATAAAATAAACCACCTATGCTAAACATCTGTGCCTGAACGTAAAAATGGTTTATTAGAAGTCAAATAGAAATTTAAAAAGTATTTATAAATAGCAAATAAAATAAAATATAAAATAACAAATATGCATTTGAATCCATATTGCACTTTGATTATGCCCTTTGAATACGTATAATTTAGAATTATTACATTATTGTTTAGTTTCGATGTAACAAAAAGTCTACATACGGACACATATCATAATTTAGTCGTATTTTAGTCGCATTCAAAACGACAACTGGGCAAACACTCATTCTGTAAAATTTCACACCATACTTGAGGAAGGAAATTCCGTTTAATTAACGTAACAAAATCTGTTAACAATACAGATGTGTTGAGGAATCGAGTATCGAACTCACAGCTTTCTAATCTAGGACCAAAGAGCACGACACCAGAATAATCTGATATCCATACGTGTTTCAGGTGCAAAGACAAACTCCACTAAATATTTCCATTGTTTTTTTGTTTTTTTTGCTTGAAGGAAATAATAATGATTTGATACTTCTTTTTTGCTTATGCTTGAAATTCCAGAAATTATGAATGTTTATAGAATGAATGAATTACCAAATTCTATTATGTTTATAGAATTTGGTAATTTGTAACATTCCATTCCATTTGTAAATACAGAAGCGTTAAAACAAACTAAAATTGTACCTAAAAATGCAAAAATGTATTAACAAATTTTATTATTCTCCTAAATATTTTATGGCTGGATTTATCTGCCTAGATAATTTCGGAAAATATAGAAAAGTAATATGATAAATAAGATGATTCAAACACATCTCAAAAGATTTTTTAAAATATTTTTGGGCAGACAATGTGATTTTAATATTTTATTGGTAAAAAGTATCGTATCTTCCTTTGAAATCAAATACGTGTAATTTAAATTTTATATATTAGAAAAATCTCAGTTTAAAAAGCAAGTAGTAATATATTAACGAACGAAAATTTTTTTAAATGAAGGTTACTAGTAACGCATTTTGTTAGTAAGAAAGTTTTGAACTCTTTATTTTTTTCTACTTCATTAATACATTTTAGTCAATCAATTATCTTTTCCGTGAAACAAGAATTGAATAGCAACTTGTATTTGAAAAAGCATTCCTGAGCGTTTTTATACAATCGCATTTTTGTTTCGTGTGATAGAATATAGAAAATAAATGCCATTTTACAAGTAATATTCTACAAAAAAATTAGTGTTTTCCTGTTAAAAAAATATGAAAGATTTTATCCAGAAACCTATCACGAGGTTTTCACAGAAAACTGAAAACTTAAAGCTGATGAATCATAGATACTAATGCGCCATCTATTGGCGAAAACAGAAGTGTATCGTATATTATCCTTATACGAAAGGATGTTTTAGAATTTTTCAGTTGTAAAGGCATTGTGTAATTGAGTATGAAATTTTATCAGAAATTTATCCACTGAAGTTTCAATCGGGCATATTGAAGCGTTCAATGCATAAAAACCTAGACCGCATTGTCAAATATGTTTTTGGTGTTTGATTGTTGCAAGGACATCAAGCTATTTTGATGGCCGATGACGAAAAAATATTATGTTTTCAAAACGTTTGCTAAAATGAAAATTTGTGTCCTATTGCTTAGAATAAAATAAAATTTAAGATTCAACTGAAAATAATATCCTTTATGTATATTTAAAATCACAGAGATGCATATATTTGCGTATTACTTCGCAAAGACGAAATTGATAAAATCTAATAAGGCATATGATGGTGTGTATAATTATATAACTTTATATTTTAAAGTTTGATCAGTAATTAATTATATTAATTAACTTATTGACTATTGCTCAACTAATTTAATTTAATAGTCCAAATATCTAAAATATTAATTTTCTTGTGCTTCTGTATTTAAATAAATTTCTGAGCAGCTCGGAATATTTTATCCACAGCATTTTAACCGCTTAACTGTTTTGCCCGAGTGCCATCCGTGCATCGATTTATCAAAGTTTGATAGTTGTAAGCAAAAAATAAACCATTCATAACGATTGTAATTCAATATTGAAATTACTTCGAATACATTGATAAGTCACATATTCAATGGATTTTCATTTGAATCAAAATAAGAAAATATTCCCAAAATAGAAAGTGTCATCTTATTAGATAGTAAAGAAAATAAAACAGTTAAGGGGTTAAGAAAAAGCAAACTATGTTAATAGGATTATATTTATTACATTTACATGAAAATACAAATATACTCTGATTTATTTTCATATATACTTTATAGTTCTGAAGATAAAAAACAAGTCACTTCTTTGAGATTATCTGAGAAAGTTCATTTATTTTTAGTTAATTATTTAAAATAAAGAAGATGTAAAGTTCCAGTGTAGTTAGTTCTTCTACCTACAATATAAAAACAGATATTTAAAACATAACTTAAAAATTTCAGTTTCATAATTCATTTCTTTTGTTATAGAGATACTATTTTAAAACAAAACCCTATTGATTCATTTTTATTATGAATTGGCCACTTTTAACAACATACCGAAAATATGTTATTTACGATTTTCTCGTAGATTTTTTTTTAATCTTTTCAATCAATGTAATCTGTTCTTGGCTAATTCTGCTCATTATAATAACGAATTAATTCCATCTTGATAGCAAATTAGATTCCATAAGATAGCATTTTAGAATTTTTAAATCTTTACTGCCGTTTCCTTTTAAGGGAGGTTTCATCTTCTATTTCCTAATCATTGGTTTTACAGTTTTTAGATTAAGATAAATAATATTTTTTTTCAGAATATGTTTTAAAATAGGTCACCATTGTAAGAAGAAGAATTCAGATTTTAATCCACCTTTTTTGATGAATTGTTCAGCTTATTAAAGTTGGATGAGTCTAAGCAATAAGCATTCAATGTTACAACACAAAATTTTTCATTTCGCAATCAGGAAAACAAATTTCTGCAGGTGTTGAAATTCACAGCCATATCACCACCGGAGCATCTTATTTTCTAAACAAAAACTGATGTATTCTTTTCCCTCCCAACGAGTTTTTCGATTTATTTATTACAAGGATTTTAGTTCAGAGCCTACGAGAGAAAAATTTGAGTTGTCATATAATATTTCTAGAATAAAATTACTTTTATTTTGCGATTTATAACTCTTAAAACTATTTATGCTGTGAGTCATCATTTTTTTCTATGATAACAGTCAAAATGTTCTATTTATATTGTTTTATAAAATATCCAATAGTATATCAGATCTTGCCACCGCAAATTTAATATTCTTTATTTTTTTGCCTTCTTGTATATGAAAAAGTCATAAAAAATTCAAACTCGAGATTTGGATGATTCTCCACGTTTTAGACTTTACTGAGTTCGGAAAACAACTTTTTAGAAAATACTTGTATGTGACAAAAATAAAGGAATAAATAAATAAACGCTTTTAGTTAGAAAGACGAAACTTACAATTTGGTGTGAAGACCATATATTATTTTTCTGTCAAATTTTAGACAAAATATATTTTGAGGAAGTCTGTCTGTCCAGTTGCTCGAATATAAATTAACACGATAATTTAAAAACGAAGAGAGCTAGATGCATAAAACTCACGACACAGATTTACCGTCTATACTGTAGACACCATTCAAATTTTGAGTCAAATCGAACAAAGGTTTTACCGTTTGTCGGTCGGTACTATCAGAAGCATGTAACGTGATAACTCAAAAACGGACTAACTTAAATATACCAAATTTAGTATGTGATTCTGTGATTGCAATTGTAGTTCTGTGTGAAATTCTGGCTTCAGTTGGCTGGAAAAAACGCATCTAAAACAGAAATTAACATTTTTTTTTGGGCGAGAACGTTTTGTGGAAATTACTACCACTGGTTTATCAGAAACTTTTGAAAAATGTTCAAAGCATGAAGTTCTAATGTGTTTTGCTCCATTTTTTAATGCTTTCGTATCCTTCATATACGTTCTCTCTAGAAAATGCATAGTGAATTAATTTTGTTGGGATTTTTCTCGAAAATACTGGCATTGGAATACAGGCAAGCATTAAAGTCATATCTGTCTAGAGGTCATAAACTTTTATTCGAAAAAGTGGGCGTACTGGTAGGACTGAAAACTTATTCTTAATTTTTTTTTCTAATAATTATAAATGCATATATGAGATATTATTTATCAACTTTCAGTCCCCTTAAACCTCTTAAAACGCTTATCTAAGAAATTAAAAACTATAAGAATCTCTCTAGCTTTGTCATGGATATAGCGGCTAGCAAGAACTGAAACAAAAATATAAATGACGTATATAAACGAAACATTATACAAATATAATTGATATCTTTATGTGGATGCATTCAGAAATGTTGAGGGCAAAATATAATCCTTTTAAAATTAATAAATGTTATTCAAAATAATTATTCCTGAAATATTTTACATGGACATAATTTCTTATTATCTAAACTAGTCCGTTCCAGGACAAAAAATTACTATTATCCTATGGCTTAAATTCTCAGCTGGATTTTTTTTGGGAGCTGACGGTTTTATAAACACTAAAAAAATTTGCCCTTAAGTGTAAACTGGTTAATAGAATTTAAAAATAAGTTTGTTAGAACGTTAAGCACTGAAAAGAATTTTGTATTCTTATTCCCTCTTTATTCAGCAGTTAGAGAAATGGGTTATTTTTACGAAAAAATGCATGTACGGCAAAATTTCAAGGCCTAAACAGATTTTTAAACACGTTCACATGCTGAACTCACATCAAACAAGTATAATTCGGCTTTTATTTTTGCTGTAGATTCTACAGCATCCATTACGAAAAAATAAACAATTTTTCTGCAGAAATATTTAAAAGACAAACAAGAAGAAATTTTACGCCAAAGTTTTTCTTCGTTTTCACACAAACCTAAAAACTCTGTGACGTGTGAAGATGAAAAGCGGGAAACTTTTGAAAAGTACTTTTTTTTTCTCTCTCTCATTCTCTTTGAATCTTTCTTCGAACAGCAGGAAATCCATCTTCTGCAGATTTTGAAAGATTCCATCGACTCTCCTGAACATACGCCCAACCCTTCTCCTCCTTTTTTTATTTATTTCTTCTTTCCTGATGTAGAAATTGCGTTTTGGGAAATCTGTTCAATGATGCACCAGACTGACTTACATTTTCAACAAGAAAAGTATTTCAGAATATTAAACTTTTCATGCATGCATTTGGTAGCTTTCCAAGAAAAATATCACAAAATATCGATATGCCTGTACATGTAAAAACACTAAGAATCTTTGCATCGGGGCAAAGCCAAAATTTCAGGCTTTCAGGTAGGGTTTGACGGTTCAAACCCGGTTTTAAAAAACTGGTTTTTTAAAGTAAATTTGTCACATTCGAAAACCGGTTTTTAAATTAAGAAAACCGGTTTTAAGAATTCATATTATTATGTAAAAATTAATTTTGAACTTATTTGATTTGCTATTCATTCTATGCAACGGGCAGCAAACACATTTTTTGAACGTTGCAAGTTGCGCTGGCCAGTGCTTGTGCACTGCACAGTTGCGTCTCGAATTCGTCAATTTATGTTTTTCATGAACATCCCTTTTCACTTTTTTTTCTAGGTGAAACAAAAGTTTGATTAAGTTCATCTCTTGCTTCTCGTCGGATGTTTTGTCTATCGGTATGAAGTCGGTGCTAATAGAAACGTCAGCAATTTGACTGGCTCGTTTCGAAGAACGTGTGAAAGGAATAAATAATTCCCCGCTTTCTGCTTCTTTTTCATAGTATTTAGCTTTTTTACACCACTTGAACTAGCCATATTAATACGAAATATTGAGTAAAAATACAATGCTGTCAGAAATGAAATAAAACTCACATACACGTGAAAAAAAATAGAACTAAAAAAGTATCTAATGCGAGAAATCCAAGGTCAAATGTGCTCATCAATCCGCGTCCCACCCTTAATGAAATGGAATTGTCGAAATGTGGTCTCAGAATCCGATCTGTCTCGAGTCACGACAGGTTTGCTTAATATTGTGAAGGTTAAAACTGGAAACAAAAATATAAAAATGTTATATTTGGTAAAAATAATGTAAGTATTAAGTATATTTAATTTTTATGTTTATATTTTCTATTTTACATTTTAAAATTTAAATTTTATTATATAAATTTCTTTTATCAAAAATTAGTGTAAAATAAGAAGTTCTGGCTTCTGTTTAATGGAATTTTAAATAAAATACAGAGTGTTAAAATATTCCATATTTTCTTTCGCAACGTTTTAACATAAATTATGTCTTTAGCAAACATCGGAATTAAATTAAGGTTTTTTTTTCTTTTTTTTTCTTCAAAATTTTAGAAAATGTGTAGATTAGATTATTTTAAATTGCAATTTAATATTTAAAATAGTAAAATTGTAAAATAAAAGTCAAAATATTTATTCAATAACTTTAATTTCATTTTTAGATAAAAATGAGTAAGTCGGAAGTTGGGATAGTTTCAAAAAGTTCGAAATAGACAAGGCAATCTGAAATCATTGTAATAAAATGTTGAGCTGCAAAGGATCATCTACGAGAAATCTACATAATCATTTGACAGCAGTTCATAAAATAATTGTCGGAAATAATATAATTGCTTAGTTTCTTGAAGACCCTGAAGAAAAACTTACAAATCCAAAGATACTGAAAGCTGAATTTTCATTATTTGAACAGACGAATAAAAGAACAAAAAACTTAGATTTGTAATTTGACGCCAAACTTAGAAACTAGTGAACGAGTATTTTCAATTTCAGTCAATTAGTCACCGTTCAGTGGATATTTTATGTTTTTTAAAATCCTATTTTCTTGGCAGAAATTTAAATTAGTGAAAATAATATAAATATTATTTGAAATTTCTGTTTGAGTTTTCGTTATTTTGTGTAAGTAATATGTATATGTAATTTTTAATTTTGTTTTTTATATTTTGACTTTGATTTCGTTTTTTGTTATTTTATATAAATTAAAATAAAATAAAAAAAACAGAATAGGGAAAAATATTTTATGTTTTCCTATTTTTTTGGAAATATTGAATTCGAAAACCGGTTTTTCAAAAAGTCTTTTTTTTGTATAAACCCTACTTTCAGGCACTTCGTCTGAATAGAAGTGGATATATTTTAATACACAAGGTAATCAATAAAATCCTTTTAAGGTTTTTAGATTCAAAACGGTGTCTCGTACAGCCGGGGAAATAATGTGCACCTACAGTAAAGTGACTACTCTGAATTTATTGATAGAAGTTACGGCACTTTTAACAGCAAAAAAAGAAAATAACAAAAAATGAACCAAAGGCTAAAAAGTGCAATGGAAAAATGTACGTTATATCATAATTAAAATGCAGGAAAAAGGTTCATAGAGTTACGTATAAAATTGATGGATATATTTGCGATTAAAATTCCAAATTTTCCATGACTTGAAAAAGGTTCGTCTTAAATTCGAAAATATATTTTCCTGTATGCCCTCCCCCTCTCGATTGCGTTTTCAGATTTTTTTCAAAATTATTTTTGTTTACATTCTTTGTTGCTTAAATCTCTCTTCAACATTGCATAACTTGAAAAAAAATGTATAATAATATTGGAGAATATATTTACTACCGAAATTTATTCGAACCTTCTGTAGCGATGGTTTTTATCCTGCATTCAAGAGTTGTTTGGGAATAGAGAATTCTAAATACGATACGATGGGGTCCCTAGCATAATTATAGCGATATGAAGGAGCCTCCAATTTCATAGTTAAATAATTCTCATGAGAAATAATTAGAGGGAAATAGTGTCATCGTTTACTTTTCTCTCTCATCGTATCCATCCTACCCTAATGATTTTTTTTGTGATTACATTAAAATATTTACCATAAAATTACAGAATCTATCAACGTTTGAGATTTTCCTTTGACAGAAATTGACCCAAACCGACTGACGTAATTCAACGATTGTAATTCCATAAGTTGGATATATCTACAAGAGCTTGCCGAAACCAGCCAACTTATTACAGGATATTTAACAAAATATCATGTTTATATATTAATTTAAGTCATAAAACAATGATTTTATTATTAATTGTATATATAACAATTATTTAAAGCGTGCACACAGTTTTTGGAATACCCCAGCCTCTATCTACGCTTCATTTATAGAAATCGTAATCGTAATATTCTGTGTAACATAATATAGCGACTTAAATGGGATTTTCTGATATGTTATGTCGCTTACAGATTCTTTTGTTTAATTGTTTGACGTTTTTTTTATCTCGATATTGTTGACAGTCATAAGATATTTTGAATTTTTCTCCATTAGACTGCCCAGACTGGTGGAGTTTAATGACACACGGTACGTCAATTGAAAACTACAACGGATAAATCTCAAAGATCATCGTGTGCGGAAACTAACCAAAACTCATTACGATTACAAGAAACTACTTCGGAGTGAAATCGTCTCTTTTTCAATTTCTTATATATGAAGAACAGAATAAGTAATGACATCACCAATCAAACTCTAGATTTTAATGAATCAGAAAGTTTAAGAACATTCCGTCTGTCAAGGAATACGGTAACTCAAAAACAATTTTAACAAGAAATTAAAATTATGGAATTTGGCTGAAATTGGTATATGGAATGAGAATCACATTTGCAGATCTTTTTCAAATTTTGAAAGAAATCTATTCAGGAGTTTGCCTGTCTTTTTGCTCAATTACAAATTAATCTCATCATTTGAAAATACAAAGAGATAGAAAGATAAAATTCGGTGGACTGATTTAACATCTATATTATAAATAACTATCAAATTTGAATATTGATCTTTAACATGAAAGCATTTTTATTCAATCTATAGCATAATTCATGACGATTTTTTTTGCGGTAAATTTTTAGGAAGGCTAAAAACAAATTTATGTTTTAGATGTGTTTATTCCCACCCAATTGAAACCAAAACGTGGCACAAAACTACAATTGAAGCCATAAAATCACCCATCAAATTGGATATATTTAGCCATTGCGTTTACATGCTTCTGAAAGTATAGATCGACATAAAGTCACACCCTCTCCGGATATGATTCAAAATTTGTTAGATATCTCTACTTCAGATGTTAAAACTGTGTATGGAATTTTATCCATCTAGCTATCTTCGTTTTGTAGTTAGTTTATATTATAATAGCCTGAAATACCATCCAGCTGTTTTCGTGTTGTAGTTATTGTTTTTACTTGTACTTTGACAGCCGGACACAGAGACGTCCTCTGTCTATTGAGTAAAATGGATTACATTCAAAAAACTGTTACAGAAATAAACAAATTTAGTAAAAACCATATACCAAATTTCATCCATTTAACTCAATGCGTTTTGGAGTTATCATTGTCATGGAGACAAACGGACAGACATTTTACAAAATTGTGTTTTTCGAACTCAGATAGGTCTAAAACTTGGAGATTCTTTCAAATCACGAGTTCCAATTTTTAAATACGATTACAATATTTTTGTATGTAAAAAGGCATAATGCTCATGTGATGAAAATCATAAATTTTTAAAATTTTCGATATTGATATTAAATTTTAATTAATAAAATGTTGTTATTTGTTAAAAAATTAAATCAAATATTCCAAAAATTCCTAAGCAACATATTCTTTCGTTTGCTTTTTAAAAATATTATTTTTAATATGTTATGAATAGTTCTGTCTAAACGAAAAATACACCTAGTAGGGTTTTTTTTTATTTGTAATCGCTTTTCCATTTAAATAAAATTTTCAAGTTCATATTTTTTTCATTCTTTTGAAATATTTTTATCTATATAGTTTAAAAAAGAAATAGCCTCCCCATCGAAACTTTATCGAGGGACTTACAAAACGTCTCCCGAAAATTGGATGTCCTAAACTTTTTTGGACAACTATGAGCTGTAGATTAAAGGAGAGAAAAAAAAGAAACAGACAGAAAGAGAAAGGATTGACATCCAAAACGACCGTTTGAGAAAAACGAGCAAACCGAAGAGCTCTTCGCCGTCGACTTCATGAACATCCATTTTCGAGTAAAAGTTGAACCTGCAATGAAAAAACCGTTTATAGTAATCGGAGGAAGATGACGTCACTGTAAGGACTCCGCCTCTTCTCGATTGAGATGAATATTTTCTACTCGGGATTGCGAAACTTCTTCTCAAACGCTTGATTTGGATTTCTTTTCTCTGCAAAAGGGGTGGACGGACAGGTATAATCCGAAACTCGTTTGGAAGATCTTTTGACAGTTGAAGATCCCTCCAATTGCTCACTTCTGAATAAAATCTTCCGTGCACTCTGAATAGTGATGCACTTTTCTTTTTCTTTAGAAGACAGATGACGATGGGAGATTTCTTTTTGGAAGATCTTAAACTTTAATGTCACTTCTTCAGTATATTTCTGAAATGTGCGGAACATGCATTGAAGTGGGGAGTTAAAGAAAAAAAAAGGGCATTTTTTTTTTCTACCTCACTACCACGATTTTTTAGATTTCGTACTTCAGTTCACTTATTCCAAAATAGAAGTGGTTAAAGTTGAAGTTCTAAAAGATAGAGATACGTAAAAAGAAAAAAAAACGTTCAAAGAAATGGATCCAGAATATTTATTTTTAACTCTTAGAAAAGTCTCAATGGCAAAGCTACAGCTTTTTATTTTTTTGTTCATGCATGAAAGATTCCCTTTTAAATATTTTTTAGAGTCCAATCATTCTGGTGTATTTTAATGTAAGGTTATTAAATATTCACTTCTGTCTATGTTTTCATAAAACAATTTTCAGAGACATTTCTTTAAACATTATCGATTGCTATACATTGAAAAAATGTATTTCTTTAGCTCAATATATAAAATAGTTAAAAATGCATAAAAAATATTTTACTGAGCAAATACACGTATAAACTTAAATACAAGACTGAAAAAAATGAGTTTAAAGAATTTATTTTTTTATAAAAATGAATTTTAATTTCCAAAAAATAAAAAAAATTAATTTATTAAATTTTTTTAAATAAATTAATAACATTTTTTTTTTAAATAATAAAATGAAAAAAAATTCTGAAAAACTAAATTTGTTATGAAGGAATTAGTTTTTTTTTGTTTTAATTTGTTATATTTATATGTTTTTGTAAAAAGGAATGGTAAAAACTTATTAATTAAAACTTCGTCATATCATAGATGCTGCGTATTAATTTTTAATGTCTGCTTATTTAAACAGTTTGACAAATTAATTCTGCAAGATATTTCGTTGTAATTGAAGTTTTTCAATTAATTGGAATTTAAATCAAAAATGCTTTCGAAGCCTATTTTGCACATTGTTATTCATTTAGGTAAAAGAAGAATACTATGTAACGCAACTTTGCTTTTTTTTTCATTTTAGGATAGAATGAGAGTTTAAGAGAAAAAAATTTCTAAACGGTTATAGAAATTCTATACTGGTTATAGAAAGGAAAGATTGGTTAAAAGTTGCAATGAAATAAGGTTTGTTTAAATTAAGTTTCAGTTTGAAATCAATCCAGGACTGATATTTTAGGTTTGAAAAATCAACCTCGCATTAATATAACCTAAGAAAAATTTTACCACTTGTTTAACTATAAATATAAATATAACTAAGACACTTGTTTAACCTAAGACAAATTTTATGACCACGAATTTGCATTTATAAGAACAGAAAGGAGTTATGAATCTGCTAGAACCTAACCATTAAATGAGCATCGGATTAATCAGAAAAATGATGAAAATTAATCAGGAGAAGTAATTTACTTCGAATAACTAATAAATATTTGCTTTAACTGTTTTCATCAAACATGCATAAAAGCACCTTTTGAGATCCTTTAATAAACAATAAAATTGACAAATAAGTTATTTCGAGTAAAAATCAAACAGAATTTTATTTGTTTGAAAAATATCAAAATTGTCTTAAAATTCAATCAATTTCTGAATATTTTGTTTCCTTATACTAAAGGATATGACTGATAAGTTTTCTGGGAGAATATTTCTAAGAATTTAACAATCCTACTATGAAGATAAGCAATAATAAATTAAGAAGTCCTTGGGAACAACCACAAATTTAAACAGCCCTACTATTAAGGTAAATATATATATATATATATATATATATATATATATATATATATATATATATATATATATATATATTAAGAAGTACTCGGAAAAAAAACAATGAATTAAAAAGTAAAATTCGCATTTAAAATATAGGCATTCTAAATAAGGCAGAAACTGCAGATGATTGATAATCGAATTGGCTGTAAATTCCTACATCAATGTTTTCCTTAAATGAATTTCGCCAAATGAGGCATATATGATTTGAAATATCATGATCATGAAATATTGATATATACACACACACATGATTGTGCATGAAAAATTTTACATAATCATTATTACTCGAAATATTATATTAAAAACAAATTGCTCGAAATATATTATTTGCATGAAAAGATATACGTATTATCAACTACTTTTATATAAATTTAAATAGAATTTAAGATTTTTTTAAGAAAGGTATAATTTAACTTTTCATAAATTGAAGTTTTACAGTACTGTTAAGTATAATAATGCTTTTTATTTTTACTAAATGTTTACTAGTATAATTGAACTTTCAGTTCATAAGCCATGAAAAGAAAATTGCAAACTTTCCTCTTTCCTCTGCTAAGTAAATGAGATGCTACTGATATTTTAAGCATTAAGCAGTGGGGGGTTTAGCTGTGTTAGGTGCGCATTAAATTTTCCTTCATTAAAAGAATTCAGATTAGAAATGGTATATCAATATAGAAGAAAAATATTCTAAATTGCAGG
Organism: Argiope bruennichi; assembly: GCF_947563725.1. NCBI lineage: Eukaryota > Metazoa > Arthropoda > Arachnida > Araneae > Araneidae > Argiope > Argiope bruennichi. The sequence goes on from NC_079159.1 coordinate 118,750,416, forward strand.
CGTGAAGATTTTGTGCCTCAATATATTCACCTGTGTATGGTATTTTATACAGATATGTTTGAAGCAGCGATTTAGTTAATCGAATTGTAACACGTCTACGTGCATTTTAAAGATAAATATCTCAAATTTCAATTTTATTGCGAGTTAAAATTGTGCCAGCATTCGGCAACATCTCTCTCCTCCTTTCATGTTCCAATTCATCTAATGTTGTAGCGATGGAAATGGACTATCAGAAGGAATTCTAGCCATGAATTACAAATAATGAAAAATTCATGAGCTTAGTCACATCCAGAATCACAAGCGGAAGCCGATATAAGTCTTTTGATGTTTACAAAAGAGATTGAGCCAAGTGGCTTTATTGTATCGATATTTAACGTCCCCCCCCCTATGATCTGAGAATAGCTTAGGATCTTCTTAGGTGAATTAATTATCTTCATTATGGGCGACTGCTTATATATAGATATTATTTCAGAGAGTCTAGACAAAAATGACATGGTTCTAATTTTCCTAATTGATTTAATTATCTTCTTCTTTAACAGCCGGAAAAAGTGTTCTTTATTTGATGCTTCGCAATAGCTATTAAATGGGCCTAAATATCCCGCCACGTATATAAAGCTGAGAAAATAACTTGGATTAGCGAGGGCAAGTTTAAATTTTGATAGCCCCAAATTTTATCAAATATTCCATTTGATTTAAATTTAGTGAATAAATAAGTGATTTTTATTTTAACCAAATTAAAGGGCCATTTTTTTCTATTCATGATATATTAAAATATATTTAGGATTGTGATTGGCTTAAGAAAAGTGACTCATTTAGCTTATTAGATAAATTTCTTTTGGTTAATTAACTAATTTGGTTAATTAATAATTAAGTAACAAATCAAGACACACCATTTTGTGTGAGATAAGGAAATGAAGCATCTAAGTGTTCATCCGATAGAAAAATTTGTCAAGACTTACGCAAAACTACATAATTCCATACAAAGATGGATGAATTTGGTGGGGAGCATACTTTCCATGGCCCATAGAAGGTTAAAAAACATACTTCTCATTCTCAATCTTTACTATTTGTAGAATATATCATCTTAATTAGACAGAAAATACATTCTGAAATAACATGTGCTTTCGTATATTATTTTCCGTTGTTAAATGTGATATTTACCAAAACTTTTTGATTTACTTGTTGCAAATAAGTTTTTTCAACGTGTTATATATTGAGAGGGCTCTAAAATGCGTTCTATTGATCCAAATGAGATACAATTTGAACTACAGATTAGTGAGATGGTGCGCTTCACATTTATTAAGTAAAAAATTAGTACAAAAATTTACCGTTAAGTGGCGTTATAATACAAATACAACCATTTATTATGGTTTATAATTGTTAAATAAAATAAAATTAAAATTGCTCAATATGTCCCTCCTTCATTTTCAACAATATGCTCTAATCGGAGAACCATATTTTTTATAGATGACCGGAGTAAGTCTGCTGAAGTATTAAGAATATGGCGCTGAATGTTGTCCTTCAGATCTGGTAAAGATGATGGCCTTTGATGGTAGATATTGTCCTTCAAATATCCCCACAACCAAAAGTCGCAAGGGGTGATGCCCGGCGAGCAAGGAGCCATGCTATTGGGAAATGACGGCTGATAACTCGTGCTACTATGAAATGCTGTATTAAAAATCGCTTTACACGACGATCCATATGAGTGGTGCAACATCCTGCATGAAAATGATGTACGCTGTAGAAGAGTTGGGATTACAAAATCACTCAGCATATCATGGTACGTTGTCCTGTGACAGAGCAAGTTTGGATTCCATTTGAAGTTATCTCTTCAAAGAAATCCAGTCCAATGATAAAGGTAGGTGCGAATCCACCCATACTGCCACTTTTTTAGGATACAAGTGTTGTTCCTGGATAAAGTGAGGGTTTTCCTTTGACTAAATGGGACATTTGCAGGTGTTAACTTGCCCTTTGAGGCAAAAGTGGGCATCATCACTCCACAAAATGGTCCATGTCCAAGTTGTATCAACCACCATTAGAGTAAGGAACTGAGTGCAAAACTTTTACGGACCTTTATGTCCCCGTCCTGCAACAGGTGAATAGATTTGATTTTGTATGGATAAAAATCACGTGATTACGTACGATTTTTCTTACAGTTGAAAGGAGAATCCAGAACACGGGAAACAACTGGCAAACTCACACTATTATGCGGCGACTGACTGATGCTGGCTTCAACGAGCGCGGTCGCAACATTTTCGACGATGAAGGACGAGATTTTTTTTTCGTCCTCTACCTGGAAGAATGCCTAGTTGCCCAGTTTTTTCAAATTTGTGCATGATCATTAGCGTTTGCCATTAAACATTCTGTGGAGAGATGAGGCCCACTTCTGTCCCAATCGGCAAGTTAACATCCACAACTGTAAAATTTGTCCAGAAGAAAACACTCACGTTATTCAGGAACAGCCTTTACATTCTGAAAAAGTGACAGTATGGTGTGATTTTGCAGCTACCTTTATCATTGGACCGTATTTCTTTGAAGAGATAACTTCAAATGAAATCCAAACCTGTTCCGTCACAGGGCAGCGGTACCATGATATGCTGAGAGATTTTGCAATCCAAACTCTTCTACAGCGTGGATGCCTCCAAGACATCATTTTCATGCAGGATGGTGCAACATCTCATATTGATCGTCGTGTAAAGCAATTGTTAATACAGAATTTCACAGAAGATCGAGTTATTAACCGTCATTTTCAAATAGCATGACTTCTCGCTCGCCGGACATCAGCCTTTGCGACTTTTTGGTTGTGGGGTTATTTGAAGGATATCTACCGTCAAAGACCATCATCTGTACCAGATCTGAAGGACAACATTCAACGCCATATTCTTAATATTTCAGCAGACTTACTCCGGTCATCTATAAAAAATATGGTTATCCGATTAGAGTATATTGTTGAAAATGAAGGAGGACATATTTAGCAATTTTAATTTTATTTTATTTAACAATTATAAACCATATTAAATGGCTTTATGTGTACTACAACGCCACCTAACGATACATTTTGTACTAATTTTTATTTATAAATGTAAAGTGCATCATCTCAATAATCTGCAGATTAAATTTTATCTCATTTGGATTAATAGAACGCATTTTAGAGCCCTCTGAAGTGAGTAACTTGTTACTTTCTAACCCTGTATATTTAGAAGGAAGAAAAAGCATAGAAAATATAGAATTTACTAGATGTGCATATACCTGGAGGAATTCTGTCAAATATGTTATATTTTCAGATAAGTGTATTAAGAATAAAAATAAGATGAATGTCAAAGAAAAAAGTAATAAAAATTCCATAATTAAACTTAGAAGAGAATACATATAAACTTATAATGAATCCAATTTTTAAAAATCTTTATCATTTCAGGAGTTGGAAACTGTAATTTGAAAAGAGTTTCAACTCTGAGGGGAATAAAAATATATCTTTTGAAGATATATTCATTAGATATTTAAAAAAAAGCATGAATTGCAATTGAGCAATTTTATTCTTAAATTCTGCAAACACTTTTCTTCTTTTAATGAATATATAGAATTTTCACTTTGAAAGAAAATTAAGAAATAATAATCCTACTGTTATATTATATTATATATATATAATATATACCTTTAAATGAAATAGACGTCTGCATAGTTTTTCTCAATTTATATTCACATATAAAGGAAAAGAGAAAAAAGTCGTTATGAGATAATGAGAAATCAGTTTTTCAAATTATCTAGTTAACCGTTATATTCATTTCATTAAAGATTTTTACCCGTCTTATTCATTTCGACACAAACTCAATTTCATTCCCGAAGTTGTTAAGTGGAATACCAGGATCGAACGCTCCCAGACAAAGCCATGACTACGAAAAAATGAGAGCTGACGAAAAAACGCCATTCTCTGGACAAAGCGGCCGGTAATGATTTCAGGAACGAATCCGAAGAGAAATTCCAAACGGAATGAATTCCCCCTTGGATTGGAGGAAGTTTTTTTCGCTCGTCTTTTTCATCACCTTAACGAACTTCGGGTTCCAAAAAAAAGAATATGAGAATGATCTATTAAACGGGTTGATCGAAATCTTTCTTCTTCCACACCTCCAATATAGGAACGGGAAAAAACAAGTAAAAAGAAAAAAAGAACCATCTCATTCTGTTAATAAAGAGATATTAGAGATTGATAAGGTTCTCACCATAGCAATTTCTTGTGTAACAATAATATGTGAAATCAGAATCGCGCTTTATTTGTTAGGCCATTTTTTTATGGAAACAAATACACTGGTGAAAAAAAAAGAATCAATAATAAAATCGTGATTTGAAGGAGTTTAAAACTAAGAACATGAAATTTGAATAGGATGTTTATTTTATCATGCCGGCCAGAACTTCGAATTTCAAAATTGTCTATTTATGCATAAAATAAATAAAAACATGAAACACGGGAAATCTGGTTTCCGAAAGCAGAAGTAATTGAAATACAATTTTAAAGAAAAAAAAATAGCGTTTATTTTTACCTCAGATCAAATTTCATGTTTTCACAACTATTTTCTGAATTTTACGTTATATTACCTATAAAAACGTGCGATAAACGTGTACATTCTGAATGATTAGTTTGGTGAAGTGAGTGCAAAGTGATAGTTAGAAACTGTAGTCACGCAAGTTGGCATTATTTCAATGATTTTATTTCAACCAGTTTTGTTTCAGTCAATAATCAACCAGTTTTGTTTTTTCGCAAGGTTAAAAAAAATCAAAACCAATAAGTGACTTATTTCCTTTGTAATCTTTATCAATCTTTCCAGACCTTTAAAGAAAATCAAAAGAGATTCAAAAGTGAGAGAGAAAATAAGGGTTGAAAGAGGGGGATGTTCTTCGTAACTAGGGTCACATATCAATATTTTGAATTCATTCTCTTGGAAATAATATATAAATTTATAAAATCAAGCAAGACTTTTTATACTCTTACTTTTCTCAACAAATAAATAATGGTACTTTTATTTCATATTTTATCATTTTTACTTTCTCGTATATGTAGAATAAAGAAAATTTTGTAATTAAAAGAAAATTCGAATTTGAGACTTTCACAAATCTCCATGTTTCAAACCACACTGAATGTGAAAAACACATTTGTTTGGCATTATGTCTGTTTGTCTGAGACAAAGACAATTCAGAAACTCTTTGAAACTCTCTTAGCTAGACATATGAAACTCTCTTCGCTAGACATAGCTAAATTTGGCAAATGGTCATTAAATTAAATTTGTAGATTTCTCTCAAATTTTGAGCGAACTCCATTTAGAGGAACTCTGTCCATCTATGCATCCGAATATAATTTAACACAATAACTACAAAACGAAGAGAAAATAGATAGATTAATATTTCGTGCACAGGTTTAACACCTAAGGTACGGATATTATCAATCAAATTTTGTAAAAAAGTATAATTATTATGTATCGCATTTTCATTTGTGAGTTTGTAAACTCAAAAACGAAATACTTACATATATAAATTCTCGTATACAATTTCGTGACTACAGTTGTGGTTCTATGTCAAACTGATGAATAATTAGAATTCGTTGATGAATAAAACAGAAACACGATTATCGGATACTATTAACAGTATGCCAGAGATCATACGATAGATTTAGTAAAAATGCTAAATGTAAGTCAAAGATCAATATTTAGTAACTGTTGTTCACCAATGCAATGCAAGGCCTCCACTCCCTTATCTAAGGTCCAAAGATTTGTGCGGGATGAAGGGGATAATACCTTTATTAGATAGTACGCAAAAAAACTTTTTGCTGGTTTTATATTTTTGATGTTAATTTTTTCTTCGTGCTTTCAAATCTAAATATAGTCTATCATGGCTCCCTCCAGTGATTTCCAATTTCTATCGAATTAAATGTCCCTTTCACTCCCCCTATCGTTGAACTAAATTGTAAGATATAGAGCAAGCAATTAAAAAGACGCCATGGGTCCTGTGTGCCTGTGTTAAAGAAAATGCATTAATATGCACAGTTTAACATTATCGGAAGTGTTTTCTTCAATTTATCTTTTATAAATTTCTAAGAATAATTTCCTGGAAAATGCAGGGGATTTAAATTATTTTATCTCACAACGAATTTTGATTTTTACTAATAAAGTTATACATCTTAAACATTTAGTAAAAAGTTTTAGATGACTTATTTGACTTTTGTTTCATGCAAGCATAGATCAAAATAAAAATAGATGTTGTTTTGTTTTTTTTAAATCATGAACTTAATTGGATTTGAAAAACATTATGAACATTTACGTTTTTTAAAAGTCAAAAAATGACAAGCTTCTGTGAAACTTAAAATTATAACTTATTTTCAGTTTAAACCATTAGTTGCCAAATTGCTTTTGAAAATTTTTGCTACAATAGTTACATATATGCTCAAAAACTGTGTAACAATATAATTATAATCAAATTATGTTTTGTTGTGAAAATACTTGATATTTTTGAAGAAAAATATGCATCTATATAAAATGGATCAATAAAATCACTTCAATAATAAACAAAAGACATAATAAGTAAAATATCGTTACTCTAGCCTCTAAATTATATATCTATGTATGGTATTTCATTATAACATAAAAGCCAAACGAAAATTATAATGCTTTAAATAAGACAATGCTCTTCTGTTCAATTTATAGACGAATTTCATTTTTTTTATAATGTTACGAAGCACAGAATACACACACAATATTATCATATATATATATATATATATATATATATATATATATATATATATATATATATATATATATAATGAGAGAGAGAGAGAGAATGGAACTAAACTCTGAGGAGTGCCAAGTATATTTTTGGCACCGATTGATGTACGTAAATTTTCAAAATCTTCAAATATCGATCTTGGCAACTAATGGGGATGGGGATTTTTTTTTTTAAATATTTGATTAAAAAAATTCTTCGAAAAATCATAGTCCATTTGAATTTTCGTCAAAAGTGTAAAAAATATGCATGAAATAAACTTACTCGCCTACGAAGAAAAACTGATAAATCTACAAGAAAAAAAGTGCTCCTGAAAACCTTCTTTTGACAATATCGTTTCTTTTACTGAAATATTTGATTAAATTTAATAGGATTGCCGACTAAAATAAAAATTAAGCCGAGAAGCTTACAAGAGTCTTACAGAGAAATTGTAATGAAAAAATTGCTTAGAAAATTTAGGAAGAAGCTTTTTACAGTATATAAATTTTCTGATAATGTATAAGTCTGATTTAAAATTTTCTTTTTAAATTCTACAAACTGTATTCACTTTGATTTAAGTATTTTCATTTAAAACATCGCATTTCTATTCTGAAGAAGTATCTTCAGACACTTTTATTTATAAGGTAACATTTTTTGCCTTAGAAAATTCGAAAAAATGAATCTTTTGGGGCCCATCCATTTCTTTCTCAACTTCGAAAATTCTCCGTTATTAGGAAAGTGCGTTCTAAACTGTTTTCACGCTACATAAACTACAGAATAAAATCATGTCGGATTTTCGAAGGTTGGTTTTTAAAGATGACTCGAGTTTCTTCTGTTTCCATTCTAGAAATGCCTCCCATATAAATTGATGTGTTACCAGGTCTTCACCGTGGAACAGAATTTGAAAAATAAATAAATCTAATCCATACTCTTGAAATTTATTTCTATGAGTACATAAATATATCAAAGATTTTGAGTAAATAAAAGAAACGCAACAATAATGTTGAAGTGAAACATATTTTCAAATGATTGTAAATTTGGCAGAAAATTTATGTGTAAAATTACTACGCAGTTTTGTTGAATGAATTCCAATATCTTCTTGCATTTTTCATAAAAACTGATTTCCTTTAAAATATATGTCAGAAATTCGGGTGAATTTTTTTAAAAAAAAATGCTATAAAATAGTCATATTTTTAAAAAAATATTGAATAAAAAAATGAAAAAATAAACATTTATGAAAACAAAATATACCAGTTAAAGGACAAACATGTTTTAAAACTGGAAAATGTTTGACAAGTATCTAAAAATTTGGATTGGTTTATCAAAGTTTTGCGCAAAATTTTACAGACATCTTAAGAAATACATTACATAGTTCCTGAATTAAAAAAAATAAATTGTATTTTTATCAAGTCTTTAAATATTGTGGTCCGGCTAATAAAAAACATGAAATACAAAAAAAAAAAACGAAATGTGAAACATTAAAACATTTATAGAATATCTCTAAATGACTAGATTATCTCTTCTCTATTACAAAAATTGTAAAACATATTGAAAAATATTTACAACAAATTTGAACAAAACATATTCATTATATTTTAATTTAAGAGGTTTTTCGTAAGAAAATGCTATCAAACATTAAAATTTGCGAAAATAAAATTTAAATAATATAAATATAGAAACATACTACATAACGCAGATATAAAGACATTTCCAAAAATAGACTAAGAAAAAAAATTCAAACAGTTTCATAAGGAAAACATTAACAATATTAAATACAGAAATATTTTTGCAAAAATCAACTTCACAACATAATCACATAATCGTCTATTTGCTTTTATGTAATCGATAATACAGTGTGCTAAATAATAGTTTCAAGGCTTGATTGAGATATATTTTGCAAAGTATGGTGTATTATTCCTATTATATTGTAAAAAGTCTGTTCGGAGTATTGATATGTCAAGTTAACAGATAACTTATTTCGGTTTCAGAATTTTTCTGGATGATTTAATATGATATTTCCAGTCATCTTCCAAGGCAACTTTGTCTAAATTAAGTTGCAATTTCTGATTCCAAAATTAATTAATTGCACATTGTTAATTTACTAGAAAAGTTTTCAGAAATAGTCGTTGTCACAAATGGTGCTTTTGTTTCTTATACTACGACTATTGTTATTTATATATATTGTCCACGTAAATTCGAATTTCCCTAATGATTCATACCTGTTTAGCATTTTTGCGTTTGTGTATTCTGTCTCGTTTTATTAGATGCAACTCTTCTAAATCGACTTTATTTTTAGTTTTCTAAAATTCGTCGAATCATTGAAAATATAAAGGATTTTAACTGTGATACTTAATGATAATTAACTCTTTGCACTAGAAAAGTAATTCGATGTATAATTATTTACTTAATACAAGGACTTTGTGCTTGTTTATTGCTTCAATATATATATATGTTTTAAGATGAATTGCTTCGAAAAAACTAATCTACATCTTCCAATCTCTTTGTAAGTATTTATAACAATAAAAACCAAGAAATATATAAAAAGTCAAGATGATATACCATCACAAATGTTGTCTGAGTTTGGTTTAGCTAAGTTTAATTATATTAACGGCCCGTTGTAAAGCAACACTAGGGCTATTTTGGGACGGACCTCGTCATTTTAAACCGTGGTCAGATGACGAGGACGACACCTGAGATGGTACCCCCTCTCCATACCACATCAGCTGGAGGATGTTTGGCATGACGGATTTAACGTGCAACAGACCCCCCTTACACGACGGTTCTTCGGTGGAATCGAGTCTCGAACCTGAAACCCTACGGCTCACAAGCCGAGACCTTAACACCAGACCACCACGGTCTAAATGTTGCCTGATATTAGCCATCCGAGTGCAAAGAGTTAATCACTATATTATTCAAAATATAAGAATATCAATGTTGCCTTACCTTTTCAGACGTTTTGAAGAGTTTGGGTTTACGTTACGTTGATCAGTCACCAGTAAAAGAAATTTTTCATCACAAATAAACCTTAAGGACAAAGTTTTGAATTAAAGCGCATGCTATCTTGAACAACACATGCAATGCCTTGTATACTAAACAAAAAGAAGTAAAAGTGCAATATTAAATAGTTCTAATTTGACATTGTTCACTCCAACTTATAGCTTCCTCTTGCAGAAATAGCCTGATTATCAATGAAATTCCATATTCATGCTATTCTGACTTTACTGTTGAAATTAGGGTTACGTTTAATTGGAATTCCGCGCTTACTGATTTATAATGAAATGGTTGTCCGAGCAGTTGAATGCAGTTTGAGCTGTAAATGGATTCGAGTCGTTAATATAGCTGGACTGCCAGATTAATCAGATTTTAGCTCTCGTTGACGATTGCATTTTTTTCATTCAGTTTTATAGGACCACTGGCTTGATATCAGGAGGTGTAGAGAATCAGATTAAAAATCGATTTGATTAGTTTCGTAACAAATAAATCTATAAAAAAATACAAATGGCATAAATGAAATATTAACTTTTTGTGAAGTACAATCGATTAAGATCCTATCTTTATGTATGCGTTGTCTCTCTACAAGCCAGACCGTTCGACCTACAGCAAGCAAATTTGGCATATATACATTGGATGGAAAAATATGAGTAGGAACGAATTTTTTGATTTTTGAATTAGAACTTTAGTTAATAAAAAGTTAAGCTGAATTTTAGTGTTTAAATTCGATAACTCACGAAGCTACTACACCTACTTACGAAAATATTACTGCAAAAATAAACTTTACAGCATTTTAAAATTTAAAAAGTTGAATTTTAGTGATGCCAATTCAATAACCATGCAAATTTTTGCTGAATGTTAGCATTAATATATTTAAAAAATAAAATAATAATTTAAAAAATATTTTGTTGCCTAATTTCCAACAATGTAATTATATTGTTGTTCTAAAATTAAAACCATTTTCATTGTTCCATCAAATACTTAATCACTTGACTGCTATTATCGGTGTGAGCTAAAAAAGAAGAATTCTGTTTAATATCTGTGTAGCTTACAAAATAAATAAAAAAGTGAATTTAAAATACCGCGAAATTTATAAAATTAACTGGATATTTGCGTTTTTTATCGCACTATGATGTTATGGTACTGTCATCATTACAATCGTTCCTATATACATTACACAGAGTAAGTAAGGCAATTAAAATAAACCGACTTTACTGCCAACCGATTTGGCAAAATGATGGACATGAATCTAGATCTAAATGATTAACATGAAAACAAATGTAACCAATATTCCTGGCGAATCAGCTTATCACTTGAAGTGATTTTTAATAAAATGCGTGTTTGCGTGCATATGCGAGGGTTGGCTCTCCGCAAGTTTTGACCTAGATATATCTCGAAGGGTGGGAAATTGCTCCTCAGAGGGTTGCTCTTAAAATTTTAATTAATTAAAGAAATTAGATTTTAATGATTTTGCAACATTGCTTCCAAAAATATTATCGCATAAATTGGACCGTTTTATAGTCCAAAAAATTATCTTTCAAAGTGGTCAAAGTCTTCAAGATTTAGTCGCGTAAAATTCTTTAGTATAGATTTAATCAACTTTGAAACATATTTTTAAATTGTTAAAAATATATTATTGTTGTTGTGAATGAAGCAAAAATCTTTTTTCATGTTTTTTTCAAATATTTGATCGCGTCATTTCTTTCCGTCATTGAAAACTAAAGAAATATAGAACTTCATATTTGTACAATTTATAGAACGAATAAAATAAAGTTAGTTGAAGATATACATAGATCTGATGACATTTGATTTTATGACTTTATATTTTGAATCTTCCTTGTCAATCAATAAAATCAAAACTTTATTATAGTTATAATTTTGCAATTTTAAATGACTTAGACGTCAATTTTAACACACTTTTCAATTTTTATATTGATTTAAAAAATATATGTAATATTTACTTTCAAACAAATACTATCCATTAAAGTGATAGAAAAGGTTGATTAATCTTATTAGAATCTTGTTTCTTCAATTGTTGATATAAAATCCGAAGTCAAGGAAATGTTAAATCTTAACTTTGAAGTTTTCATTGAAAACCAAAAATTGTTTTTTTATATATAATAAATCGTAAAAAAATCCAAATCTTCTCGAAATTCATCTGAAATGCAATCAATATATTTTATAAATTACAAACAGATCTTCAATGAAGCATGAAAATAAATTTTCCCTGGTTTCCATATATTGATTATTTGTACATATTATATAAGCAACAACTGAATATAGGACTTGAAAGGATAATAAATATAACTGAAAAGGGTGATTAAAACCAGATCCAATGACTTTTCTATGTATAGGCGTCGTCCGTAATCTTATCTCAAAATCTAGTCATCATGCAAATATTTAGGCTCCCAAACTATTGAATTGAGCCGCGGTTCCTTATTCGAGATCATTCCTTATTTCTTGTTGATTCGATCTTTCCGTGAAATGCGGCCGCAATTCACCCTCAATTAGAGCGCGAGTCATTATTAAGCGAAGTCATCGTTATCTGGCACCCTCCGGGGAGGCGCGCCGGGAGGCTGCAATTGGAGGATTCTTCGCTTTTCTCTAATAAAATTTCCTGCAAGTAATGACAAGCAGGGAGCTTTTCTATTGAATAAAAGAGATCTCAAGACAAATCCAAAAGTCGTTGAAGATTCTACTTCTTAAAGCGATGTACGATTTTGTAGACCAAATGGAATAGAAAAGTGCTCAAAGGTTGTAAAGATAGCTAACGGAGATGAAGCGTGAAATGTTTTAAATAAAGGATACATCAGAATATTTTACAGGCTTACTTATTTATATTGGTAATAGTCGATTATGTTGAGTTCCGGCAGTTGAAATTCAAATAATTTAATCACAAATTCGCTATTCATGGAATATTCTAGAAGCTGTTGTACATGTAGTAAAACTCAATGCAGCTTAATTTTAAAATTATAATATTTGAAAGTATTTATAAATTCTTTGAGAAGCTTTAACAATTCCAAATTGTGCGGTTAAAGCTGTAAAAGTAAGATTATAAAGGATACAAAAAGTCGTTAAAAATAAACATAAGTTGTGAATTAAAGAGTGCGATAGTTAAAAAATAAAAATAAAAAATCGAAAACATCAAACGATATTCTCGTGAATCTTTATGATAGAGATTAATTAATTGAGAGTAAAAAGCAAAATGATAAATTAGTAACGCCATCTGAAGATGATGTGACTTCGTAGAAACGTCGGTCAGTGACTGAAAACTGAAGCTCAAGAATTTTTTAATACTGTATCTTAATACTCTAGGTTCACATAAAAGACTGATATTCATAAAATTATAGAATCTTTTGACATTTCTGTCAAAATCTTATCTAAACTTTATTCTTTTCTAACTTTATAGGATATTTTATTAGTAAATTATTTGCATTTGTAATGCATGACATTATGTTTAAAGATTAAGCATTATTTGTAGATTTTATATTATCAGTTGTTTCTAACTAAGAAATACTTATTATTAAAGCACGAGACTCTTTATAATTTCATTAGGAAGTAGATGAAATTAACAGACTAGTTTCAGGCTCAGTTACTTAATTATTTGCTAAGTTCAAGAAGACGAAAAGACACCACAATCACTCAGAACACAATCTAATAAAGTCTCCCACAAAGGATCATGGGAAATATTTTGATGCTAATACAGTAACGCCATCTGTTATATCAAAAGAGAAGGTAGTAGAGTTATGTAACCTCTACATTATACATTGTTGCTGATTTTTATTTTATATAAACTTTGTATGAAACATCAAAGATATAACACCTATCGTGGGGACAAAAGTCTACATTGTTTGGCGATTACTCACCTAATTTTATTAAAAATTGTAGATCTGAGTGTTTAATAAAATAACTAAACCTTCAAAGCTAAATATTTAATGCCAGTGCATATTAGTGTATATATAGACTTTATATTATTACTTGGTCTGAATACCAATTAAAATCGATAAGTTTGAACTGGTTTAGATTTTTTTTCTATAAATGCATCACGATCAACTGAAAAATAATTTCACTTCTGTATGTTGTTTCTTGCTCAAAACAAGTAGCAAACGAGAATAATCAAGAATAAAATAAAAGCAAAAATTTGGAAGATAAGCACGATATTTAACTCGCCTTTTCATCTAAAAGAGATTTAATCTAACTTTTGTTGTTAAAAATAATTCTACCTCATAATACATTTAAAAATCTGTTCATATAGAAGGCAATATGTATAGAATGCAAAATTCCTGCATTATCTAATCAATGGCATAAGATTTGTTTTTTTCTTTATTTAAACAAAATTGTAAAATGATTTTTTTTCACAAAAATAATCCTCGATAAAATAAGTTTGCTTTTTCCTAGTAATTATTTTTTTAATATAAATTAAAATGTAAAGAAGAGTCCGTCTCAAATGGTCTGTATATTATGGAACTCGTTAAAAATGGACGATCTTCTTAACTTACTGTATATGGCTATTGATGTATTATTTACTATTACATTAGTCACTTTTTTAAGACGAAAGTAAACAGTATATATGAGAAAAAGAATACACACAACGTCATTATTTCTTTTGACATTGTGATTTGTAACAAAAGGCACTGCTTTTTTTACTTCATAGAGCATATGGAAAAGTACCAAGAAAATGAGACTCAGAGAAACGATTTATTAAATTAACTTCATCATTTGGGATTTTTTAATTCCTTATTAAATTATATTAATTTCATATTCGAAATTTCAAATTATATTAATTTCATTTCGAAAACTGTCCTCCGGGATTATGACAGGAATGAGACAAGAATAGAATGTATTCAAAAGGAATGGAAAAGTCTGAAAGTTAATTAAAAAATATTTTTTTTGTCTCTTACACCCCTTTCCTCCATCCCGCTTTGGGTAATTGGAGTTGAGAATGCCAAGCGGAATAACTTAATTAAGTTTTTAAATTTTCATTTTCATATTCAAATGCAGTTTTTATATTAGACTGTTCAAAAGTTTCTTTTAGATGCTCCATTATAAATAAATATATTTCTTTAGTAAAAATAATGTTAGCAGAGTAAAACTTTGACACTGTAAAGAAATTCTTAGTGACAATTATTTTCATAGAGCTTTTATTTATTCAATGATTTGTGCAAAAGATCAGATTTTTTAAATCTATCTCGTTTCAGCGTTTTATAAAAAGACAAAATGACTGGCCAAAGGCCGTATATCGTGTTTTATCTAAGGTCAAATAGATAAAACTGAATATTTATATGAACATAGCCTTTTAAACTCATTTCTAATGTGGTGTGAAAGGAATTTATGGGACACCTTAATAAACAATGATTGCAAACAGACATTTCAATTTCACAACAGAATACTTGCTGGGAAATATTACTTTCTACCAATGTGATGTTTCTACTTTTTATTTTTTAAAATAAATTTTAGTTTTTCTTTGGAAAAATGACATGGTGTTGCAGATGAACCAGCCACGGTTGCATTTATTGATCAGAGTTACTTATTAATTTTTGCTATTTTTCCACGAACTCACTTAATTGGGTTCTGGGGCACTTTTGGAGCTCATTAAAAATTTCCGAGGTGCAGAACAGGAAATATGTGATAACACGGAGGGAAAAAAATCAGACTTTAAAATTTTTAAAAGAAGAATGAATAAATTCCCTATTAAAAGCCGTATTCTGAATTTTTGATTTATATAGCTATTGATATTTTGCTCCAAGTAACTGATTTTTCTTTCGTTCAAAATAAATATAATGTCAATTAATTTTATATTAAAGTATTAATTTTTTGCATAAGATATTGGTTTTTTTTTCATAATTTTTGCTGATTATTTGTTATTGACTTGAACCATTAGAAAATATTTTTGACATTTTACTTTTGTTTCAATTGCTATATATCAGCGAAAACATCTAAAGTATATCATATATTTGTTCATAAAGGTTCAAAAGACGCATATCATCGAAATAATTAATTTTGTATATCTCAGAGAAAGTTTTTCTTAATACAATTAAAAGCCATTGTGGTTAAGTATGTATGTACATTCCTTTTCTAAAGTAATTTCAACCAAATTTTATACACTTAATTTTTAGCAGAAGAAAACGAATACTATCAACTACCCAAAGTGCAAAAGTTAATTTATATTCAATTAGATAGAAATTAATTGGAATTTTGCTGGGCTTTTTGCAGTAACTTCTGAGCAAATTATTTTACTATATTTTAATAGCACCTTAATTTTCCAAAATTTTACTTTTCCAAATAACCGTTTGGGCAATTTTTTCAACATTTTTTTTTATTATTTTTAAAAAAATTAAACACTGATGATTTTCAAATACAGTTATATAATAAAACTCTGATTTACCCTTCCATTATTTTTTGAAAGTTCTGCTTCATATTTTTTCGATTGTTTTTGACTGACTGTCTCTTCTGTATTTGAGTACAACGGCACTTTAAAACAGAATTAGAATGAACTAATCTAAATTAACCGTGTATTTATCAATGAATGATAGATTTTTTTTTTAATTTCAAGTCAAAATTGAAGAAAATGTCATGCCACGCTTCAGATGGATGCCTTTCAAGTGCTTAGTTCGCTATGATGATAACTTTTCAGATTGATGATGAATTGGAAATATTTTCAATATAAAAATTCCATTCCAGAAACAGATTTTTAATACTCACAACTCTATTCAGCTTGTAACCTCAAAATTTTACATTTTTAGAATTTACTACAATTTTTAAATCTTAGAATTAGAAGTATGGTTAGACATTAGTTAACTGGTGACAGGAATTCTTTCCCAATTACTAGTTTTACATTGTTGAGCTGTGGATTCAGGTTGAAATAACTGATCGTCATCCAAGACCTGATCTTCCCGTTTTTTTAAACAAAACAGTGTAGAAAACTGGTAAATAATTTTAAACTAAAAAAATATTTTGTGCTATACATTTATTTATATCAACTTTCACTGTTCAAGTGCTTATCAACACTTTATTCTAGTAAGATATACTAATGGTTTGATAGGCAACTCTTGAGTGCCTTAGTGATTAAGATTTGCAATTTCAGCTGAACAGTGAACTAAATTTATCAAACATTTTTGTTTTGTTCAAGTCTGTAGCTGGGGTTAAAGAATTTAACAACAAGAAATTATGCCTCAAATATCATTCACAGGGGTATAGGAAAAGTGAAAGATAAAATTATATAATTCAGGAAGAATGCCGGCTATTTTTGATGAGATTTTTTTAAGCATTTCTTTTTTACATTGCTAAAATAATCTATCTTTCTGTCAATACTTTTAGTGCAAACCACATTTTCACAACATTATTTGCTCTTTTCAAGAATTTATGAAATTTTTACTAGCTTTCTAATTACTTTCTATAATAAAAAATATCTCTGTATAATTCTTTTCTCGTTGTTTTAGGACCAGCGTTTTCAGTAAACTGTCAAACTTAGAAACAAAAAATAGTTCATTTATTTAACAAATTGTAAAAAAAATATTATTTATTAGGTAAAACTTTGTTTCTTCTTTTCATCATAACGCCTAGATGCCGTAGCCAAAATTTTATAGAATACTAGCTGCCTGAAAGAGACCAGTCTGGCATTCATCTCAGTGTTTATATGGACTATTATGGCATAGAATATACACATTCTTTAGATTATGAAAAATGTCATTAAGTTACTTTGAGTTAATATCTTTTCGAGATTAGATGTATCAAGATAAATAAAATTTTCATTTTAATTTAAAACTTGCGTGATATCATTAATGAAGAAGTAAATTTTCATCAAGAAAAATTCTCATTTACCTACTTTCATTTTATAATTATAATTGACGACCAACCCATGTTTCTGTTCTATTTTCGTTAGGACATTATAATCGGTTGTAATTAGTGGGGGGGGGCAGACTCCCCGAAGAGTAAGAAACGATTCCGACTCGTTCGGGAGCGGCGACAATCCATCTTCCTGTGGCAGGTCTATGAATAAAAGTTCTTCGGTGACTTTCATGAATAGGAAGGAGATGAAAATGGATGGCCTTTCCTTCTTCTTCTTCTCTCTATCTATAAACAGCGAGTTAAATCAAGATTCCGAGAATAAATATGGCAAATTCATTCTTCAATATTCTTCAAAAAATATTCTTGGTCAATCTATGAGTATGACACTGGCAAAAAAAATTGCTGTCGTAGATAATAAAGGTAATAAGATCATTCTTAATTCTGAGTTATAATAAATCCTCTCAATATTTCTTTTAAGAAAACATTCTGTGCATAATAACATTACTTAAGGAAGAAATAAATTCTTAACTAAGATGGTAAGAAAAAATGGTTATTTTGATATATTGCAGGTATATATTTTTAATGGATTCGTAAAGAGCTTTATGAATAACATAAATCTGAAAAAAAATGTGAATTAAATATGAACCAGAAAATTATTCCTGTTTTTAAATAGTTCTTTTTCCTATTCTGATTTTGATTAAACGAAGATCCAATGATTCTTCATCTATTAAGCCATTAGTTTAAAGGATAGATGGATCTATGTATTTGACTATAATAATGGAAATAATATATCCAACACAAATTAAAGTAATCTTCAAAATGGATGGTTGAAAAGTAAAAAGGTACATAAGACAAAGAAAACTACAAAAATGTTGAGTGAAAAGTTATTTGACCATTATAGTTCCTCAGGTAATTCAAAATGATTTCCCTCAAGAAATCATACTCAGGGAACGGCTTACTGATGAAACTGCAACAAAAATTATTCTTTTTAGTGACAAGTTGAACACCAGATTACTGTAAATAAGCGTGCCAAAGATTAAAATTTCTGACTGATCATTTATATCCAAGCAGAATCGAAAAGATTAACGACAAATGAGGAGATAAATTGTCAAGCTTCTGCAATTTTGTTAGTGTGAAGAATGATGCCACTAAGACCAAAATGAAGAAAAATTTCTTAATCATTTATAGCAAATTAATATGTTTTGATGAAGCTTGGTTAGATTTATTTATAGACTGTTTGAGTAAAAATGGCGTCTTCGTAGGTAAAAATTAAATACATCATCATACAGGCGAACATAGAAAAAAAATTATAAGTTATAACCATTTTGGAAAAGTAATAATACTGTACAGCGTATTTAGGAAGTGATGTCACCTCCAGATGGCACTACAATTTATCATTTGATTTTATACTTTTAATTAATTGAGGCCTTCAGATAACGCGACTAACTTATCGTTTGATTTCATACTTTTAATTAATTAATTTCACGCCACAAAGAATCGCGAGAATATCACTTGTTGTTTTCTAACTTTTTAATGCTTTTGTTATGGCACTCTTGTAATACACAACTTATGTTTACAATTTAACGATTTTATCTATATTGTACAAATACACTCTTAAGAATCGTAAATATTTTTCACAGAATCAGTAAATTCATTCTAGATATTAGAATATAATTATTAAATCAAGCTGCTTTATATTCATTGGATTTCACCAAATGTGCAATAGCTTCCAGAATATTTCAATCATAGCAAACTTGTGGGCGAATTAATCGCTTAAGCATCATCTTGAACCATCAAAATTGTCAAAACTGTTAATCTACCACAACATTTTATGAGACTATGCAAAATAATGACACTGCTAACCATTTGAGACATTTGACTAAGAGATGTGTTTGAACTACAAAGTGTTTGAAACTACAATTTAGGAGCTGCAAATACTGCCATGAAGGTATAAAGAGTGAAGTATGATGTGCATATTTACCGCCTATAAACGATTATGCATGGCACCTAACAGACCGTTCATTTGTGTTCCCAGTGGAATAGCACAAAATTATGCAAATAAGAAAAAAATCAAAATATTACAAACAATACTAAAAATAAAATTTTATAAAGAAATTCTTTCATTATATGGTGTGAATTGTTTTACGTTACGGTAGTTGACAGTAATAAATAAGAAGTATCCAGTAATTCGATCTTAAATTCACAATTACTGGAATATTCTGAAAGATGTATGCGTGGTAAAATCCATTGACCATAATGCAAATCGGTTTTAAAATAATATTCTAATATTTGCAACATATTTACAAATTCTTTGAGAAAAACTTACAATTCGTGAGAATGATGTATTAAGTATATAAAAAAGAATAAACGTAAGTTTTCAAGAATAAAATAATTAAACTTAAAAAAAGTTCGAAAAAATCAAACGATATTCTCGTAATTTTTTGTAGTGCGAGATTAATTAATTAAAAGTAAGAAACCAAATGATAAATCAGTTGCTGAAAGGCTTAATTAAATAAAAATAAGAAATTATAAATTACTAGTACCATCTGAAGGTGAAATCACTTCAAAGAAGCACTGAACATAAGGGTTTCACTGAATTTCAAAATGTAATACTTGACGTTGCAGATACTCTAACAACACATGATTCAATATTAGCCTTATTATTTGATTCTTACTTTTCAACTTTTCAGAAGAGAAATTTATGGAAAATGCAAATTAAATAATAGCTGATAATTGTTTACTGGGATATTAGAACATAATTTTTACAAATTCAATCTATCATGTTCCCTTAAATGATTTAATATTTTGCTGGATGTCTTGAAATCAAATATTCAGAGGTGTGTATAAACAAAAATGTGAATGGATAGTGCAATTACGGTGTGAAAATGTCTTTGCCTTAATTTTAATTTAAATTTAAATTTTTACAATTAAAGCATCTTTAAGTAAACTGAATATTCTCTGTAAAATGTCCTATTCACAAATACCATATTCATATTTATATTAGTTGATAAAAGAATATTTTGAAAAAGGTCAGAAATAATGTATATCAGTTAATAAATTTACCGTCAAGAAAGTGACAGAATAATATACTTTGAACAATGGATTGTCAAATAAAGAATGGCTCACTATATATTAATGTTAAGGGGAAATAAGAATGCACTACCAGAAAATCCAGACATTTCTTAAGATTCTCTCGACTGTGAAGTCAAGTCAATAACATAACATAATCAATAATGTCATAAGAGATCAAGCTTCAATAAAACAGATATAGAATAAAACGCATTAACTGATTTTATATATAAAAGTTTTAGCAAAGTCTAAAAATAATGAAAATCTAAGTCGATGCAGTAAGTTTATGAATTTATATTTGAAGAAAATATTCAATAAACTTTGTATTCATAAAGATTGAATAAATTAAACTTGCAAAACTAAATTTGATTTTTGAACTTGCATATTTATATTCGAACGAAATGCAATAAATTATTTTTCAATCTTGTAGTGTTCACGCATCACAATTAATACTGCCTTTCTGTTTTTAAAGTTTCCAAGAAGATTTTGGCAATGACATGCGAATGCAGCAATCAATATTTTTGATGAATATTTGATAGAATCTGAAATGCTAATTTTAGATATCTTTGTTCAAAAACTTACGATAAGAGATCAAAAGGATATGATTTTATGAAACTTTCAGCTAATGATTTCCTTTCTATCCTTTCACATAAAATTCTTAAAGATGTGAATAAATTAAAATCTGTGTATCACAAATTTCCATACCCTATTTAAAATATTGTTTCGCTCGGTTTACGAATCGAAAGCGGAGATTTTGTTTACGATGTATTCATCCCATCAGGTTAATATTCATAAGTCTAGTAATGGCTGCCATAACAAAATTAATGGCGTAATATTCATACACTGTAACCGTAAGTGACATCAGCCTTGAAGAAGAGAGAATGTAGAATAACGGCACTGATTCTATTGAAGATACTTTGACGAAATGTAGCAAAAACCATTTCACAAAGAATACGATGATGTGCGCCAAATAATAAAGTAAACAAGCAGTGTTCATATTCAAATGGCGAATTTGTATTAATAGCGTCATTTCCATCACGGCTTGCTCCGTTAATTATGCTTCGAACGCTTCATTATGGAAAACGCTCTCATTTGCATAAACGTCATCTCCATTTTAGCACGTGTTTGCTTCACTATAGATGAGTGCTGTAAAAGGGAAAAAGCAAAATGTCACAAAAACAAAATGTAGTGCAAAATTATATCCTAAATGGGAAATCGAGCCTAAAGGTGCTGTGTATTCATTAATAATTAGTTGACTGGAGGATAATTATTAGTAGTAGTATTACATTTTGCCTTTTAACTATAATATTTAATCTTATGCTGCCTTTTACATCCGAAAATATCTTCTTTCCTGAGATGGATAACTGAATTTTCCACATTATGAAAGGATGAAAATGTTTAAATATATATATTAAAGGCAAAGAGGGCTGAAAATTAATTATTCAAGGAAAAAAATCACTTTAGGTAATGTTTTATATGGGTTTGCATATAAAATGAATATATTTAACATCAACGTGGAAGGTCATCTGACGCATACGTACTTATACTTCATGTTTAATATTCCATTAACATGCTTCCAATGTTACCGTCAAATGAATATATTAAAATGTTTTACTGCATTGCACCTGTTAGGAAGAAAGTGCACATTTGCTTCTATGTAAGTGGTTCAAGAAATGAAAAAAAATATATTGGATGAAAAAGGAGACAACTGAGTAAGCACTTAACGAAAGCACTCAGAAATCTGATTGGGAGATTCTTATTTAAGAAATATTTCTATCCATATCATTTGGATGGAAACTCTCTTGAGGATTCCGCATAGTTAATAAAAAATATAGTTTATGTTTTCTGATATCTTTATCCACTGATATATTTTCGTTGAATAATTTACTTGTTTTGCACATAACTGACCAAAGGACTCTTTCGTATTGAGATACTTATTTACTTTCTCATGTACGAAGTGTAGAAGAAATGTTGTTATCTTCAAATAATTCGAACTCGAGATTTTGACGATTCTCTATATTTCAGGATTTCCTGTGCTCGGAAAACACATTTTTTGCATTATTTCTGTCAGTTTGGGACAAAGATAACTCAAAAATGATTTGAGGAAGACGGAAAAAATTTGGTATATGAAATGCCGGAAATTGTAGATTTTTATGACATTTTGAAAGTAATTTATTCACAGGAAATATGCTTGTCTCGCTGGCTGCTCGATTAAATTTGAATTTAATAATTCTAAAACGCTAAGAGCCAGTTAGGTATAATTTGGTATACAGATTTAGCATCTAAATTATATATTCTTATTAAATATTGAACCAAATTCATCTAAGGGTTAACCATCTGATGGTTTGTACTTTTCCATGCATTTAAATGCAATAATTAATGAACGGAACACTTTTAATAAAAAATAAATTCCTCTTTGCAAGCTGGAAGGCAAAGGTAGATTCCTTTTCATCTAGATAACTGTTTCTAAATTCCTTGATTTGGAAATGATCTAACTAAAGCATTGTCGCACTCCCTCCAATTAATATCCATCCTCCACCCCACATAAAATTGTAGAACTTAGATAAGACTGTGAATACCTTGCATGGCTATCACCATCTCCTTGTAAGGTAATTACAAAATACAGATCTGACTGCAGAAACAAAGCCTTTTTTTTCGCGTGAATCTAGCATTTTTCCTAAATGTATTTTGAGAATACTTGTTTTGGCCGCCTTTTTAAGACTCTTCAACCCAAGTTTGACACGGAACTATAATTATAGTCACAAGATAACTTACTGAATTTCGTTGATTTAAGTCATTGCATTTATGCATTATCACATTGCCATGCATTAGAAAGTGCATTAGAATGCCATGCATTAGAATGCATTAGAAACACATGGTCAACCGCTAGACAGATTTGGTTCAAAATGTGAGAAGCATCGATATTTTACCTGTGAATCCAATTTTATTTACATGGATCTTCACCTTTTGTAATTACTGAGTTAATTTGCATTCAAGTAACTAGACAGACAAACTTCATATCAAAGAATTCTGTATAAAATTTGACAGAAATCTTCAAATTTAGTGAAATGCCCTTTTATGAAATTTCATCCTTTTACCTCAAAGTAATTTTGTGTTATCTTTGCCACATACAGGTAGACAAAGTGATTGAATGACAGGCAAGCATAATGCAAAAAATATATTTTCAGAGTCAGGCAGATATGAAGCGAAGAGCTTCATCAAAATCTAAAATTTGAATTTTTTGACGATTATAATACCTTCTCTATATTTCGTACGACTAAGTAATCTGAGAGAAGTATTTCTACAAAACTTCCTCGAATATATTCTAATAAAAGTGTTATTCCAAAAATTACCTTGCAAAGTACTAGCGGTAAGAATTAAGAAATGTAGGCCTAATTTAATATCCGAAAAACAAATTTTTGCATTAGAACGCATTTTGCATAACTCGATAAAAATCAAAATTTGACTCAGTATGGCAGTTGAAATCACAAAATTGCATAAGAAATTTGATATATTTAAATCATTGAGTTTTTTTTTTCTTTTTGTTATCACTTCTGTCAGTGCAAATCGACAGACGTCCAATATTTTGTTAGATTTGATCGCTTATATTATCGCTTAATATCTCAATCGCTTGATCGCTTAAATATCTCAAAGAGTTTTTGTAGCATCCTTATTACAAACAGACAGTTTTGAAAAATGTGTTTTTCTAACTCAAGGTCTAAGAGGAGACATTTCTTCAAAATGTGAATTTCTAGCTTTTGTGATGATTAAAATAATTTCTTGTAGCTGATACATGAGAAAGTACAAATGAAATAGTGCATATTGAAGCAATCATGGATAATGTTTTTCCCCACAATAAATATCAAAATACAATTATTATAATTGAATTCATTAAAGCGTCTGTGAAGTGCCAAAAGATTTTATTATTCGTCACGAACTGAAAATTCATCTCTGCATTTCAAACCTATTTCAAAATATTAATATCGTTTGCAAATATTTTATTTCATTTAAATGCAAACAATAAAGTTTTATGACAGAAAGCACGATTAGTTTTTCAAAATTAGACAACATAAATTGTTGTTGATCGATACAGTAAAAGTTAAGGGTTCAAAATCACATTTTAGCTCCTATGTGATTTAGAAACTATTGCAGCTATCGAAAAACTTTGAATACAAAACTTTCTCGTCTTAATGAGGCACCAACTTAGATAATTTAATTATTTTTTCTATCTTCAATAATGAAGTTATATCGAAATAAAAACTCCACCTTCTTTGAGCTAGATGCTCCATTTATGATCTCATCTTAGGTTCTTATATTCCTTACAACACATTCTAAGCCGGTTAAAAACAAAACGAAATTATTCTATATATCTTGACAACAAGATAACATGGTCCAAGCGTTTTACGCGCGTGCGCACACACAACACATTGTATTATATATATAATTCAATAAAAATGTTTTTGATTCACGTCAAAATACCATTCTAAAAACATTACATGTTGAAATATTTATGAAATTTTATATGAAATTATAATTAAAGAAACTAAAATTTCAAATGAAATGTATCAGTTATTAGAAAGACTTTTTATCCTCCCATGAAGTCGTAGAAGTCCCGAATCAGAATGAAATAGATTTATCTGAATCATTCTGTCTGTGCTCCAAAAAAAGAATCTCACAATATAATTTTTGAAGGCATTGTTTATCTTTCTTTCCTACGAAGAGAACGAATCTTTCGGATTGAAACCTTATCTTGATTTACTATAGCGGCTCGTGAATCACGAAATGGCGCACTAAACTTTTTTTTCTCGCTACATAAATTGCGAAATTCAGTCGCATCGGGACTTTTAGAAGGTCGCTTTTAGACTAAGGCAGAATTCCTTCCGAATCCTCAAGAGTTCTGCAAAAAAAGAACTTGTTGACAGATACGATTTTAAATCAACACGGATCAAGAAAAGTAGAAATTCTCTCGAGAATGAATCCAATCGGTATATTTTTAAGGTATTTCTTTTACTAAAAATTAAAATTGTTTGAAAATTTAAAAAAAAAGTAAAATTGTTTTAGAGGCAAAAATATTTTCCGATTTATTTGAATTTAACTTGAAAATTGTAGTGTTCACTTTTCACTTACTGAATTTTAATTCAGGATTGTTAATTACATAAATTTATTTGAAACAATATAAGATGTTTAGTGCATTAAGAAATACCTTGAAAGCTGTATTAATATGTCGCCTAGATAATTAACTTTTTCGGCTGTTATATGATTAATATGGAAAAAAAAATATTTGTCTTTTACATTGTTATTTGATGCTATTGAAAAACATGAATCTAACTAATTTTTTACTGCAAATTTAAATATACATAGCTTGAATGAGAACCCAGGCTAAAGTAGGTAGCATTTAAAATATTGTTTTTAAAAATGTTCTTAGCAGCGTGGAATATTATATTAATAAGTATCTTTTATTGGTTTTTAAGAGAGTTTTTCTCCGTTCACTAAAGTTTATATATATATATATATACTAACTGTGACTCTCTGGCAAAACGGGATGACAGCCTTAATTGCTAAACATCCCAAATTATCTATTTCCATAATAATAAAGTTTTATTTAATTTGTTTTAATTCTTCCTTCCTTCCAAAAAAGTTGAAATTGTAGTGAGATTTCTTCTGAATTTTAACTAATACTAAAATATTTCTTTTTTTTTTAATTTGGAATTGAGCTTTTTTATTAATGATATTTTAAAAATAGTTTGGAGAGAGAACATTAATCCCCCAGGAAACTCCATTAACTTCAGGGATTGCATGATTCGGGCAATATTCGGTTCTGTTCGGGAGGTTGGCGAACAAAAGCCAACAGAAAATCGAATTCCCCGTATTTACATATTTAGATATTTAACAGAAAATAAATAGGAACACTTTTGCAAAATCAAGCATGCTTCTAATCTTAAAATAGTCGATGGTTTCTCCTTTACGTTTATTATCTATCACTTGTAATAATATAAGCAATAATTTTCTGAGATAATTTCTTGAGGCAGAGAGTAAATGCATAAGATAAAATAAGCTTAGTAAACTTTCCTGAAACGGTATACATTGTTGTCTTTATAAAACGTAGAATAATTGTTTGCCCTCACAAGTAAACTGTTTAAACGGGACGCAGTTTCAAATTCCAGATCATTCATTATCTGTCGTTGATTTGATCCTTGTATGTGTAAAGGCAGCCATTCATCCTCAATAAAGAGGCCTAGTCAATGTTATCTGTACCCTCAGGGAAGACGTGATGGAGGATAGCGATTGGCCGATTCTTCCCTTCTCCCTAATGAAATTTCCTGCAACTAATGAAAGGACCGGAGCTTTCCAAGAAAACGGAAGGAGCTATCCCATTCTGTTGTTTTCTACTGCAAATTCAAGAACCAAGCTAGGGAGGAAGGGAGACAATGGCTAGATTCCTCGATAAACTTGTTTATTTTCCTAAAGCGTTATACTTCGCAACAAGAGTTTGAAGAAGCAGAAAAAAAAAGGCAATATATAGATAGCATGATAATACTCCGGAAAGTGGTAGCGCATGATTTTATCAAAAGAGTCTCTAGTGTCGTCAAAATATCCACACGTATAACTACAGTCATACGTGTAAGAATACGTGTATGGAATATGAAATGTGTACTTATGTTACAGAATATACAATTTTATAATAAAAATGTAAATATGCTTAATGGATATTTTTGAGATGAAAATATCCACACGTATAACTACAGTCATACGTGCAGATGTGTATGGGATATGAAATGTGCACTTACGTTACAGAATAGGCTATTTTATTTTAAAAAATGTAAATATGTTTAATGGATATTTTTGAGATGTAACTTGCAGAGAAATTTATCATAAAAATTAAAAACTTTTGATTTTTTTTTAAGGAAAGTTTTTTCTTTCTTGAGCTGTTCATATGGTCATAAATTTGGCAAATAATTTTAATATCAAGTTTTTACTGAGGTTTTTTTCTTTTTTTTTGTACGATTTAGCTATTTGTGTTTGCTTTCTATCATTTACACAAATGCTTACTATCGAATATGAAAATTCACGTTTACATTACCATCAGAAAAATTAAAGAACCAGCAATTATAATATAGTTATTTAAACGGTTATTGTTGATGCTTTAGTACTGTGATTAGTCCCTTGCATTGTGGCCGTAATAAACCAGGCTAAGTAAGGAATAATTTCATATATGTTTTATTTTGCACTGTATCAAGAACAATATTTCCAAACTCTCTATAGACATTTCGAGCATAGGGATAGATACTTAACGTGGAAGCAAGAAGTTTCTTGAATAAGTTTCATACATGAGACATTTTTTAATTCTGTTTATTTTGTGTCTCAGTGCCCGCATTATTATATGCGGCAATTCTTGTTTAACTTGTGTAAACATATTTTAGCAGTTGCGTGGCCGAATAGAAGCTTTGATTTATTTCATTCCGGGTGGCATAATTTACTTACAAAAAATAAGAGGTAAGAAATGCGTCAGTCTAGAACGCGCAAGAGCAGAAGATAAAAAGAGACCGAACTCTTTCCCTTTGGTGGTTCTTACTATGGGCTTTTGATAGGGATTTCTTTGGCACGTGTCGATTTAGGCAAGACAATTTTAGGTATCCTTAAAAGAATGTTATAAGCATTAAGGGTTTTATCCTTTCGCTCAGAGCGTGTGACCTTGTTGAATTCATCAGTTTCCTAGAGCGCGTGTTAAAAGTAAATAAATAAAAAGAGGAATTGGAAATGAAATAAGAGACCATTTTGGAATCAAGTTAATTAGGAAATTAATTAGAATTTAAATAAGATTAAGATATATAATTACATAGATACACACACACGCACATACATATTATATATATGTAAAAATATTTTGTTTGAAGCAGAATGCAGGTTGGAAGACATTGAAGAGACAATTTACTTTTTAAAATTAATTTTAATATCCAATTCGGGAAAGCAATTTATTTATAATCAGGCGCGGACAAGGCACGTCCACAACAGCACGAAACAAAAGCAGAAGTAAGAAAAGGGAAGAAACAAACGTTCTCGAGTCTTATATAACATGGGATTTCCGACAACGTGGCGATTGAATACACGTATTGACCTTTGACAAGGGCAACTGAGGGATCATTTTCACTTGATACGTAGACTGATGGCGCAGTACTTTTTACACAGCTTCAGTTAAATTAAAAGTGAAATGAGATCAGGAAATAAGAGAATATTTTAGAGTTAGGAAATTAATTTGGATTAAATTAGATATTAAAATATCATTATATATATATATATATATATATATATATATATATATATATATATATATATATATATATATAATCAAAGTAAATTGGAATTTAAATCACATTTATAATATAATGTAGTTCTAAAGGATGTTTAAATACTTTCTTTCTTTTGATATCCACTGTCTTGATTTCCCCATGGTATTATCCATTGCCACATTTTGCGATTTTGGTTTCGATTTCCATATTTTAGATTGTCTTTATATTTGTGATTTTAATAAATTTAAATTGACAAAGTAAATTTTTGTACATAAATTTAAAATGATTAAGTAAACTTTTGTACACATATTTTATTTATTTATTTTTACTTTTTAGTCTTTAACATATTTTATAATTCAATATTTTGATTTATTTAAAAAATATTGAATTATGAAATATGTTAAAGACTAATATCTCTGATTCTGTTTTGAAATTTATCACTAGATGGTGTCATCAGTGGCTTGAATAAAACTTAACGGTTAATTGATAACACCAAAGATATTAAAATATTTTGCAATAGTTGGAACACCCATCTGAGAAGAATTTTAGGAACTCAGCACACAAGGAAATCGAAATGTCCACTTTTGCAGCAAGAAAAAAGTCAAGTTAAATTAAGTTTAAGCTGCAACTTTAACTTCAGATTAACGTGGGCTTTTAATTTCCCTACGGAATCAAAATATTGAGGAGATTTGCACATTATATCTAAAACTGTATAAGATGGAAATTCTCTTTCATACATTTTTACATCCTTCCTGCTGAACAACTCGGTTTGTCGTTTTGTTTCTGCCATGCTTTGGACAAAGAAATCTTGACAAAACCTAAATATTGGACTATATTTATGAAATTGAAAAGTATAAAAAACGTTAAAATGCTCAACGATAACTTCTTCAATCCAACACAGACACACACACACACACACACATATATATATATATATATATATATATATATATATATATATATATATATATAATGGCGTGAATTAAAATTGCGCATAAATTGCTAAATGGCAAGTAAGATCTTCAAAAATGTTTCTAATTTAAGCGATCGAAGAAAAATGGTGCTTTTGTTGCAAAATTCTAATTCAAGTGACAATGTAGTTTTTTCCTTCAGTGATTTTTCTAATGTAATTAGAATTCTTTCTTTTTATAAAAAAATATATTTCTTCTGACTTTCTGGGAAAAATTCCAACAATGAGATTCACAATATTTTATTAAATGAAGTTTTTTTCCCATTCATTATTTCTCAATTCTTTATTAAATAAAATTAATTTCGTCACCCCCTGATTCCTTCTGAGAGACAGTCACAAATTAAAAGTGCTTCTGAAAGCCCAGAAAAATGGATTAGAAAATAGTGAAAGCCAATAAAAAAAAATTCATTTTCTTCAATTGCAATATCACGCGGCGTTCCCTCTTCCCCATTTTATAAGAATGGAACTGAGCGGTACAATGCCGGCCAAAATAACTTAATTAAATTGTTATTTTTTTTCACTTTGACATTCATGTATTTTTTACATTTGAAATTCCAAAAATATCTTCTCTCTCTACAATAAATAATTTTGTTTCTCTGAATAAATTTTATAGAAAAAAATGCATAAAAACTCGAAAGACTACATTCGTGCCAATATTAACAAGTTTAGAGATTCTCGGCCTAATGTTAAAATTCTCTTTTTAGCGTGATATTTATCGAAAATAAATTTTGGTGAAACATTTTTTTGTGCATATCCTATTCATACGAAATTTAATGTTTGTCCATTTCACTGGGCAATAAAAGAATTCTCCGTAAATTATTATTTAAATTATTTTGTCGATTTAATTATACTAATACCTCTGATTAGACCATTGATCCAATAATTAAATATGACCAGTAAACAACTATTGATTTTTTTTCCGAACATGTTTCAATTTGTCAGAATATTTTTAGTAGTTCTAGGTTTTTTAAACCAGTCACAGCACACGCACGGGTCTTTTTGACCCCATCATTTCTCTTTTGTTTAGACATTCGAGGAATTTATGAAAGTTTACACCTGTTATTTCCTGTACCTTCACGGCGGAGCTAGAAGAAGATTAAAGTAGCAAAAAACAATGTATCTTATTTTTCGTAGGAGGTTTAGCGTCAAATTGACCCTTACACTTGCTAACATTCCAGATTCTTTTATTGTTATGGCCATGAAAGTGAGAAACACAGATTCAAATATCTTTTCGCAAGTCTGTCTACTAATACACAAAATGACGATAGCTCAAATTCTTGATATGTTCAAGAAATTTTGGAAAGAGGTCCCGAACAAAACGCAGATTCTGAATACTCTAGAAAAACTAATAGAGTTCCTCATGAAAATGTAACAAATCCTTTTATAAAATGCATTATTTTATTATATTGTTTTTGTTCTTTCTTATGGCACTTGCCATGGACAAGCCCGCTGTTACGAAGACAGCGATTTAAGCCGTTGGGGGAGCGTCTCTTGTTTTTATAGTAGCACCAACTAGTGCCAAGAGAACGACTTTGCTACTCACTCATCACTCATTCGCTTGCACAACGCCTTTTTACAGGAGGGCACATTTACACATTTCAAGAACAACCATGCCCAAACCGGGACTCGAACCCAGGACGCCTAGATCACGGGGAAGACGCGATACCCCTATGCCAGGACGCCGGCATTTTATTATAAGAATAAATTGACTCGAAATTTATAATAACCATTCATTTTATTCTGAATGAGGAATGATAAAAGTATTTTTTGAGTATATATATTAAAATGAAAGACAAAAGTTAGGAATTTTCAAAGTTGTATGTTTAGCTTCCTTTTACAAAAAATTTCAAATGTAAACTAAATGCAAAATACTGTTCATTCTATTCTTTTAATATTTTTATACAGGAAAAAGCTATTTACATTAAAAAGAATGATTTTTTTTATCGGAAGAGAATAGTGAAAAAAGAAATAAATACAAAAAAGGTATGATAAAAACCCCTCGCTGAGTTAAGTTTTGAATTTCCTTATTAAAAATCACATTTGTAGCATAAATAAGAACACATTTGTATGGAAAAATACTTATGCACTTTTAGCATAATTTATTTTTATACAAATAGCCAATAAGACATTGGGTAAGTGTCAAACAACTTCGGGTCAAATGGCCCCGCGCGTGTGCTAATATTCAAACAACGGGTGCCTCTGCTGTAGGGTTTAATAAGTAATAAATGGATAGCTTAAATAACCATAGAAATTACTGAGTGCTTCCTTATTCATTAAAACTCAAAAATGAACGTTAATATTAGAGAGTACAAGATTTGAAAGGTGAATCATTTTTCGCACACTTGCAACCGCATCGATTGTCAAACGATATAAAAATTCCTTCTCAGTATTAGTATAGATAGTGATAAAAATCCATGTCTATATTGTAGTATACCATGACTATATTGTAGTAGTAAAACAATGTTTATTTGTTTTACAACTCTAAATTATAAATATTACATTAACGGAGCAGAAACCTATTTTGCTTGGAGTTTTATGGTTAACTTCTTGGCAAAAAGAAAACGCCGGACTCTTTTCAGAACGTCCAAAACCCGCAATTCTATCCCGGAACAGAATCCAAGTTCCAATGAAAAGTAGAAATACCGAATTCGGGATTATCCATGTCCTAATTTCCGTCTTCTCGGATTATCTTCGTCTGTTTTCCTTCGTCTGATTCAGAAGATGGAATTATTTATTAAAAAAGTAGCTGAGACAAATAATCAGGTTAGGAGTGATAGGTGGGGTGGATAAAAAAGTTATTTATATTTTCATTCTAGATGCTTCCTGAAGAATACCATTTGGGAGATTTCACATTTTGGTCTTGAATGTTCTAAAAGTAATCAAAAAACTTTGCTTTATTGGTTTTTCTATAAGAAATATACAGAATTTAGAACTCCCGTTCTATCGAAAACAATGCTTACGAAAGTTAGAATCCATTTCTTGATGGTTAGTCATATCTCAGGAAGGAAAATATAAATTCTTATCTTTGGTTAATTTTTTCGCTAATTAATTCAATTTGTCTGCAGGAATTCCTGTAAAGGGACAGGATTTTGAAACTATTAAAATATATCTTTCATAAATTAATCATCTTAAATTTAAAATTCCAACCAAATTTCATGGAAAATATCAAAATGTTTCGAAAAAATATAAAGCAAAAATTTTATTTCTTTTAGACATTAGGTTTGCTATCTAAGAAAGAAAAATCGTCATATTTTCTTCCTCATGTGTGATAAGTACTAGGCGAAAGAAAAAGTTGAAACATTGATATTCGAATTTCAATAACGGCTACTTATGTATATTAAGCTTTAAATAAAAAAAAATATAACATAGTGTATAGCACTTTCATTGACATTTCCAAAGAGAAATTTAGATACATTCGAAAATTTTCTGTACTTTTTCCGGATGTGTTTAAAGCATTTAAATTGATCTCATTCTTCTTAATAGCGATGCAAAAATTATTTTTACTTTTTTCTGACTAAAGTCTGTTTTAAATGAAGAAAATTTAACAGTCAGAAAACAAACAATAATAAATCATTTTCACTTCTCAAATTTTGAATAAGCTTCATTTTTATTATACTAATTAATATCTATTTATAGATATTAATTATTAGATTATAGATATTATTTCCAAATATACTAATTAATATCAAGAGATGTAAGTTTCTAGTATTCAGAGAAAAGAAGAAATATGATAATTATCAGCAAAAATTCTTTTTCCCTTTATTGCATGAGAAAGAAAATATTTTAAAAGCATAAATTTTTAAAACGCGTGAATGATTTTTAAAATTTTTGTGACATAAATGTATAATAATTTTTCTTACTCAGAAAATTGCAGGGAAAATATATGCTTTTAAAACATCAAATAACAAAATTAAATTAATTTTATTTGATAAATATTATTTCTAAATTCAGAAGCCTTTTGTTTATCATAGAGAAAAATTTTAAAATATATAGAATTAAAAAAAATTAGTAATAACACCCATCTGACACTGAAAATTCCATAAAAAAGAAGAAAAGTATTTATAATACTTCCAAATATTCAGAGAAAAAAGGCATACGGGAAATAAAAGTAAAAATTCTTAAAAGAAATATTTGAAAAAGCGTAGAATATTTCATAAGTGAACAGAAAAGATATACCCAAAAGGAAAAAAAAAATGTGATATAATATTTAATTACAATAAATTAGCTCTGGATTATAATACTGGGCTGATCTTTTAATCTAATCTAAAATAACTTTGAATGTTAATAAAATTCTTATTTTTTTCCTCATAGCATTTTTTTTTCTAAACATGACACTCGAAAAAACCCCCAATTATTTCGGGGATTTTTTTTGAATGAAAGAGGGTAATTAAAGCTGTAAATCATAACAGTAAGGGAGGTTGGACCTTAGTTATGTTGCCTCTCCCACAGAAACGCAAAAGAAAATTATGTTCCCTAATTATGCCGATAACTTGACATTCAGATAAAAAAGAAAACGCAAGTGGTGAGTGTGCACGCGCAATAAATTAAATTTTATGGTTAAAGATTTTCAATTGCAGTTCCGAATATTATCAATTTTACTATATTTAAATTGTTTTAACTATAAACACAAATGTAAAATGGAACTTCTAAAACAACTCGTTCAAAAAAAAAAAAACAACTAAATTTACATATTATAATATCATCGGATAATCAATGTAATACTATAAATTGTATAAGAAAAAGAGGTGAAAGATAACAGAATATGATAGTGAAAATAAGACAAATAAAGAACTGATTAATTGATACAAAGCGGCACAATTTTAGGTAGAATTCATCATAAATTGGTTGCATGACAGATATACTTTAAAATTGAAGGAACTTCTTAAATACAGCCTGATGATCCTACATTACTGAAATTTCTCATCATCAGGAATTTAAATGTAAATATTCCGCCAAGCAGGGAGTGCGCAAATACACGAATTTCATTCATATGCGATAGTCGATAAATGACTGATTTTTAAGATCGCCAATGATGCTTCATCAATTCATGAAAAAAGACAATGAATTGTATAGTCCGAGAAGAATTATCAGCATAGTTAAAGAATTAAATTTCCCTGGCTTGTCCGGATATCCCAGAATTCCTTGACCCGTCCCAGTTGGCTGACCGTCTTTACTTGTATTAAAAATCTATAAAATAAACCTTCAAATATTCAAACAGTTTAATTAGATAATTAAAATAGGAATAAATTTTAAAAAAATTGTCAAAAAGTTGAAAAAAATTAAAAAATTGAGTGCACATTTTGGAATTTAACTTATATGTATGTTATATAGAATACTGAACCTGGAATATTTTGTTGCGTTATTTTTTGAAAAATATAAATTTGTAAAGAAAAATTCAGTACCTCTGATAAATTATTATTACTATTAGCTCTTTTCTATTTTTCCGAATTCACAGACTGGAAAAAATCCTATTTTTAAAATGCTGCATAATGATTTCAGATGGCATTAAAAGTTAAAAATGTTCTATTTTCGGAAAAAAAATGGCGAAAATATAATTTAATTGGAAAAAAGCATCCTTACTCTAAGGTGATACATTCCCAAAACATTTTTATGTTAATTATATCTGAACTTTCTCCATACCCTTGGGCCATGGGAAAAATTCTGACATAATAATCGAGATAAAATGTTAATATCAAATTTTACTAGCAACGTTTTTTCACAAAATATACCCATATAATATCCTCCGAAATCCTAGGAAAAGAATATTAGGAATGTTACTTTTCAATCAGAAATTTGCTCATAGGTACATTTGAAAGACTTGTATTTTGAAGACAAATTTGAAATTTTCCCAAAGAATAATGTAAATATTGATTCGGAATTTTTACCAGGTTTTTAACTTTTCTTCCTCTTTCCCCTTATTAAGATTAATAAATTGCAGGAAATACATCAACCTATTTTTGATGGACATCACATCAACATTAAAAAAAGTAAAAGGGCTGGCCGACATAATAAAATAAAATAAATAAATTTCCATATCAATTTTATTATAATAGAATACAATTAGACTGTATGCGAAAAAAATCAAGAAATCTTATACAAATTTAATTACAAATGATGAGAGATATTCTTAAAAGAAATTTTTCTGTAAAAATAAAATATTTTTAAAGCTCACTATGCATAAAAATGATTTCGGAATTGATGATTTTTATGATTTATATTGACGTATTTTGCTTGAAAGCAATGATAAACAAAACCTTCAATTATTCCATCTCTTTACTTTTTCTATGACGTTCAAAATATATTTAAAATCTATATCGTAAGCAATTATTTAAAACAAAATTTAAATTAAGTAATATTCATCATATTATGTACTCACTTTCAAAATTCACCCTAACCAATTAAATAATATTGAAAAAATGATTATATATCTGTTCAAGAAATAAATACACGATGTATAATATTAATATTCTTACATTCCTTTACTTTGCTGTTCAAAAAATTCATTAGTAGTATCTTTAATTGCGTACAGCCTAAAATTCAAATTATCTAAAAAACATGTAATTAACTCATTATCAAACGATTTTTCAAAATTAGTATTCATAAAATCTTTCTTAACGACAGTAAAGTAAATTAGTATTCCAATTCCGAGATTTGGAAAGCAGGAGTTTAAAATTGATAGTGAAGCTAAGTACAAAAAATTACATAAAAATGGGGAAAATTTATTTACATTATAATAAATAAAAAATAAGTTGATACACCCAACAAAGTGATAAGTCTTATATTCAATGTAACTGCATATTTTAATGAGGTTATCTATTTTTTAAATAATATTTTGCTATCATTTATTCATTTTTATTTTAAGAGAAACACATTTTAAATAAAATTCGCTAGGATTATAATTTTATATTGAAAGTGTTTTGAACCCTGTAAAACGATACATACAAATGATTGTATTCTAAAAAAATTAATTTATCTTACAGTTTTAGATTATTTTTAGTCTATTAATAAAGGATATTAAATTAGCATCCTTTCAAAAACCTTAAACCAATTAAATATTTTACTTTCTAAAATACGAAGTATAGAGAAAGTTTTGTAATCATCAAAAAGTGCAAATTCGGGATTTTGAAGTATCCCCACATTTTTGACTTTTCTTCTCTCATGTTTTGAACCATTTCCAACTAGGGATGAACTGTCTGTCGGTCTGTACTTTCAGAAACCTATAAACGCTATAATTCAAAAACGCAATGAATTAAATGTATCAAATTTGGCATGCGATTTCTCGGTCAAAGTTGTAGTTCTGTGCTGGTTTGGGACAAAACGCGTCTGAAACATATATCATCTTCATTCAGAAGAATGCAAGAAAGTTTAAGGGAGCCCACATCCGTTGGAATTTTAAATAGAGCTTCAATAAAAATATTACAAAGCACCTCAACGATCGATACCATATTTCACGAATTTTCCTCAAATTTATACTGCTACTATATTTCAAAATACAGAAGTTTCTAAGTGAGTTAGAATAAATGATGCCTGAATTCTCTAAATAAATCTTAATATAAGTCTCTAAAACTCAAACAACCTGGAACAGAATATTTCGTATTAATTCCCACTCTCCTTCTATTGATTGCAGGATGCAATTCGGTTTTATTTACACTTTCTCAGTAGAAGAGTAGGATGTTCTCATTCATAATTCAACGTCGAAGTCAGACGTCACTTTTTGCCCATTTCTTGCCTATCCTTTAGGCAACGGAGATCAGGACAACAGAAGGGGGGAAGCAACTGGCATCAAATTGCTTATCAAAATATTGAACAGAATTTTTGAATGCCACTCAGAAAGCTCAAGTTTTTAAAATGTAATTTTGAAACTCTCATTTTGAATAGATTGCTACCTATAATGACCTAGACCTACTATATATAATATCCTACCTATATATAAATAGATGCGGAACGAATGTAGACTAGCTGCGAAGACTATTATAAGAATAACATTATTTTCCTAGTAATTGTTAAAATTTAGAGCTCAGTTATTTATCATCTGTCCGAAGCAAAATACGGAACATCTAGGAGGAACAACACAATTCACATTCTAAAAGTTCCATCTCTACAATTCCTAGAGATCCTGGTATTCCAAAATTTCTAAATCCGTCACCAAATCATCAAATGGTCGCCAAGTTTTTCGTCAAGTCCGAGGGACATTGATCAGTTGTTGTTGTTTCTAATGACTCTTGTCTAGACAAGCCCACTGACTTTAAGAAGTAAATTGTGGTTTTAAGCCAAGGGTACGTCTCTTGCTTTTTCAGTAGCGTCATCTAGGGCCAAGAGAACGATTTAGCTACACATACGTCACATTCATGCAATTCATTCACTCATCCACAGATCGTGATTTAGACCTGAATCAGAGAACGATCACCCCTGTTATTACCCCAGTGGTATTAATTTCAACATGGAGGACTTTGTGCCCACAACAGATTTATACGTGCGTCAGCCACCACACTCGCGGGGAGTTTCGGCCGGGGGGTTCGAACTCGCAACCCAAGTGACACGAATACAACGCCCTACCAACCAGGCTATCCCGGCCTTTGATCCGTCCTATGGTCAACCTCTAACAGAGCTGTCTGTAAAAGTGTCTTTCTTACGATGAAAGTAACTAATGAAAGTAAGCAACATTACAAATTTGTTACATTAAAAATCCATAAATTCGTTTTTTGAAAGAAAACAATAGATATAAAAAGATTTTATATATCTGTTTTAGATAAGATAGATAATACGTCATTAAATTGCATTCTGAATTTTCTTACTTTAAAAACAAAGTAACATTTACCGATAATTTACAAGGCTCCTATACTCAAATTTGGTTCAAAAACATAGAGTATTAAACTATATCTTTTTTTTGTATAAAGTAGATATTATACAGGCGTTTCATTTATATTTTTATTTCTATTTTCAGAATAGGTGTGAGAAGAATATTACACGAAGAAGGAAAATACTTTGTTTGGAAGATCTAGTGACAGTTGAATATCCGTGAAATTTCTTACATTTGAATAAACTTTCTACTTACTGAAAACTAAAGTACGCATTTCATTTTTTTTAAAACAGACAGAATACGGAAGAATTTTTAGGAACGTTTTAAAATTTAAAGTCAAGATTTGAACATATTTCGAGAAAAAGGGAATAAAGGGGAAATAAGTGTCATTTTTTTCCTTTCTTTCTTCAAATCGCATTTTCAGTCCAATTATGTAAATGGAAATGGTTAAAGTTGAATTTTTAAAAGACAGAAAGTTTAAAGATGAATAA
Source organism: Argiope bruennichi (assembly GCF_947563725.1). Lineage (NCBI taxonomy): Eukaryota > Metazoa > Arthropoda > Arachnida > Araneae > Araneidae > Argiope > Argiope bruennichi. The sequence continues at coordinate 118,789,560 of NC_079159.1, forward strand.
ATAAATAAATAAATATCTGCTTTTTTACATCTTAGTTGCAATTACAAAAAATGACCTAAGTTCAGGACATCTTTTTTTTTTCACTCATGAAAGGATAAATCCATAATATAAAAATAAGTGTGTGTGTGTGTTGATTCCTTCTTTAATTTAAAAAGTGTCATCTTTATGTTGAATTTCTCCAAACATTTCTAATATAAAAACTATTTGTATATTCATATTCTTATTAAAAATTGTATTATTTTAGTATTATTATTGTCTTAATCATAATCATTTTACAATATTTATTACTTTCCGATTCAGCGTTTAGCTGGTTCACCGGGATTTATTTCCGCTAACATTTTTACTTAAATATTATATATAATTTGGTATCTTAATAATTTTTTCAACAAAATATTTTTAAACAAATTTTTAGTGACATGTAACACACACTACTGTAGAAACTTTACGCTGTTCTGATCAGTTATTATGTGTCTAGTTTTTTTCTCAAATCCTGTAAAGTTTTAACATAAAATCGAACTGGATGTGATTAGAATTCAATTAATACAAAAAACATTTTTCCTGAAACCAAACATGTTTTTCAAATATTATGAGAACAGAAAAAAGCATCATTCATCAAGGAAGTCGTATATGCAGTAAAGAATATTTTTTGCATAATTTGTAGAATATCTAAAAGAATTATTTAATAAAAAGTTCTTTGATTCTCCTTAAAATACAGTTTTTAATTTTACTTTTAAAAGGATTTAAATGACAAATGTTTATTTTATTTCGATTACTAAATGTATTTTTTGAAAAAGATATGAAAGAATTTTATGATTATCTTCTGGGAAATATTCTTAAATCAGAATAATGTTCCTATCTTATCTGACCAAATATGGCAGAAATATGATATTTTAAACACTACTAAGTTAAGACAATCAACAATTCATAACTTTATGCTAATCAGACCTGGAAAACATGGACACTTTGAACATTCCTTATTTTAGACAGTGAATAAAAGGGACTTAAATGATGCATATTTATAAGATAACATACCATTTTTCACAATTCATTTAGTTTTAGATGCAATAGAACTGATAATTCTTTTTTCTTTTAAATGCTATTTCTTAAGAAAATTTTACTAAATATATCTAATAGGACTGACGGCCAGCATAAAAATATAAAATTCATAATTCATTAGATTCAAACAGTATAAAATAGCATTCTTTATTTCATTTATAATTTTTTTTCCTATATGCTTAATATGAATTGTTTAGAAACTGAATACTTGGACTCGATTAGAGTGGATATTGTGCACACTTTATATTATATATATATATAATAACATATCATGCTTCAAGTTTATTTCATTTCTTACAGATATGTGTTAATAATTACACTTTTCTAAATTCTAGTTTGCAGAGAAAATTATCGTAATTTTTAATTTCAGCTTTAGTCTAAACATAGAAAACATGCTTAAAATGTTTTTAAATACTTAAAAATTTATAAAAACTTAATGTATATCTTTAAAAAATTTGCACGACTAAAAAATAATATATATATATTTTTTTAATTTTAAGATGATGAATTATGATTTAATATTTTCAATGTTTATCGTAAAAATCGGAAAAATTCACTTAATTACTAATTATTTAAAATTCTAATTAGCATTTCAAAAAATTTACTGCGAGGTGCATATTTACTATCTAGATAAAATTTTCCAGTATGTAGAGCGCCAACGCATGCATTTTTATCATAAGAAAGAGAAAGATATTTAAATCATTAAATTTTTTAAAAATTCTTCTTAAATGCATATATGTGAATAACAATGATAATAAAAACAAATTATATAACAAAATTATTTTTGTTTACACAATTTTAAAAAAATGTCAAAACATTCGAACGCATGTTTTTATGTATAGGAAAAGAACAGCTTTTCTCAGACATTAATTCTATCTAAGCAGAATTTTCATTCCCGGTCTTATTTTCTAGTATTTATGATTTTAATTTGCACTCGCAATAATATGCAGTAGATTGATTCTATTAAATTCGTGTTTTCCAATCTGAACAAATACTATTTGGAATTTATTTTAAAAAATACATTTCATATTCATAGTTTATCAACCTAAAAATTCCATAAATTGAGAGAATAAACTAGACACCAAAGGCAAGTTGTTCGGCGTTTCTATGAAATGAGTCACCATTAAATGGTGCTACTAATTTTACCATTTGATTTCTTATTTTTAATTAAGATCTTCCGTCAGTGCTATTAATTTATTGCATAGTTTCTTACTTTTAATTAATTAATTATTTTCGTATCACAAAGAATCGCGAGAATATCGTTTGGCATTTTCGATTTTTTTTAATGTTTTAATTACCACATTCTTATAATACAAAACTTATCCTCATTTTTAATGACTATTTGTATAATTTATAACTGCTCTTTTATGAAATTTTAAGAATTATAAGTTTTCTCAAAGAATCTCTAAATATATAGTAAATGGAATCTAATTTAAAAACAAGTTGCATTATATACACTGGATTTTACCACGCATACAACAGCTTCCAAAACATTCCAGCAATAGCGAATTTGTGATCGAATTACTTGATATTATTTATTTGTTACTTTCAACTATCACAATTTAATATAATTGCCACGACTAGTAAATAAATAATAAGTCAATTGTTTTATCTCTATAATTATTATATATAATAGGTATATAAAAGTCTTATTATTCCGCACACAGTAGAGTAGTCGTCTTGTATCCAGTATCACTATCGAGCAATGTACATGAAGAGTTCCCACTTGCATTAAATCTTCCGGTCTATATCACTCCTCCTATGCATGATCAGCAGAATGACTGCCGGGGGCGAGTAAAGCGGGCGCATCGAAAGATGCCCCAACGTGTTTTAAAGTTAATGATCCGCAGTCTTATCATTTACCGCGGGTTAAAAGCGGGTCAATTGTCGGAAGCATTGTTCCCTCCCTTTCATGCTCCAATTGTTTCGATGTTTCATCGACGGAAGTGGGATGTCGGAAGTAATTTTACCCGGCAGAATTACACTCGATGGAAAATTTATGAACAAGGCCATGTTCAGAACGTTTCGGAGAAGCCATTATTTTAAAGCCTTCAGTGTTTACAGGAATGGGCTGGGTAAGTTTCGACTGGCCGGATATTTAATGCCCAGGACATGAACAATGGTTGGTTCTGGCTTTTTACCATAAAAGGGGAAATTAATCATATCGAAGTAGATTTCGTTTCGGCTGGTTGCACCATTTTATAATCCCCCCCCCCCTTGAGAGCCTCAAAAAAAAGTTCCTCCTGTCATTCTGGTATGACTTTCCCTAAAGATTGTATTGTTTCAGTTGAGCTACCTAAGACTTTGGAGGAAATTTATTTACTTATGAAATCATAGCGGATCATGAATGGGTCTTATATTAGTCATGAAACCAACTAGCAGGAGTGATCTTCTCAAATCTTTCTCGCTTACTCTATAATAAAGGTGAATTTGTAATTTAGACACATTTTCCACTAACAGATCGAAATCGAACTTTGGGCCAGAACTAAAATTGTAATCACAAAATCACATACTAAATTTGATATACAGGGTGTTCATTAATTTTTGTCGGGGTTTCCGTACCTCATAACTTTCGAATAAAAAGTATTACGCAAAAACCGATTACGTATTCGTAAATTACAACTCAAAGAATTTTACGTGGCAACAATGCGATCTTAGCGCATTTGCAGTCTAGGTAATTATGACGTCATAAATAAAAAATGGCGGCAGTGCAAGAAAAAGCAATGTGTGTATTGTGGTTTTTTGAAAATAAACCAATCATAACTACTCAACGTCACTTCAGGACCACGTACAAGAAAGATACTTCTTCGGCTAATTCTATCAGACGCTGGTTAACACAATTTCAGGAAACTGGTAGCGTTCTACACCGAAAGGGAGCGGGAAGACCGAGCACTTCGCAGGAAAATGTTGATCGCATCCAAGAAACGTTTACTCGCAGTCCACGAAAATCAACGAGACAAGCAGTTGTGCAGTTAGATATGCCGCATACGACGATATGGAACGTTCTCCATAACCGCCTTCATCTGAATGCCAACAAAGTGCAAATTGTGCAAGATTTACACCCGAATGATAAACCGTCGTTTTGAGTTCGCTGAACAAATTTTGACTCGAATTGAGGATGATGAAAATTACCTTACGAGAACTTTCCCGACAGATGGTGTGGAAGAGGTAGACCAATCCCATGGCCTCCGAGATCACCAGATATAACACCGCTGAATTTCTTTCTATCGGGGTTTGTCAAGAACATTGTGTACAAGACCCCTATGCCCCTTGATGAACTGAAGCGCAGAATTGTTACTGCGATCCAAAATGCTACCCTACAAATGCTGGAGAATACTCGGAGGAAAATCGAATTTCGTCTCGATGTGTTACGAACCACGAAGGGCAGCCATGTGCAAATTCATTAATCTTGTTAATATCATTAATAAAATTCTGTGAGTTGTAATTTACGAATACATAATCGCCTTCAGCTAAATGCCTAGAAAGTGCAAATTGTGCAAGCTTTACACTTTAATATCATTAATAAAATTCTTTGAGTTGTAATTTATGAATACGTAATCGATTTCTGCGTAATATTTTTTATTCGAAAGTTATGAGATACGGAAACCCAGACAATAATTAATGAACACCCTGTATTTAAATCATTGTGGTTTTGAGTTGTGACGGTCAATCCTTTTTTAGATTTGGCACAAAATTTGATACGTATCAACATATAGATTTTGAATCCGTGTACCAAATTTTCTACATTTAGCTGTATTAATTTTGTAATTTTCACATTAACTTATGTCGAACAGGGGACATTTCCTTAATGAAATATTGTTGCACTGATCATGAGTACATACCCTGTGTTCTTGTTTGCAAAAAATAGAAGATTTCAAGCAAGAAAAATCAGGAAATAGTTTCCTTGATTAGTCATCCATTTATTCACATCGAGTGGCTCCTTATTTTTATACAGTTTCTGATAAGCAATTCTATACCGCTGTTACGAATATTTCTTCATGGCAATAAAAATTATTTTCTTCATAAACTACTAATTTCACAAGAAACTCATTGGATTTCCACGCGATTGTTAAAATAAGTTGCTATACTTTTCCTAGAAAAAAATTCATCGATCACACGCCACGTGAACATCTCCTTTCCTTGACTGCCAAGCAAACAAGAAATCTTTTCTGCAAAACTTTCAAGACAACGGCCATTTAGGAAGGGGACAGCATATATTCGAACAGTCATATAGACAGAAGATTTCCACGGAATAAATTTGCTCAAAATTTGATTGAAGTAGTCAAATTTGATGTAAAGACCCATGTATCAACTTTCAATCATCTAGATCAAAGCGTTTATGAGTTACTTTTGTCAAACATTTTTCAAAGATGCGTTTTTCGATTTCTGGAAGGTCTAAAATTCGGGGATTAGTAAAAGTTTCGAGTTCGTATTTTTCGACGATTACAGTACTTTTTCTCTACTTTTTACAGAAGAACGTAAACCACAGTGAAATCCTTTCGTTTGACAAGATGGAAAGTGTTGCGGCGTAGAAGAGTTATCTCAGAGTTAATATGAAATCGGTTCTTATTGAAAGTTAGAAAAGGAGCCCCGAGATATAAACTGCATTTTAGTGGCAAGGCCCGGGGGAAAACCTTCTTTTATCTCTTTTCGAGAGAGTCCTTGAAGGTTTCTCGCCGTTATTCGGACGAATGACACCGGGAAGCGCTTTCGTAAATTTCTCTTTTGTTTGATTGCAGGATCTAATTTTATGAACGTTGAGCTACGAGTTCTCTTTAGATGGCGACTTTTTCTTATTTGCCTCTTTTGTGATCTGCCCACGTTTAGAAAATCAAAGGGATTTTCAATGAAATCATTTTTGCGAAACTGAGAAGCTCTCCGAGTCCTTTCGGAAATCAAAGAGAGAAAAGTACTTTTGCTTTACAACATAGATTTGGTTCTGCGAAAGTCTGTTTCTTGGAATTAGAATTTCGACTGGAGTCCGTTTACTTCAGTACAAGGGGAAATGTATCTCTAAAAGCGGAAATCCGAATTGCTTTGCGAGGAAATATTGCATCAATTGACTGAAATCATGCGTTTTCTTCGGATTATGTCTCCCACAAATTACAAATTTAATATATTTATTATATACAATTTTGCGTATGAAATATTCTAAATCACACATTACATGATATTTTATTTTTGAATTTATATATAAAATAATGAAATTAATAAAGAAACTATTACTAAAACATATTTTTTAAATTAGAATTTGTGGCTCAGTTCCATTATTAAAATATTTTTTTCATTCCATTCTAAAATATAATAAATAAATTCCTTTATAATTTTACTAAACTTTTCTAAATTGCTTTAAAAAACAAAGAAAGTACAAAGTAAGTTTTAAAAAATGCAAATACCTAGCATTGCATATTCTTACTCATTCGATATAATTTTCAATATAAAATAAGAACATTATATTCGATAATATGCCTAATATTAACTGTATAAGATTTAATGTTTCATATGAAAAAATGCACAAAAATTTATAATTAAAACTACAAATAAGATATCTCAGTTTTTATACTTAAAAGAATTTGTTTCCAATTCTGCTTTATTTTCTTTGCTAGCTGAGTTCTTCTAATTGTAATTTGTGAAAAATTATTCTGAAATGGATTTAATTAAACAAATGCCCACGAATTCTCATTAAGTTCTGTATTCTTTCTTGAAATACTAAAGTATATTTTTATTAATATCAATTATCACAAGTATCTGGAATACCTTATTATTTTCGATTACTTATGAAGTTCTCGTAAATTCTCATCCTTTCAGGATTTCGGTTTTTATGAGCACGTGGAAGCAGAGTGAAGAATTTTCTCTGCAAGTTTTTCAGTTAAATTATTGTTTTAACTAAATAATGTTAATAATTGATTTGTCCATTAAAATATTTGAGGTTCATCCCTTTTCTAAATACTGAATAAATCATCCTTTTTCATATGAACTTACGAAGCATATAGAGAACATTTTAGGATGTAAACTTCATTACATAGAAGACTCATAGAAAAGATATGGTTCCATTTAAGAGCTACGTCAAAAGAAAAAGCCTCAAACATATTTTTTAATTTTGTATAGAATGTCCTGGAAGCTCTTTGCATGACTTTTTTTAAAAAAATTAAATCTTGTACAAACATGTTTTCATTAATAAAGAATCCACAGAAGCATTTTTATTTTAAAATAGAAGACAATTTGTTAAGAAATTGCCAGATATTTAAATTGGTAAAACAGCTTAAAAATGGAATTTTAATATTGTTTAATTAAAACGTGTATATTCGAAATAAATTATTCTAAACATTTTAAGAAATGATAAAAAATTTATTTCAATCAAGATTTATACTATTGCATATAATAAATCTCAGCTAATAGATTTCGACTTAATTCAAATTGTTAAAGATGTCGATTTTAGCTTTAAAAAAACGTGCAACTTCAATGATAATTTAATATCTAAAAATAATTCTTGAAAACAGATTTTTTTAATTGAAAAAAGAATAATGTGCAGATTGCTTTAAATGCATTTTTAAAGGTAATTGCATAAATATGCAAAAGAATTTATTATTTGTAAGCATGGAATATTCTAAAATTTTTTTTTATATCATATACTTTTTTCAGTATACAAAAAGAAAAAAAAATCAATTTTAGCAAATATTTAAAATACAGTGACAAAGTATATTGCCATTGTATTTCAAAATAAATTATATTCTTTAAATTATTTTGAAGAATTTAATGAATTAATTTTTCTTTTTCTTTTGTTTATTCACAAATAATTTTAAAATGGCCGCTAGACACAGTTCAAAAGTGAATACTTTTGAAAAGTCCAGATCTAATCGAAATTTTCTTCCTCTATTCTATGACAGATAAATTTATTATTATTATTATTTTGTGCCTTGCTCTCATATTAAGGAGAATTTTAAAGATATTTAATACAGTTATATTTCATTGTTAAAGAGTACTATATCATATAAATTTAAATTAATAACTTATCACAAATTTAAAGAGTGTCCACCACCCTTAAATCTTTATTTTAAGCTTGAAAAATGAAATTTTCATTTGAATGTAATTTCAAAAATGGCTTGTGATATCGATTACAGAATGTTCACAGTTATCTGTGCTAATATTAGTGAAAAAAAATACAATAATTGTAAGTAAGAAAACAATGCATGCGTTATTAGAATGGCCAATTTTTTCTTGAAATAGCAAGCATTGGAATAGTCATACTTGAATATAAGTTAAGCAAGAAGTGAGTTTAAGAATAAAGATTTTTCTCGAATAAATAAGAACTGTTTTTGAATGATAGCACAAGATATTTGGAAAAACATAATACTACTATTTTAATGCAAAATCTAAGATTAAAAATATTGATTAAAATTCCTTATATTATTTGAAAAATGAAACTTTCTTTATTCATAAACTATTATCTTTTGTATAGCAAAGAGGATGACACTTTAGATTAATATTGAACTAAAAAGAGGATAATAAAATGTTTGGATTCAATTAAAAATCATATATGTTTCTATCTTTCGCACTGCAAAAAAACTAACATTTTCGACCAATATTGCAATATCAAGAGGATAATAATATATTTGGATTAAATTAAAAATAATTTATTTGCCGGAATATGCAAAAGAGACAAAAAAAAAAGAAGAAGAAGAAACAGGCATATAAAATGCATTAAAAAATTATTCTTGGAAAAATTTTAAATGAGTCCTTTCCAGTCACGTAATGCCATTTTTGAGTGAAGAACTTTTCAAAATAAATTCTAAAACATATTGAGCAAAACAAATATGAATGATATTTCACAGTATTTGCCAGCAAAGGAAACACTGCAATAGGATTAGTAAGAAAAAATTATAATGTAATATAATGCATACACAAATTATTTAATAAATCAAAAATTAATGAAAATAATTTTATTTTATAATATTTCTTTTTTTTAAAAAAAAAGTTTTATTAAAATCATAATAGCTTCTCTGGAATCACTGTGGCCCCATTCTGAAAAGAAAATTTATTTGATATTCTCGCACAACTCTCTATCTCAGAAGAAAAATCCCCCGATATTTTTTCACAACTCTTTCTGCCTTGGCATTATTTTTCCTTTACTCTGTAAAAGCGAACCCTCCGAGACAGATCCGTTTCCATCTGAATTATCGGATCAGACCCGAAAGTACAAAATGGCGCTCTAAACTTTTTTCGCTTCCATAAACTGCAAAATAGAGCCGCGTAGGGATTTTTGAACGTTCGCTCTGAAGGACTCGAATTCCTGGTGGTTCCGCATGAGCTATGCAAGATGGATGAGTCCCTCGCGATGTTCGTTGTTAAATCTTCTCATGCAAATGAATTTGAGATGTCGAGACATGGATTTCTCCCGTGTATAAATCTATTCGGGACGAATGTAATCCATGTTTTGGAGGGTGAGAAAACATCACAACTTCTTACAAAAGTGGTAAAGAAAATTGTTACAGTAGAAGTGAAAAAAAATTTCAAAAGAGCATTAAAATATTTTTTTAAAATTCGATATATAATGATGACGTAGTTTATCCTAAATGTCAATTTGCATCTATTCTACTACTTATATTTATAACAACTTTTCTTTTTAAAATATAATTGCTTTTGTTTTCATTTAATCTCTTACTGTGCTTATTATAAGGCAAATATAGCATTCAGAGTTGACTTTCATTTCAAATTTTTTCCTATCTATACGAAATTTCAGAAATGATAAATCAATGCGAAATGAATTTTCGTAATTCTTAGAAAGAAGTATGAAAATCAGAGATTAAGATATTTTAAGTAGTTAATCATGATACATCGAGTCAATTGGTGAATTTCTTTAACGAAAACTTAATTCTGAATTTTATTATGTAATCAATTGTTTCCTAATTATAAGTTGACTAGAATTAATTTATAACTTTTCAGTGAATCAAATATCAATAATATTACAAAAGCTGAAACTGTTATTTAGGTAAGATATATTTTATTTATTTTTTTAGTTACACATTTGATGCATTTTTTCTTTTGCGCTCCATTTTTTATTTTTAAACAAGCTAACTTTAACCTTGCTTGATTAAATTAACTTCCTATTATGTTGAAATAACTTTTTTTAAAAACATTAAATAGTTTAATACCATAGTACGTTCCATATTTTATAGCTTAGAACGAGAAGTAACATCGGGCCAAATAAAATGAAATACTTTTTCGCATAATATTTGAATACATAAAATTTCTAAAAGGCAAGAAGAAAATTTGAAAAAAAAATATCGTACAACAAACTCGAGAAAATACTGAGAAATACTTTCATATTATTACCTGTTAAGTTCACGGCTGCGTTATTTTGATCTAAGCTGCGATGTCGTCGCTAAATTATAATATTTCTTCTTAATAATTGACGAAGAAAATGTACCATTCTTTCGAATTCAAATATGTAAGCAATAATTTGTCACAAATATTGCAAATAAAAATTTTATTTTCAGTCGGAGAAGGAATGGAAGTTCAAATATCTGGAGAATATGTATCGAAATTCCAATTAAGCCCTTTTTAAATCTTCTTTGGTGGTGAATAAAATGAATCGCAAATTGCAGAATATAAATTATATTATATGGAAGTGATTAAATTTTTTTTGTCTTTTTTAAAACAATACGCTCATTAAATATAGATGCATTTGTGTGGTAACTTGTTCTCAGTTACTATTTCTTTCTTTTCATGCTTATAAGCAGTTTCTAGGATTTTGAACAAGGATCGATTAAGTTAAATATATAATCCGAGTTAGATCAAGTCCTTCCTCTTCTCTGAACCATACTTATCCATCGATATACTTTCCAATATTGAGCCTCGTGCGTGTTTCGTCTTCAAGGTCCGGAGTTTCTGGTTAAAGAAATGTGATTTCTAGAGAAATTTGCTCTGAGAAAAGACCTTATACAGGTTAAATCTGTTAATGGTTAAATAGAAAGGAAGTTTGAAGAAGAGTGTTGTAGGATCAGCTGTCGTCAGCTGATCATGGTTCAACATTACGTGTGCATCTAAAAATATCTCTACAGTTGCATCGGAATTGGAAGTTAATACTTTGAACCTTTGGATTCGGATGGTGCCTTTCACTCACCATTCAAGAGAGTGCATCATCTTGAAATTGTTCTTATTTTTTTAAAAACGCCAACAGAATAGTAAAACGATGTAGGTAAATTTTTCAAAGAAATTCGACTTAAAACAATTATGTATATTTATTTTCAGAGCAATAAACAGATCTTTGTATTAGGTGAAAATTATGCATCGAATTACTTTACTTTTAATTATAACATATCTTTTCAATATTCATCAATTTTAAGTGTACTTTAGCATTCATAGTGATCGATATTCTGGCCATACGCTTAATATTTCAATATTTACTGTACACTGTTTTTAGTTAAGGAAATTAATAATCAACTTTTGCAGTTTTATCTCGAAATAATATCACCATACAAAACTATTTGCCTCAGCAAACATTAAAATGGAGTCTATTTCAGATTGCAAATCATTCATTATCTCTCTTCAGTTTGATCCTTTCTTGATTCTTTGCTTTTTCCGGGTGAAATTTCCTGTTCGGAATGAAAGGAATGGAACTTGTCTTCTGAATCTAAGGAACTACATTTGGCCCCATTGTTTTCTGATATGGATTCCAGAAACCAATCAACGAAGAACAATGACTGGTTTTCTGATAATTTTGTTTCATTTTGGATAACGTAACAACCCGCCACCAGAATTTGAAATTCAGATAGAAAAGAAAAATGGATAAAGAATGCAATTCTGACACCCGATGAAAAGGTGCGACTTTGTTAGAATAAAAGTTATGAAAGCACCATGAATATAATCCGTAGTCTTATAAATGAATGAATACAATCACCTCTAAATAAATGTAATTAAATGCGTTTGGCTTAGAGACTGCTATTTTTTGGCGCAAAAACCATTATACAGATTTACCCGCCCCCAAGTACATATTAAGAATACATCAGGTTAAAAGCACAAAGGACAATAGGTGACATTCAACGCTACTCAGCAGAAGTCGTCAAACATTTTCAAAACGTTCTCGCATGTTCTTTAATAAAGGAATTATCTCAGAAAACCCTTTGAATAGCAAATGAGTATAATAGTTCGAAATATTAACCTCTGATGCGAATTTAGCATTTTTACTGAATCTAACGCGTGATCCTTGACGAGTTTTTTAACGATTAATCCTTGGCATGCGGTTAATATTATTTGAAATTTGAATATGTATTTTAGATATGCTTGTGAAAAAAATTCTGATTGAAATAAAATTTTGATACGGAACAACACTTGTATTCAAAAATTTGATACATTTAAGTCATTGTGTTTTCGAGTAATTGGGTTTACATGTTTTTGGAACCACAGACCGACAGACAGTCAATCCTTTTTTTAGACTTGGTTCAAAATTTGATAGCGTCTACGTTACAGATGTTAAGCGTTTACTGAATTTTATTCATCTAGCTCTCTTCATTTTAGTATTTATCGTGTTAACTTATATTCGAACAGCCGGACAGACAGACTTCTTCAGAAAGGAGTTTATTCAAAATTTAATAGAAATATACAAATTTATATACCAAAGATTATACAACAAACTTCATCCATTTAGTTCAAAGCATTTGCGAGTTATTTTTGTCAGATGACACATCGCATACCGAAAGAAAAAAAAGCAGTTAAAATTTAAGAATTTATAAGCAAGAGAATAAAATTATATATGCTTCAAACGAGAGAAAAGATAAAACATAATGTATTTTTCTAATAGTGAAATTCATGTAGTTTTCGAAAAAAACTCTAATGATGGAATTTACATTGTGAGACGAATTGCTTTGAGTGTTCAAGTAAATAATGATGGTGAATAAATGCAATGTGCTTTATAAGGAGTAGAGTTAAAGAATATTCGAATAAAGGAGTTTTTGGTGTAATGGAGAAGGCAGGGATTATAGAGCTTAAAGTACAAGATATGACTGCAGCGTAAAGTTTGTTTACTAATTCGAAGTGACAGATTTGTGCCCCTTAATTTATGATAATTTAATATATTTTTTATATTGTTAATAGGGGTGATAATATTTAACACTGTAGCCTCCTATGTATGTTCCCAAATGCAATGTTTAAAAAAAAGCATTTTTGTAAAATCGTTCGCAATCTAAGCAATTGTGTTTTCTATAGACTTCGGCAGAATGTTTCCAAAGGGGATCTGTCAGAGGTATTAAATCTTAAGAGACATTAACAAGATATAAAAATAAGTAATAAAATATTTCTCTCTAGTTTTGGGAGACCAATTAAAATTCTGAAAATTTTAACCTGTTGACTGTTTCGACCTCTTCGAAAAATGCGTATCTAAAATGTGGTGCTAAAATTTGGCGATGACGAATATACTTGTCAAAAAAAGAGTATACAATATGAAATTATGCTATAATGAAATAATATATATTTTTTATTTGTATAATCCATTTATTTATTTACTTAAACTAACAGGTATTTTTTGCATGTGAACGTAAAGAAACATAAAAAAATAATTTATTATTCTGATTTGCTTTACAGAATGAATGGTACTGAGCAAAGCATGGTACAACGCATAATAATCTTTCATTTGTTCCTTTGATTGCGACTTGGTCTCAAAATATTTTAAACATCTTGAATTTACGAATATATTTGAGTTTTTACTAAAATTGTAATTCAAACTGCAAATTGTCACTACTCATTACTCCTGAGAAATAAACTCGTCATAATGCAAAATATTGTACTTTTTCCATGACGAGGATACTCTTCAGAAGTTAAACAGTTAAATGGTTAATATCCTTGCGTTGTAATCTAGTAATTATATAATGCGTTATAATCTAATAACAATCTAGTAATTCTCGATAGAATAAGTATTTCTACAACTATATAACCTCCAATTTTAAATCAAGATTTCTCTCTTTTTTTTTACAATTGCATCGATCAAAATGTGATAAATATCACAAAAATCTTTTATATTCAGATAATAGTTTTAATTAGAACATACTAGGTTAAAAAACTATCATGAAGGCATATGCTATAAAATCAAGGAATAATGAAAATTATAAAAACTTTTTCTTATATAGATTGGCATTTTTCTATAAACTTGTTATTTCTCAATTTTTTAAAAAAAATATTTGATGATATGATTAAAAATTAATTCCTGTTAGCAGAATAGATTTTATGAAAGAAAAGTAAATTCTGCTTCAACATTTTGCAACACCAAATTTTAGAAGAAAATTTAAAAAAAATTCTTAATTATTAAATAAAACAGCAACTTTTATGCCAATCTTCACTTGAAAGGTTTTAAGAAACTTTTTACTTATAATTTCTTTTTCTAATTGAGATTGAAACGCATTACTCTTTCCCTTCTATGAATATCTGGGAAAGTGCCGAGAAAAGGGAAAATGAAAGCAAATTATTAAATTAATTTTTTATCTCTCTTAATTTTTCTAATTTCTTATATAATTAAATTAAGTCGAATTTCTATCCACCTTTTTCGGTGATACGCCAAGAATTAAATTTGGGTCTGAATACATTCAAAGGGAATGGAACAGAAACGAAAAGTTAATTAAAGCTATAATTTCTTTTTCTTTATTTCTTCCATTTTTATTCATGCGTTCGTTTTGCTCTTTTGAGAAAATTGGAATTGCGATATGAAATCTTCAAAAAAAAAAAATTCCTTAAATGAATATTTTTTTAGCTATTTGGATTTTAGTAAAGATTCTAATTACTTCTCTCAGGGTTTTTTTTACATAAAATATGTATTTATTTTTCCTAAATGATATTTAGCAGTCACTGATTTTTATTAAAAAATCTCATTAGTCATAATTCTTTCCCTATTTTTTTGCTTCTTATATAAATAATCAGATTTATGACACTTCTTTTATAAATTGTCATATTTATGTTCAAAATTAACATAAATCATAGGTAAACAGTAGCATCGTTTAGGTCTAAATAAAGTCACTTACTACAAACAGAATTATTTTTATTGGCACGTGCGCTATCGAAGTAAATTTTACTTATGTCATGAAAGAGACAGTGAAACTATCTCATATTGAAATTCATAAGGGTCAAGTAAAGAGAATATTAGTTGAGCTAAAATGAAATTTTATAACTTATATTCTAAATGTTAACTCTCTTTTATAATTTTAAAAAACGATCTGAAAAATTAAAAAAAAATACTGCCAGTAATTTTTTATAACTTAATTTATATCTGCAGTTTAAATATTAATGATAATTATTTATTTATTATTTTTTAAAAACTAATAAAAATTTATATAATTATTTTTTTTTTAATTATAAAACAGAGAGTTTACTTTTTGCTCAACTGCTACTCTTTTTACTTGAGCCTTATCAATTACATTCCAACTACAACTAAATTCTTAACATTTTAAATACTTTTACTTTTCTAAAGATATTTACTTTTCTAAAGAAAGATACGGCTGGCAGTAAAATATAAATAGCTGGCAGTAAAATTAAAGAAGTTTCCCAAAATTATAAATAAATAGTACCATATTAGTAAGTATCAAATGATTATCGTCTAAGAGAGTTAACAAAATTTTGCGACGTTATATCTATCACGATATACATGTTAATAATATTTCGCAATAATAATTATTTTATATTTTTTCTGATCAAAAGTACCTATATTTTTTACCAGCATTCTATCCATTTTGATATTTATTACAATTTTTAGAATTAGAAATAGTCTTTCAAAATATTAATATTTCAAGTGTTAAACTTTACATTAATTTACATTAATATTAATACTTTACATTACTTTAATTCGTATATAAATATTGAATACATATAAATTTTACATATTTTAATTTACATTACTTATTTTTTGATTTTAATTATACTAACACTTGCGATTAGTAATTTTAATTATAAATACATTTCTTAGCAAAACATTCACAATGAAATATCAGTTCTTTCCAAAACTGTTTGATTCTAAATAATTCTTTTTTCTATTCCAATTTATTTTAAGATAAATGAGCAGTTTTGGAAAAAAATCACAAAGATAGCATTTATTGATCCTTATTGCTTATTAAGATATTTTTCTTCTTGTTCACTTAATTCGGTTCTGGAGGGATTCCAAAAACTCGTTTGAAATTCGTAAGAAATAGAATACATTAAGAAGAAAGATTTTTAAAAAATCCAGTGAGACGTAATATTTTTGAAAGAATAATTTATATTGTTAATAAATAAAAAAATAGGTTTAAGCATACCTATTTATTAGCAGAATTCTCAATTATTTTAATATTTTTTATCTTTTTTGTTCTAAACTTTTAATTTATTATTCAAACCTTATGGATTCCTGAATTCAACTTTTCTCAAATTCATTATTAGCCTTTAGGGAATCAAAATGTAACTAAATTAATCCAACGATTGAGAATTAGGGTCTAAAAAAATAAAATAATGCATTGCCATCAGGCATACAAATTTATATAAGATTTTAAAGCTCTTGCAGATAAGAAGTAAATAAAAAAAAATGATTCTAAAATTCCTTGTCTACAAAAAAACAAAAATCACGCGAAATAAAAGTATTTTAAAACAAAAATTTGAATTTCTAATTTTGTTACTGAATATCTTTTGTTTTCAGCCATTTTCTGTCCATTTTTCCATTGTAAATCTTACGAGTAATATTGTTATTTCAAAAACTTTCTCCCAGAAAAAAGGAAGCACTAATTATTTATGAAATATTCCTTCAGCTGAAATAATTATTCTAAATTAACATTGTTAAAACACTTCCATGAGTTTTAAAAAATTTAATAAACTAGTGGAAATGGTCCCAAAACTTCCTCGCATACTCTTTAGTAAAGGTGAATTTGTGTTTTAGACTCGTTTTATTCCGACCGATTGATAACCAAAATTTAACTAAAAACTACAATTACAATCACGAAGTTACATACCAAATTTGATATATTTGTCATTTCGTTTTTAAGTTATCAAGCTAAAATCTGTGTACCAAATTTTATCCATCTAGTTATATTCATTTTTATAGTTACCATACTAACTTATATTCGAACAAACGGATAGACCAACAGAAAATTCGACAGAAATCTACAAAATTGGTATAAAGACTATATCATCTGTCATGCATCTAATTAAAAGTCTTTTTTTTAGTTATCTTTGTTATAGACAGACAAAGTGACGGACTGAGAGACTTTTCCAAAATCCTGTTTTCGAACTCAGGGAGATATAAAACGTGAGACACTGTTTCGTAAAAGTCTCGAGTTTGATTTTTTTGATGATATACTTTCTTTTATATAGCTGATACGAGAAAGAAAAAAAAATGTATCAAATCTTGTGTTTCAGAAAATTCCTGAACAGTGATAGTGTAATCTTAGAAATTAACTACCACATATTTTCCGAAAGAATGTAGGGACAAGATTTTATCGTTAATCGTATTAGGTGAATCAGCATTCATTCGTTGATAGCTTCCAAAACAAAAGTAATCGCGTCAAATACCAGACATCGCCGAATCATAATTATAGCTTTTTTAGAAATAAACCTTTGCACAAAAGTAATATAATACTAACCTTTTGTACGATAGATGATTAAGTTAATGGAAAATTTCCTGGACAAGATTCCTAAGAATAATTGTAAAAAGATAATATCCCTGAAGGCATTTATAAAGGTCGTAAAAATTGCAATGCAGGAAAAATCTATGAAATGATAAATTTCATTTGAAATAATTTTAATAAATAAAATTTATTCATTAAGAATTTTTTTTCATTCATTTTAGGCATTTGCATCAATATAATTTTTTTCAATAATTTTTATCTCATAACAACATCTCTCAACACTGTTTGATATGCAATTGGAAAGACGTAATGCATTTCATATTTCCATGAAATTTATGTAGATTGTATTTTATTCAATTTTAGAAATGTGGACAAACTTTTGGCAGTAAATTTAAGATATTTAAAGGAATGTTGGTTATAGATGAAATCTAAAAGATAAACAGGAAACCGCAGCACAGTAAATAAATAAAATAAAATAATTCCTGAAATAGCTTTTAGTTCTATCCTTTAATAATATTGCACTACTCGTGGAAGAGGGGGGGGGGGTTACAAGAGCCTACGGGGAGGTTGGGCTTCTACCCGTTGGTCCGCGGAAGGCATATTATTTCCCTTCTACCACCCAAAGGAAAAACCAATGGAGGCATTCCCCAGTCTGCCACCTGGGGACGCGCCCTCTAGGGGTTACAGGCTCCCCTGAGGGTTCTAAATCAGTGTATGGAGGGTATTGAGGGTTTGTCAAAAGAGCTTAAGCTCACTGTAAATCCTGACAAAGCAAATTTTTGCATTTTCTCAACTGACAGGAAAGATAGAAGTAATTTTAATCTTTCTATAAATCTATTTGGCTCTGTAATCCAACGCACTAAGCATCCAACGTACCTCGACTTCACTCTTGGTGATTAACTGAGATTTTCACACCTTGAACAAATCTCTAACAGGGCCTTAAAACGACTTAACATCTTAAAAAGGTTGTGCAGTGCATCGTGGGGCTCAAAACCGGCAACTCTTCTTAATACTTATACCTCGCTCGTAAGGCCAATTCTTGAGTATGCTGCTCCCATTTGGGCACCGGCCTCATCTTCTTCAAGGAACAAAATTGACACTGTACAGTACAGAGCACCTAAAATCCTCATTGGTGCTGTTTCGTCCACAAATAACTATAAAGCTGAAACTGAATACGGCCTAGCACCTCTGGAAAGCAGAAAAAAATTGGCCACCATAAAGTTCACAAATAAAATTAGAAGTGCAACAGATTTCCATATCTCAATTACGGCATTTAAGGCATGGAATGGCAAGACCAGATTAAAACTGTCTTCCACCCTTCAGTTTGACAAAGAAACTAGAACGGAAATCAGCTTACAGCATGAGGATTTTTCTTATATTCAGGAACCCTCTTACCCATCAGTCCCTAACTAAGGGCTAAAATAAATTTAAATCTTCTACAGCCCTTCACGAAAAAACAACAAGCTGCAGTGATAAGGGAGAAGGGTCTCCGCACCATCGGTGAGCTCTCAAATTCGACTCAAAATGTGGCCATTGCTTTTACCGATGACTCTTCAGACTCCAGTCTTGACCGGGGTGGTGCAGGCATCTTTTTGACCTATGCAAAGGACAAATATGAATCCCACAAAATATCTATTGGTAAAATTGCCTCAAATTACACCTGTGAGCTGGTGGCTATAAAGGAGGCTTTGAATCTACTACACCAAAGCAATCCAAAATTCTAATGGACTTTTATTATTCTTGGACTCTCGCTCTGCCCTCCAGGCCATATTAAGAGGAAACTCCCAGTTCACTCAAGATATCATCCTGCTCTTAAATGAAATAACTAAGGCCCAAAGAACCTGCATTCTTCAATGGATTCCGGCACACGTCGATATCGAGGGAAATGAGAAGGCTGATATCCTGGCCAAGGAGGCCCGAGAAAATCCTTAACTTTCTTACAGCCTGACCCTGACTGATGTTGATGCAACAGCCAGCCGCAGACTACTTCCTGCTTCTTTTCAGAAGCACCCCATTCCTGCCCTAAATTGTAATCGTACTACATCCACAACCGTTGCTAAATTGAGGACTAAACACTTCAGGGAAATGAAAATATCTTCCGATGGCCATCGAAGCTACAGAAGTTGTCCTCACTGCATTGATACTGGATTCTCCCCCGACCCTATCTTTGACTGCCCAGCCATTTTGGGGAAGCTCTTCAAGATCCATCTCGATTCACCGCATCAACTCCTCTACTCTACTGGGGTTATTGATGTGGCCAAAGCCGTTTTAGACACTTTTGGACAGATCTAATCCTATTGCACTACTGGACAAGACAACAACAACAGTTCTATCCTTTTCATAATTATACCATTCACTACTGTATACACAGAATATAAAAGATTTACTCTTAAATTATAGGCCTTAGTCCCTTAACAAGAAGGAAAGTTAAATATGTATATAATGATATAATTTAATTTATATTTTAATTACTATCCTTTTTTTTATCTTAAATTAGCCTATGTTACTTCATTCTGGAATTGTCTCTTATTTCCTGATCCAAATCCCATTTTTACACACTCTAAAAAAATTGTAGACACTTTAAACATTGACGCTCCCAGCGAAGTGATAAAAATCCCAAACGTCTATAGCATAACTTCAAAGTCTACTTACAATTATTTTTTAAAACAACATGTATCGACGATTTAGCTATAGCCAAAAGGAAAACAAATTTAAAACAGTTTGCTCTTGTGTTCTGATGCCAGCAGACGTTTTCCAACTTTGTCCCCAAGTACAAATCAAATAAAAAAATTTCTAAAATAAATTGAAGATAAATTTCAAATTTGTTTTCTTTTTGGCCACGCAACTGTTATATATGTATATGTGCAAAACCGTAAAAAAAAATTCATAAAATAAATGATCTGCTACCACACTCAAAAACTGTGCAATTTAAAGAATTCAGAATATATAAAAAACATAATATGGGCTTTAACTCAGATTATTTAAAATGTTAAACAAAGGAAATACTTAATATCGTACAAGTATGTTTTATATATGTAATTTTAAATTAATGAAATTATTTTAATAGTAATTTAATGGCAACATTAATTAATAAGCCGGAAGTCTCAAATCTAGAGTATCACCAAAAAAAAAACAATAAAATGATCCTTGTCTATATTAAGAAGGAATTCAGAATCTCTGATTTCTATTTCCGTTGAATTTCACATGATCTGGAAACCATAGCGATACTATCAGCATTTGTAGTGAAATGTATTTTGTAGATTATTACGTTACTGCATTAGCAGAAATGAAATAAAACTATGGCTTTAAGTGATGTTAGAAAGGTACCTTTGATATCGAAATTTTTCATCCTTTTAGATCTGAGATAAGATACTCTATGCTTTTAAAGGAATCCTTTTATATCTAAAAGAATGAAAAGTGAAAGCAAATCCTATAGATTTTAGTCTTTTGGGATTTTAACAAAAAAAAATGTAGCTTTTGAAATAACTGGATTTGAAAAATAGCTTACTAAAAGTTTCAGCACATAAAAGTAAAAATTTCAGGTAATATTTTTCTATTTGTTTTATTATGTTATAATGATCCTTTTTCTAGATTTTAGTGTTCGTCTTTTGTTATTTGAACATGTTGATTAAGGAAATAAACACAATATTTCGAATCAATCGTAATTTTTACCCTCAGAATCATGAAATATATCTAAATATAAATGAAACATTATGTTACTATACAGTTATATTTCCCAAATTATGGAAGAAATCAAATAATAAAAACAAGGGACATTAACATATATGAAAAGAACAAAAATTCGAAAAAAAAAAAAATAATGGATTTCAAATTTAGAAAAGTTCTATTCGGTTTCCTTTAAAAGTAATTAATTATATATAATTGACACTAAATTATTTAGTTGTTATTTAAATATTCACAATTTATTGGAGGTGACTTATTTTAAAACAAAAAGCAGTATGATTCTCATTAAAAAATAAGAAAGTTTTTTTTTTTTTTTTTTTTTTTTAGCAAAACTGAGGAATGAGTGGAAAGTAGGTTGTAACAAAAGAATTGTTTTTTAAATTAAATATCAAGTTCTAAGAGACTTCAATTGTTGAGTTTTTGCATAGTAATAAATGGAAGAAATATTGAAAACAAATTATAATTTCAATCTTTAATTCGAGAAAAAGGAGCAAATATCGGTAAAAAAAGACAAAAGCATAACAAAGTTTATTCTATGCTAAAATTATTCTGACTAGTTTTCAGATTTGATTTGTAATAACGTCTAAATGCATTATTTTAGTTGCCTACCAATATAAAACTTAAATTTAAAAACCATGAGCTGTGTTTTGAGTTCGCGCATAAGGGCTAAAACTTTCTTAAAAAATCGGAATTTTACAGAGTACAAGCAGTAGTTTATAAAATTATATATTTATTTAGTATGCGATTCTCAGTAACATAGAATTCATGATTTGATGATAAAAACGATAATACAATTGCTTTGAAATTAAATAAACAAAATAATAATGCAAAAAATAGGAAGGAGATAAACACATTAGCGTAATTCGTTCGCGAAACACTGGCGAGTGAGAGCTGTAGAGAAATAATCAAGTGCTAGTAATGCAGCTCGAAGATAATGACACTAATATTAATGAACAAAAAACGATTGGTTATGATGACTCAGCAACAAAGTCAATGTAAAAAAATGGTGCCTTATGAAACCCAGAGATTACCTTCTGTGTCCATTATAGTGGATCATTTGCTTGTTTCATTTCAATGAGCTGATACTTAGGAATTTTTAAAAATACTAAGATGAACAAATGATGGGTTCAATGGCAATTTTTTTTGGAAAAATTGATAAATATCTGCTTCATTTTGTGAGGGAAAAAAATCTCAATACAAATTTAGATATAGTTGACTTTCTCGAAATCTGTTGAAATAAATACAGATGATCTTAGGAAAGATTTACATATATCGCCAAGAATATTGCCAAAGTTATATAAACACGACAATGTCTCCCAACCTAGCTATAAAAGATTCAGAACCTATTAGTTATTTTTGATGGCTAATTTGTACAAACCGGGTCAAATGGTCGTTCATGCCTCAAATAAATCCTGCAAATGAACTCAAAATGTTTTGGCATATATATTCCTGCATGGCGCAATGTTAAGAGATATCAACCTGCGAAACAAAACCTTAAACATATTTTGAAGTTTGTTCAAGAAACTAGTAATTATCTAGACGATGTTAAAAAGATTATAGATGTTGTAATTCAGTAAAACACTTATCATATAGAGATCATGCTATTAATTAAAATAGTAAATGACCCTCAATTATAACGGGGCTTCGGCTAATGAAGAATCCTCAAAAAATTTTGATAATCGATCGCAGGACACATATTGAGCTGATAAACAGGCTATATAATTGACACGCTCTAATATTTCAGCATGCGATTGTGACATATCCTGAAGACAAATTATGCCTGAATTTGATCTTCATGTTTTTCATTCAATTCATATCTTAACTATGGAAATGTATGTTAAGCTAATCACAAAGTCTGAAGAATACGTGTATGAACTTTGAAAGAACGATGGTTATATTAGATCAATTTTGCGTTTAAAATTCGCAGTGCTAAAATGTAATAAAAGAATTTGAATTCAAGTCATCATTGTTTATATAAGAAAAATTTAATACACCGTAATCTGATGGTATAAGTGTTGATAGAACTTGAATTGCAGTACCTAAAATGGGTCCCAAATCATTGCATAGAAAAATTCGGAAATCGGTAAGAAACAGAAAAATAAAAATGTCAGAAAAATCTAATGAATAAAATTATTCAAATCAGCAAATTATCCTGAAAATGGTCTTTTATAATTTCCACCAAAGCGCTTCTGTTTGGGAAACGGTAAAAATTTCATTTTGTTTGTCAAAATTCTATATAAATGCAGTCTTTTTGCGCGAGCTTAAAATGTAATACTTATTAAAAATCAAAACACATGATATTAAATTTAAGTTTCTATTATTAAACAACCGAAATGAAATACGTAGACGTTATTAAAAATCAAAACATTTAACATCTATAATTTCAAGATAAAGTTTGTCATTTCTTTTTCGAAACTGTTGCGTGAACTGGAATTCAAGATATAATTCTTTCTTCAATATTTTACTGTTGATTATAATACAAAAATACCGTTTTTGAAACTTAGTAGAATTTGATTTTCGAGAAATTGCCGTATTGTATAGCCTATATTCGCTGTGCAATTCGGATAAATAGTTACATACAAATTTATAGAAACAGAATTATATACATGCAAGATCTCTTGCAACGGAACTGTAATCATCTTTCACAATTCAATTTAAAAAATATCGCGAATGTCTCATGGCTAGATTTGAAGTTTATGTCAGTATTCGGAAAATGCTTTTTCCATGCCAAATTTAAACCACGAAGACTCAACTCAAAGAAAATATGTCGCCAAAGTACATCTGCCTTTTATCACCTTAATTTTTAATTACATGATTCATTAAATCCTCCATTTAGAGAGGCAATTTCTAGGAAAGTTATCGCTTCCAGACATTCTTTACCGAAACTGTTTTGCTCGGCTTTTTTCGCTAATAACGAAAAATGATTTACAATAATGGCTTCATTAATGGATTGCCTACTTTTACAAGGTGGAGTCAAAGACACCATTTTCCAAAAATACTCAAACAAATAATGCGTTTATTGGAATTTAAAATGTTAGCAAAGTGTACAAATCTTTCGAATTATAATAGTTTTAATAATGACTGATCTATTTGCGTATCAATAAATATAAAAGAGTACTAATAATCATTTAAAAGTTTGTGTTTTTTTCTCAATAATATATTATCACATTTCTAAACTATTAATTCCAAGTTTGGATAATATAAATCAAACAGCTGGTTAATCATGTTTGTAACCCTAGCTGAGTGTAAAGAATATCCATTTATGCAAGTGGAAAACAGGTTCAAAATAAAAATTTAAAAAATAAATAAGTTTGCATATCATTACAGCAAAAATTGTTGAATGCCGCAAAGTTCCAGCATTTATTGTTGCTTTATAGTCATTTGTTTCAAAGAAGATTTATGCTGGTACAATTGCATAGAAAACTGCACACATTTGGATACATTCTACAAGAGTGAACTGGAAATCCAATAAATGATGGCTGTTTTCTATCAATATAAATGTTCCCCGAGTTTGAAAAGTCTTGCAAATGGGCAATGGACGGGGAATAAATATAAACTTAATTTGATAGGAATTCCAGTTGGTTGTTTGCGATTCAGTGGTGCAAGAGCCAAGAATGGCCAAACTGCGCTAGACAAATGGTTTCAAAAACAAACTCGTTGGTTAAAATGCAGATAGGAAACCCAGAGTTAGTTCTCAACATTGATTGGTTAACATCTATTGGGTGAATTACTTTGGAGGGAACCATCTGGAATCGGAGAATTGGTTGCCGGTGTAGTTGGATGGCGATTATGGCAGCAATCAGACACAATAAAGCCTGTTGATGCGGCTTTGTTCAATGGAAACGAGATGGCCGGTTGTACATAAATGTTTCCAATTGGCTGCCGCTTTATGATGTCTCAAAGAAAAAAAAAAGAAAAAAGCAACAGCGTTTATGTAGGATTTTTTTTTCTTTCCGGAATTGTCTAAATTAGATGTAATGAGGATATTATGATTGTTTTGATGAAACGATTGTCAGCATTATCTAACGAAACACCCTTGAGTCAATAAACTAACAATACATAGCTAATTTTAAGCATCTTTTATAATCCTAACGACATTTAAAACTGTGTCGAACAATTTAATCGGTGTCAATATATTCTTTCAGACTTCTTAACAAATTAAATTAAAAATTAACTGTTGAAATAAAATATTACTTTTCACTTTTTCTTATGTATAAGGTTAATTTATTTTCAAAATGTTGATAGCATTATATTTTTCGAGCAATTTCTTATTTAACCGTAATAAAGTATAAATCACTATCTTTTATTAAATAATTTTTCATGCGAACTTCTAATTCTCGAATAACAAAGAACATATATATATTAAATTTAATTAATTCATATACAATAAGATGAAAAGAGTATTGAGAAAAAATAATATTGATATCTCCCATATATTTCAAAATTTCAGACAATAGCAGTTATCAAAAATATATGGTTTGTTGTATTGTCATTATTTAGTGCTATAATAAAATGTTTTTAATAATCAAATGCATATGATAATACTTCTTTTAAAATATTATTTTTCACTTTTGTTTTCTATATAGTAAGAAGAATGAAAAAAATAGAATATTAAAAAAGAAATTAAAATTATATGCCCCCTCACAAATGTCTTCTGATTTTAAGCTTTGCTTAGTTTGGAATTATTCCTATGTTTTATATTATCACCTGTTTTATATTAATTGCTCTTTCACAAGTTATTGGTTTTCAGTTATGGTTATGGCAGTTTTATTTTAATGGATTTTTATCTTAAAAAGTAATTGAAGTCGTTTACATTATTAAATCTAGGTGGATGGTTAAGGTTATTATTTAAATAACATCTCATTTTCATTTAAATTCTTTGAAATGAAAGTGCCCCCTATAGAAAATTATCTTTCTCAGTAATTATTTTAATGTGAGTAATACTAAATTCTGCATAAAATATGGAATTTAAAAATTATTTCTTGGAGCTGCAGTAATATTTTTTTTAAATAATCAAAAAATGAAAAGACCCGAGATTACATAGAACCCAAATTCTATTACAGAAAAATAAATTTATATTAATAATTATTTTGCACAATTCATAAAAAAAATATAACTACAAACTTATGTGCTCAGAAAAATAATCTTAGAAGTAAGTTCACACCCTATTTGAAGCTTTCAACATAAATGAAAAAATTATTATAGCAAAATTATTTCAGTATGTAAAGATGTCCCTCTAATTCGCTGGAATATCTTCAGGCATGTTCTTTTGATGATCTCAATCTTCTTTAAAGATAATTTGTAACTTATCCCTTGCCTTTTGAAAACAATCTGGAACATTTATTACTTCTGCTTGCAAGCGTGAAGATTCTCTGCCTTCCGAGTTTCAGGAGACAGGAAAAATAGTGCCTGACCATCGTCCGCTTAATTACCACCAACCGACCCCTTCTGATTTTGTCATTTCTCATGATTATTTGATTTAAGATGACTTTTGGTCCAATCTTCTCAAGTCTCCCATTTTATACTTCTTTTTTTTGAAATTCGCACTGCTAATTCGCGCTCATTCAAGATTGATTTCTTTAATGCTGATTAAAATTTAAAATCTCTATACTCGTATTTATGGATTTTCAATCTTTGTAGATAACTAATCTTGTATTTATAACTTTTGTGTCTATTGTTTATTTTTTAATCTTCTGTTTTTACAAATTTTTATCTCATTTGGCTAGTATCATGTTTTTAAACACCAGCTTATAATGAGAATGGTCTCCCCCAAACTTTCTCGCATCTTTCTAATAAAAGTGTTATCCCGGAAAACGACTTGAATGGCATTGGTGTACAACAGACACAAAATATTAACGTAATGAGTGTGTTTAGCATTTTTACTGAATCTACCGTAATTGGCAAATCCTTGGCGATTTTTATAGATTAATATCTATAATACGGTTGATAATATGCGAAAATTGAATTTGTATTTAAAACGCGTTTTTCTCAATTGAATAAAACCAAAATGCTGCAAAAAACTACATTTATAGTTACAAAATTCCGTAGCAAATTTAATATAATTAAATCATTCCAATTTTGAGTTATTCCATTAACCTCTCATTGGATTTGGCTCAAAATTTGATAGATATCTACACTCAAGATGTTAAATGTGTCTTCCGAATTTCATCTATCTAGCTCTCTTTGTTTTGTGGTTATCATTTTAACTTATATTTGAGCAGACAGACAGACTTCCCTTGAACGAATTTTGTTTAAAATTTGTCAGAAATCTACATATTTGATAATATCGTATACCAATTTTCATCCGTCTAACTCAAAGCATTTTCGAATTATCTTTGTCACAGACGGACGGATATTTTCCAAGAGTCTCTTTTTCGGACGGAGGGAGGTATAAAATGTGGAGATTCATCAAAATCTAGAGTTTGAATTTTTTGAAGATTACAATACTTTCTGTATACATGAGAAAGTAAAAATGGAATTTTTAAATCCAATCTTCATTTACTTTCCAGTCTGCTGGAGTTCACTCACATTTTATAACTGAAATTTCTACAGCTAAAGTGCTTTTTCTTCCCTTATTAATCGCTTGTTGCAGCGTCTAAAATTTATAATCTATTTTTACAGTGAAACTTTGGAAACAACGAATGTTTAGCTCTTATTCAATATATAGTGTTATTAGTTCATACAGATTTTATTGTAATAACTTGGTTATAATACTTCGCTTATCAAATAAGAGAGTAGAGTAACAAATTTTTTTGTTTTTGTTTACAGGCCTATTTATTTACAAAGAACAACTTTTTCCCATCTATTTTAATATTATTGACAAAAATCAAATGACAGTTCAATCACGAAATAGTTCCTTGATCAAATTGGAGAATAAGTTACCAAAAAACCTCTAACAGGCTGTTAGCTCTAAACGGCTACTCCAGAACAGTTCCAAAAATCCACCGATCTTTATCGGGCGGACTCTAACACAGAAACCTGAATCACACGGAACTTCTCAAACAATCAGGAACAACTTTTCCGCGCACCGAAGTCTCTCTCCGAACTCTGCCATCGAAAAAACTACTCTTTTCTCTGAAAAATATCGCATTTTAGTTTCATCTGATCTCCGCCTCCGGTTTCTCATTGATAAACTTGATTTCATAACACCCAATGGCTGCTCAGCAACGCTTCCTCGTTGGTCACAACCCGACCAAGGGATTGTCTGTTAAAGAACCATCTTTGCGGCTGGTCGCCTCTTAAGCACATGTTAATTACAAGCAATTTGCAACTCATGCAGGTTGAAGTGCACCTGGGTTTGACATTTAATGACAATGGTTGCTGGTGATACATCGGTTCTTGATGATTTGAGGAGTCTCTCCATAAAGAAAAAAATAGTTTAGCATCTAGATGTTTCGACGTTTTTCTAATTCTGAAGACATGATAGATCTATTTGAAACGATGAGAACCTCATATGGTTTCCCACACCTGGATATAGTAACAATTGACCATATATATTGATTCTCCTAGGGAAGAGGATCCGCATCTGGAGATTCGAATGTACTTAACAATGTGAAGGAAAAAGAGAGAAGTTACAGCTG
This sequence comes from Argiope bruennichi, assembly GCF_947563725.1. Taxonomy (NCBI): domain Eukaryota; kingdom Metazoa; phylum Arthropoda; class Arachnida; order Araneae; family Araneidae; genus Argiope; species Argiope bruennichi. The sequence continues at coordinate 118,818,448 of NC_079159.1, forward strand.
GACCGAATGCCCTTAACCATGTGATGTAAAACGGGAGACGTCATATTAATTTATTCAGGATTAATATTTGAAAAAAAATATCTTGAAAATTCCACTCTGACGTTTGAGACTCTGTTATTGCATTCCATTTTCCCATATTTCTGCAATGTGACAATGAGAAAAATCAGAAATAAGCAATTTGATTTCCCAAAGGCTTTAAAAAAAACCGGAATTTTGAGCAGAAAGGGACAAATGACATTTCTCGAGGAAATTTTCAAGGAAGATATTTAATTCAACGATATTTACGTGAGTCAAAAACTTATATTCTTTCAATTTTTGTTCGCTTTTCTTAACGTATTATTCTGAATCTAAATTTTGGCGAGATAATTGTATTTGACACTAGCACAAAAAACTTCCTTCCATTTAATTTTCCCATTGTGCGAGAATCTGTCATCTTAAAGTAAGTTACAGCAAACATAACAAAGTATTCACAAGCTATTTGCGTTTGTTATAGGTCAAGGCTATTAAAACGAAAGTTTTTTAAACAATGCATTCTAATGGCCTGCCTACACCTATCTGATATACTATATATAACATTTGCCTCCAAATATTTGAGGCTGTGAGTAAGCAGTAAATAGAACTTAAAATAAATATGGCTGTTAAATATACCAATTTACTTTAGCTATTCTACAACTTAAAAAAATTTAAAAATTAGATTATATATAAAAATAAAAGCAAATGATATTCTGCTTTTTATCTCTGCATACCCTTAAGTTCTCTTCAGTTGGCACTTGTGTTTCACAATCAATGACCATAATCGATGAGTAGCTTTTGATTTTTAAATTCCAACTACATGCTTTGAGGCATACAGAAGGAAATGCGTGCCAAAAGAGAAATTGACTACAACAATAAATTCATCAGATAAGACATTTCAACTTAGATGAGCTATTAAACTCTTCGACAGTACAAATGAATAAAAGCATGTAAAAAAGTTTAACTAAATAGCTGCTTCTGAAAAGAAGTTATTACTTTACAAAATACAGCTCCAAGCAAGCTTTTAAAGGAATTGATCAAGGAATAAATTTAATAAATAATTCAGTTCTCAGATTAATATTTATCATATCAAAAGTCTTTGCTAAATTCTGACATCTTTACCCAAAACTTGTCATCTCGTCTCGAGGGGAAGGAAAAAATTTTTTAAGGAATTTTCATTTCTTTGTAAAGTTAGAGTGAAAAACTTCTGGCAATTACTTTAATGAGAAATCCTTTTTTTTTCTTTTAAAAAAAGCTCCCTTAAGGGAATGGAATAAGTAACCAATTGTGAACTTCTTGCGCATTTTTCCATTCAATTTTCTCTTTTTAGTGGAAGAAATTTAGAGAAGAGATTGTTTTTTTATTCATTGATTCCTTTAATTTGATATTATAAAATAAAAGCTTCATTTTTTTTCAGAAATAATTATTATTTTGCTTTCGCTATTCCCCATATAATGAGCCCTCATTAAAGAAAAGTAGCCGAAACTCAAACTTTGAAAGAAATTCTGGACAAATTAATCTAGGATAGCACACATCATTTATCTTTTAGTTTAAAAAAGAAGGCTGAAAAATGCTAAATAAATATAAAGAATTACCGAAAGAAAACTATTCTTTTATGCCAATAGCCCATTCAAAATTCCCAAAAGAGGATTTTAGATGGCCTATATGTGATGGGGGTCTGATCAATTGTAAGAATATTTTGTACAAGTATGAATTATTATCTGTCATCTAAAATATTTGTTAGATATAAGTGCTAAAAAATATTTATAAAATAATTTTTTTCGGAAAGGAAAAAAAAGCATTATTTAATTAAAAATTTAGCTATTTAAAATTTTTTTTTATTCACTATATATTATTACTCAATTTCCTTTAATAATATTTCCTACGTAAAATGTTATTCTAGCATGAAATAATCACGCAATAATTTATATCTTTTGAATTAAAATTTCACTGTTCAAATTTAATCATAGAAATATATATTTATTCATTATATATTTATTTAATCATAGAAATAATCCAGTCAATATTCTATAAGATGCGCAGTTTTTTACAACTTTGTGTTTTTGTGAATGATATGTTTAAAACGGATAATGTTAATTAAGTGTTTAGAAAAACTAATTGACACATTGCTATACAGTTTGTGAGAACACTCAAAACTCATTTTTTGTTGGCTTATTTTTATAGATGACATAATAAAGAACATATCACCATGGAAGGAATCTTAAATAGTAAACTGATGTGAAAAAAATAGTTCTATGTCTGAAAATATTCAAAGTAGAAAAAACCGAACAAATCCAAAGCAGATAGATATACGAGTTCCGGAGACGATATGCAAAACGACAATGAAAATATATAATTTTTAATTTCCACTTGTGACAAGAAATTAACTCAGTCTGATCACTGATTTTCTCTCAATTTACACGATATTTAACGATTTAATTTACACGATATTTCAATGATGAAACAATGCAAAAGGATTTCCATGTATATTGTACAAAAATTCCACAATCGAATAAATACAACCATGAAAGTTAAAAAAATATTTTCAAGAAATGGACATTTTTCTTGTTTTCCTGTTTTTTTTATCTTGTATGTATTAAAGATTTAAGTGATTAATCATGTGAAATTTTAAGCAGATTTCTTGATAAGCAAGAAAAATAATGAAATATCTCTTCTTCTCTCGATCTATTTTATAATCAATTCGATAAAAAATACGACAGATATCTATCAAAATTTACACAAAATTCAACGATAAGATAGTTGAAAAAGAAAGTAAAAAAAGTTGTTGGTTTTTGAAATTTTAAAGAATCTGACTAAAGACAAATAATTCACGATACAAATTTCATTTTAGCAGAGTTTTTCGTGTACTTGGATAAAATGGATAGATTACTGTTCTGCATAGGAAGAAAATTCATGGTAATAATCAAATTAGAGTAATGAAATTAGAATAGTTATATAAGTAAGAAAAAAGAAATGTATTATATTTTAACTTTTTCAGAATACTAACAGAATAAAAGTGTATACGTTTTGTAAATTACAGTTTGGTTACAAATTTTCTAGTTGTAATTAATAAATAATAACTCCAGAATAAGTCCTACAATCCAAACAATATTGTTTCAAGTTTTTTTTTTTTTTTTTTGCTCTACAAATTTTATTTATATTATATAAGATTCTCTTCTTAAAGTGAGTTTTTAACCTTGAGCATACATAATATAATCATATTTATATTTTATTGCGTTTTTTAGCAGGAAAATAATGCGTATTTAAAAATATTTTCTTGCAAATAAAAGTTCTGGTTATTGCAACAAAGATTACAAAGATAAACAAACAAAAAAAAAACCCAGAAAATATAATAGTCGAAACAAGTTTAAAAACATATGAAAATGGTTTGGTTTACTGTATCAATTTGCTTTTTTGTTATCATGTATTTGTTGAAAGAAAAATAAAATATTTTTTGCTAAAAAAACTTTTACGGATAGTCTTCGGCAAAGATACATTCCTATACTCTTTTCTCTGGAGAATTAGAAAAATACTATTATCTTTCGAAGTAGAATCTGAGTAAATAGAATTGTTAGATTAGAAATCCTTCTTGTTTCTGTTTCTGTCCGCTACCATATCCCTTTTACTGTTTTCCGTTATTTTATTAGAGCTAAAGATGGCGATATTTTGAAAACAATGTAAATACTCCGTAAGAGGCAAAACAATTTATGCTGTAACCTAACTGGTTGCTTTGATGGACGAACACGTCATCATTTTAGAAATGGAAATAAAGAATCTCCTTATTGTTCTAAACAACGAATGACTAAGAATTTTTGAAAAAGTCTACGCAACTAAGCATAGATAGCTAGCTTTCCCTTTCTTCAAAAGAGTTGGTAAAAAAGTAAAGATTAACTTAATTTCTATTTATTAAGAGCTTCATGAGTGAAAAGTAAAATAATTTTAATATCGTCTTTTCCATTGATATATCTTGTCGATAATTTTGATGATCGGCAGGTGTAATATTTATTTCACATGCGAGTGTTTAGCATTTCTTCTGATAAAACAAAACCAATAGCAATTTAATTTTAATAAGTAAATATTACTTGCAATGATAGAAGAATTTTGAGTCTCAGAAGTCAGAAAATATCCAGGATCATTATTTGTAACTGCATTAATATTTCGGCTAAATGAAAAGAAATTTTAGAAATAATTTATTCTGTGACATCTATAGTTTGTTTTATAAAACTCCTTTAATATCTAATGTTATCAGACAAAAATATTATAATGTATCAAATTTAAGGAATTTTAAAACTTAGTTAAAATATTATAGGTACTTATTAAATTATAAAAATAATTAATAAATTATCCGTTTAAGAAATAAGTTCATTAAAAATACACAGATTTCATGATATTACATTTTTTTATAACATTGTAAACTTACCCTCTGCAAAACTCTTTCCATCACATAGTATTAGAAAGAAGCATAAAAGAATAAATTAAATATAATTTAATTTTTTATTGACAGCTACAAAGCAGATTCCAGATAAATATTCCTTAAAGCTTCACTAAGAGTAATCGATTCAAAAGTCAGTAAATAAAGAACAGTAACTTTATTTACTGATCAGTTTTCATTGTTACTCTTCATTTACTGTTTTCTAGAATGACTTCTAGCAATCAGTAAATGAAGAACAGCAATTTAAAATTCATCGTACATCAGAATATACAAAGCAAGAGAATAAAATTATTTAAATTTCAGTTGTTTTAATACTCTAAATTATTTTAATTCCTATTCCACTGACTTATGTAAACTGAACCTTCTCTTAAGATTCCTCAGCTATAACATTCGAAAACTGAAAGTAAGCATTGCTTGTGTTGGTCCCCTACCCATCTAATTTTCGTTTGATGCAACTCATTTTTATTTGCAGTCACGCAGTTAGGTGGCATCATTCAAAATTCAATGACGGACAGCAAACTTCCCTTTAAGATCAAGAATTGAAATTCAGTTGCACAATACAAAAATCGTAACTTGGCACTAACGTTTTGGGGAGGAAATCTGAACACTTTTTAAACTCTCTGGAAGACAATATTTTTAAAAGCTGATTGAGAGAACTCGTTTCATATGGACATAGTGCTGCATAAGTACAATGAATGGATACAGACGAATACAAGATGGTGAGAAAACATTCGAAACAATACAGTATCTTCCAAATGCATGGTCATATTCGACTTCATAAATCACTCCGCGTTGTTGAGTAACAGACGATGCAAGTCTGAAACCATATGTCGCTGTCCTAAATGATTATTCTTTAAAGCTACATTTTATCGAAGAGGCCGGTATTTTGATTATATTGAGAAAAAGTATTAATATTTCTGTATTTTGCATCTTAATTGCAATTAGGAAAATAACAAAAGGACTAGATTGCTTAATGCACCATAGCTATAACCACAGAATTGATAGGCATATATTTCTAGCCAAATTCTGATTTTTGAGCATTGCTTTGGTTAGCTTGTAATTTCTTACAGCCTGTGGTATTGAAAAAAAAACTCTCAGACCTAGCTTAAAGTTTATATCAGTTTGATTGAAGAGAAAGCTCCTCTAACAAACAGAAAAAGAAAATACCTCCTATTAAATGAGATTTATTATTTACTTTCTATTAAGAAACTTCTGACTATGCTAATTTTTTAATAATCATTTTCATAATTAAGTGTTAATTATATCAAATGATCATTGCGACTAAATTATGTAAACTTTCTACAATAAAAAATTAAGAATTATTATAGCCCATGTATTTAACTACTGACTTTGAACCATTTACTGAAACCATGGGCGATTCAAATTTAATAATCGTAACTACTCGAACAACAGCGATACATACTGTAGATGCATGCTGCAGACAAAATAAATTACACAAAAGATGCAAGTCATACAAAAATAGAAACATTTCTTGAAAGCGATGATAAATTTTTTATAGGTAAGTTAAAAATCAAGCTGAGGAAACTCAAACAATTACAAAAGAAATTAGACGAATTTCTTCAAGATTTCTGTTCTTTTTCCGATTAACTACAAGAAAAGGTAAATGATTTTGACCATATGGGTATTCGAGTTAAAGAATCGGAAACAGGATTACTTTACACTTATCAAAAAATCCTTCGCCATCTTTTGCTGGACAAGCGGTGAATAAAATTCCATGAATTTGTTGAAAAAATAATAAATGACAATCGCAAAATGTTTTATTTAAGGGCGTTTCTCAAAAAAGAAAATAAACAATTATAATCATCTGAATAAAACCCTGATTTTCTATTTAAGACATTAAGATATAGCCTTCAAAATGAAAAACAGTTAATCGATCATCAAGTTCTTTATAAGTAAAATTGAACTAAATTAAAAAAGAACCAGATATGGAGCTTATGATTAAAATAATTTATCAGAGATTTTGTTGATTTATATTATTTTTCAATCATTTGGCAAGTAATTCATAAAGTAATCAATCAAAAAAGTAATTTGAATTTTCTATAATAAAAAACCAAAAAGTTCTACAATTTGATTCTTATAAATTCTTTCTTGGAAGGGAAATTTTATATTGGAAAGATTACCAGCGGAAGCGAAAACAGCTGCCTTACAAGAAAAAAAAATTGATAATCCTTAGAAAAAAATATCTACTGATTATAATAAATTTTAAGGGCAATTACAAACTATGCATTTGTTATAAAATCATACATTATTTGTATAAAAGTGAGCAATGCTTTCAAAATATGAGCATAGAAAAAAAGGGAAGAATTATACTATCCTTTTTGGTGTTCCTCATAATGCTTGTAAAATGTCAAATTCGTACATTAAAAAAAATGCATATTATGGAGTGCTTTGGTCATCTTAATGGGTTAGCATTGTTCTCAATCTTCACATATTTCTTACGACAACTAATGCATTGAATGAACTATATAATAGTTGATTTTCATGATAACAGTAACATTAAGGAACAATTATTTTATATCGAAAGAAAACTCAGATGTATTATCAGAAGTATGGGGGAAGTATGCTTCAAATACTATTTATTCTAATTTGTAATCTAGGATGAATAATTCTTAATATTGTCGCAATTTTAATAATCTAATATTTTTTGTGAATTTAATATTTTGTGTGATATAAAATTTAATATGTTTTGTGAATTTCAAAAGATTTGAGACAAGTTTTTCGAAAATTTAAACTGATTAAAAATTACTAACAACGAAAAGCAATCTGTTTATAAAAAACTTGTAAAATTATCTTAGGAATGTAAATGAATTCATAAAGCAAAATTCATGAAGTCTTCTGAAAAAAACTTAACTCGCGAGGCAGATTTATTTTATCAATTGATATTTATGACAAAAAAAATCCTAATTTTTTATTTTATGTAACTATTTAAATGATATTTTCTTAAAATTTATATTTTATTTTGATTTTTATATACAACATTCAACTTTTCAATTAACAACATGTCACGAATTCGCGTCGTATGACAATTCTGCTGCGCACCATTGAGTAATGAGCCAAAATTAGGCTTCATTTACATTAATTTGCTTCAAAATTCATTTGTAAAATACAAACACCAAAAAATATATTTAAAAATAGTAGATTCCAACAAAAATATTACTTTAACTAATATATATCACATTTGACAATATTTACGTTTTACTATTTACTACTTCAAATATAAATTATGATGAGCTAACAATGATTAACGCTTTTATCATATATTTTATTATTATCAAATATTTTATTATGCACATTTTGACATACTGTAGAGTTAAAAAAGTATCACTTTCATTTATTGTGAAGTTTATAACAGAAAGTGATTTTAAAAATTTATAGCTCCCATTAAGATACTTACCAAAAGCAAAAGTAAAAAATTTTAGTAAAAAGGATTAAATCGGGCTCTGAAATAACATGGTTATTCACCTGAAGAGAAAATTTATCTTTTATAAAGAAGTGCACGATTTAATATTTTATATCTACTCAGTTTCTTGCTTTTTAGAAAAAGTCGGACATCGTGTCCCCAGAGATCGGGATCGAGAAATGAAGTAGATGCAATTGAAATTTTGAAAGGCCAGAGGAATGGTTTTGTATTAGTGCGCGGACGTTTCCTGTCTAGGGATATTTCCAATAAGGGTTTCATCTCTTCTTGGTTTCTTTGTTCCGTAAAAACAAATAATATTATATTTCACATTACTGATTTTTGATTCTCCTTTTGAAAATACCTCGAGGGATTAAAAAGCACAAACTATTTTATATTGATCGTTAGAAAAAAAAAAAAGACGAAATCTGCTTAAATCAACAACCTTATCATTGAAATATTTTTCAATTTTGCAAGAAAAAGAATTGAAATATAATTTTAAAGACTGAAATTTTGCATCACGCATGGTCATGTAAATATCCTGTGGTCTAATCTTTGAAGATGTCGTGGGAACGAAGGATTTTACCGATTATTTTTTTTAAGTATATTAAGTAATTCTCAAGATGGTGCAAAAAATAATTTTATGCTTGAAATGTCATTAGCTCTTTTGAAGACATTGAAGCGATTAGGAACCTGTTATTCTGGCTATCATAGCACTGAATCATAAAGAAAAATTAAGAACTTAACCGAAATTAAATACAATTATCAAATGAAAATAACAGATTTATCCACATGATTTAAAGTACAAAACATTTTTTTTCTCAGAATAATAAACAAATTAACTCTTCTTGGCAATGTGGAAGAAAAATGTTATATTTTCTCCCATTTTTTTTAAAAAAATTAACAAAAGTAATTGAATATCAAATAATTATATAAATAATTGAAATTTTTTTATAAAATTTAAAAGAAAGTGATAGAAAGAGCTTTAGAAAGTTTTTAAAAAAGAGGCCATTAATAAATTTGTGTTGCATAGATCCAAACATCCACTCCCCCCTTTGTTTTTGAAAAAGTCGCAGAAGAAATATGCACCTATCATCAAATAATAAAGAAAAATACATTTAATGTGTTGTAAATTGTTTTAAAATTCAAAAGTTTTTGTTTCATGTAGGAAAATTTTAAAATGCACGGAATACATAAAATTGTTGATAGAAAGTGTTAATAATAACGACTGTGATATTTTGGGAATCTGCATTTATAATATTTTACAACACTAAAAAATAAAAGTATACATTATATAAACAAAAAATGCTTAAAAAATATTACCAACAACGTCCAATAAAATTATCTTGGAGAAGAAAAATTATTGAACTTCAGCGTAATACTTATTACTATACAATAAATTCATTCTGGATGACAACACTGGGATATTTACATGTTATTAATATTCAAAAATCAAAATAATTTGAATATTAATAACACAAAATGTCTGTTTTCGTTTTTATAACGCATACTACGATCGATCACACATAGTGCTTCAAAAAAAATCGATTTTCCCCCTTTTTTGAATAAAATAAAGCCATTAAAGCTAAAAAAAAGTAAAAATTATAATAGTACCGTGAATTGGACCTTATTTTCGTCAATTTTTCAATAAAAAGCAGAGAATAATCCATTTATTTTTATTGCGCCAATCTACTTGATATTCTGAAGACAAAAAAAAAGCAAATAAAAACTTTCGATCCAAATTCATTATGCATAAATGCATGCAAGAAATTATATGCAATTAATCTTTTTTTTTCCTCCTTGTGGAAGAAGAAATTATCATACGTAATTTAATAGAATGCTAATATAAACAACCTAACCTTACTGTTCCAAAAAAATTTTAACTTTGAATATCAATACTAAACTGAACATTAAACTTGACTCAATCGATAAACGATGAAATAATCATAACATAATTGGATTACTACTATAATACCCTAAATGATGCAAGAAACCCCGATAAAGGAATATTTACTATACTTCAAGAACTACACTTCAGAATCGAACTTCTTAAATAAGACGCTAACGATCTTATATAAACGATATTTAAGTGTAGAAATCCATGCTCGGAAATACAGGTAATTGTAAAGACTGTTTTTCATTGGTTGCCAATGATATTTCATTCTACTTATTTCTTATTAGGAGTACAGTAAGAATTATAAAAGAAAAATAAAAAGAAATACATTTCAAACTTAAGATCTCCGATTTTTTCCGACACATTAATATATTTCCTGATCAATGTCGGTTTCCCTGTCGGTTGATTAGCCTGAGCAAACAGATGATGTATTAACAAGCGGAATGGCGATTTGCAGCTTGATCATCCTTTTAAACTTGCGATTCTTAAGATGCCTTTGGAATTCTTTCAGCCTCTTCTAAGGATGGTAAATTGTAGTTTAACATCTCACACCAAAATTAAGCTCTTTAATGCTCATTAGGATAATTATAAAATACATTGAACAACAACATAATTAATTGAACATTATGAATTGCAACAACATAAAATCTAAGGAAAATGAAATCTTTTTTACTTTATGAAAATAATTATATATATATATATATATATATATATATATATATATATATATATATATATATATATACACTTTAAAGAAGAGACTTAATATAAATCAAGTCAGTAAAACTCATGCTTTTTATACAACTGCAATTTTTTTCGTAATTTAATGTCATTGTGTAATACATCAAACTAATTAGCATCGCTTGTTTCTGGATACGCTACATTGTCTAGTTTGTTCCAAGATTTTCTCCACTTTTCTTTACTTATTTTAATTGAAACCGATGTCATTTTCCTTTTTCCGATCCAACTGAATTTATTTTTGACTTATCTATAGTTTTAAATTATTACGGATCGCCTATGGTTTGGTAAATAGATAAAACTAAAACCGTATTCAATTCAAAATATATCAAAACTGTTTACTGATCTGCAGAAACTAAGGCTAGCCAATAGTGAAATCTTTTTGTACATTTATTATAGCATTGAATATTTATATTTAAGTGAACTGGAAATATTTATATCTACAAAAAAAATGTTTATATTTTAAAAATTTTAATCTATTAAAATAGGGGGACATTTTACTAATTACAGATACGTATAATTTGCATAACTTTGGAAAGGCGAAAATTTATAAATTATGTTGTAATCTACCATGAGCTCTAATCACAGAAACATAAAATGTTTTACTTTTCTCTCGAAACAGGTTTTCTACAAATTTCGATACGCTTAGGATACATGCCATTGATTGCAATCGTATGAAACTTTACACAACAGCATTTATAACCTTTATGAATCTGTATATAAATTATTTTGCTACGCAACAATATTAATCTTTAGAGGATATTTATCACACGAAATTAGATTTTAAGTTATCTAAGCTTTTTTTCAGATCTTTAAATTAACTGAATATCCATCTTTTTTTTTTTTTTTTTTTTTGTTATTAGTATATTTAATTTAAAATAAGTTCACAGTAATTATTAAACTTCTCCCTCTAAAATAATTGCAATTTTGGAGTGATTTTACTCGGAATCAATTTTTATAACCGCACCGATTTGTGGTTATGAACTTGAAAATTATCTCATCACAACATATATTCGATTTGTTAACAAAAACAAATATTTAATGGAAAAATATTTTCCACTTTTTATAATTAATATAAAACATTAATCCATATGCCCTACATTTCTCTTGGATATAAAATTTACTTACAAAACATCCTCATTCCCAATTTCGACAATTTTCATTGTCGAGAACGTTTCAGTTCCCATAAGGGCAACAATGCATTAACCCGTAAAGATACCATTTAAAACAGAAATGAAGGAAATGGAATATGATGACATTTAAAATAAAAAAAATCCTCCAAGAATTTCGAATTTTTTCTTCAATGAAAATTTTCTGTTGAAAATCAGCTGAAGAATTTATTTTTTTCCTCCTATCATAACAGTACCGATTCCAAACCTAAAGTCCTCTTCTTTTACTACATGTGAGTAAGTAATTCCAGGTGATTCGTAAAATCGATACAAATAATTCATTATTGACGATTTTGATGGAGTAAACCATTGATGCCACCGAATCATTAAACCTGTCACTCTGAAGAATACTTATTTTGACAAAGGAGTGATTAGTCAGCTGTGCTTGACTAAAAGCAATAGGAAACTGACTGTTTCCTTCTTTCCAGGTCCATTTAACCCTATTATTTATGGTGATAAGTTAATGATTCTCTGTTCTGGGACAGCTTTTGTAAGATGATGACATATTCTTGACACATAAAAGTAATAAATGTTAGAAATGGTTATAAAAAAAACAAAACTTTTTAATATCTTTTAGGCATAGAAAAAAGAGAATCATGCATAAAGTTTATATATAAAGAAATGTGCATTCATTTAGAGGATTTATTCGGAAACGTTTCACCATAGCAAAAATGAATTTAAAGACTTAAAAATACTACAAATTCCTTTTTATCAATTAAAATCTTTTAAATTCATAAAATTTGGAATTTTTACTACCATTTTCAAATTATAATGTAGCCAAATTCTTATTGTTTCAGCAATTTCTAATATGAAAATAAAATTTATGTCTAAATTAAATCTTATTATTTTTGATCTTTTTATTAGATCTTTTATTTTCATTACTTTTTTTATTTTGAGATTTCTGAGAATTTTATTTATTATTGGAACTCAAAATTGCGTAATGTTTTCATTGCTATTATTATTCAGGGAAGGGATTTCCAAGGATTAGATAATTTCTTACTTTACTATATCAATCTTCGTCCTTTACTATATCAATCTTGTTCAGATCATTCAAAAACTGTTATGGTGAAAAGATAATAGAAACAGTCTAATTCCTTGTTTTAAGCATAAAGCTTTAAAAAAAGTCATCTAATTAAAAGAAATATGCCAATTACTTTTACAATGTGCAAAAAAAAGTAATAAAAAAGAATAATTAAAATAAGAATAAATCTTTCTTTTAAATATAATCAATTTTCGTCCAAGTGGACAATTTAATAAATTTTCAATTCATGAGATAAAGTATTTGATAATAAAAATAAACTAAATCAGAAGCAAAGCATAGTTCAGTTTTAAACCGTAAATAAATAAACTAACATGAAATTACCTGCCGTTATTCTTTCATATTTACATTTTTTTTAATGCAATGCCTTTATAAGAGAGTCGGCGTTAAAATAAAACTAGGAATTCCAAACATACTTTAAAACAAGAAATAATTATAAGCACTTCATAGAAAAATTAACATAAAATATATTTTCAATAGTTTTTGTGTTGCAAAGGCCTTTAGCACTTTGTTACGTAGCTGAACAAGATGGATATGAAGTTACCAAGATTTGGTTTTATACAAGGCCATTTTGTTTTATTATGCTCAGTTGACTTTTCTATGAAATCAGAAAGTCATCTTAATATCATATGATACACGCTTCCTGTTAAATCGTTAAAACTGTCTATTCCTGAAGGGTGATGTTCTTCATGAGAAAATTTCTAACTATAAAGAATTTAAAAATAATTTGTTTATGAATGGGTAAAAGAATATCCTTAAACCCTCAATTTAATTTACAAAAAAAAATGCATACAGCACCACAGTATTGGTTCGAAAAAGACGGACAGCTTTTCTAGCATATTCTCTTCTCAAAACTTCCAACTTAAAGTCAAAAATGAAAAGGAATGTTGAAGGGAAACACATTTTTCAACATATATCTAGTCTTATCGCACCAATGGCGCTAAAAATAAAAAAATAAAAAAAATCTGCTGTGAGAGCGGAAAGTGATTTATTTTACTTTCATTCTTTCTCGATATCAGCACAAAAGGAAGTCGGGCACTTTTCCGATCAGTAGATAGGTGTTGCAGTTAATCATATCAGGCTGCTTTACTTCCTGACAGGGGTTTCTACCTCTTGAAAATCTCTAAAATGCTATTTAGGAAACCATAAGTAATTCATAGATTCTTTTGGAATTTATAAGAGAGAATTGCTGAAAACTAAATGGAATGCAGTCAGAATACAAAAAACATATCATTTATCTTATGTACTAAAGACTGGAATTTCAACAAAGTGGCGAATGTGAGATGAAAAATTTAAATTGATAAAAATTTTTATTCAAAACAATTTTACAAACTGAAAATAGTCATAACTTCTGTATAAACAACCGGAAAAAAAGAATACAGTACAAAAATAAGCTTAACATTTCGTTTGCATACGTAATAATAGCCTGTTGACAAGTTAAGCCATACAGACAACATTTAAGCGGTAGTTCATCTGGAATTGTGAGAATGATAACTTAGATGTTGAGATAATTTAGATCTTGAATTAATTTTATATCAGTTACTAAGGTACTAAAGCAAGGTACTCACTGACGGGGCTTGACATACTCTGTATATCTTAGAAACACCCTTATTTCACTTCAAGAAATGAGACAAGAAATTCGAACTTTCACTTCGCGAAATGGTATCAAGATTCTACTGGTATCCAAAAAAACGAAGTAAAGCTTTACTAATGCATGAACTAGACATTAATTATAATGAAATTGAAAAGAAAATTGATGAGTATCCAACTGAATATAATATTTCTAAATTTTTTTGCTGGATTTAAAGAAAACTACCAATAAGAAACCCAATTGTTAAAGGTAGAAAAACATGCATAACATCAAGTGATGGTAGAATAATTAAAATACCGCTTGGTAAAAATGAAACATATGGGAACATACAAGGTGAAATGGCGCAATGCAATATAAAAAAGAATGTCAAAACCATTTTACGCAATTGCAGGAATATCTGTTCTAAATGCAATCTATCAATGGATTAATTAAACAGAAAAGAAATAGAATTGTGCAATTCGGAATGAGGATATCAATATTTCATTCTTTGATAGTAATGCCATAGAATATGTTAAGATGAAAAATAGAAGATTTTCATACTGACTGCATTGCAAGTAATGTTACGTACCCAATTAGTGTTATGATCTCGAAATGTATGACAGCAAATGGCATCAGCAGAATTTGTGCGATTAATGGGGATATAAATATCTAACATATAAATGAAATATTTGTAGCGAATTCACGGCCTTCTGTATGCAATATTTTTCCTGATAGTAAAAAATTTGTTTTTCAATAGTTAATTCAGCTCCATCTTATATTCCAATTGCATGTAACCAGCGGGAGAGGTCCCTTCGAAATTTTTATGCATATTCCCAGATAAAGGATTTATCTCCTTTCCCCCACATAAAGTTGTGGATCTTGGATAAGGTCGTGAATTCCTTACATGGCAATGTTGAATGACACTTATGAAATAAAGATATTTGGCGTGAATTTGGCGTTTCTACGGAATCTATCGCGGGAATATGTGTTTTGGACACTTTTGCCAGTCGATTGATGACAAAATTTGACACAAAAACTGCAGTTGTAATCACAAGATGACATATAGAAATTTATTGATTTAAATTGTTACGTTTATGAGTTAATATGTTTACATTCACACAAAAGTACGAATTGACAGACGGTCAACCGCATGACAAGGTTAAATCAAAATTTGTACGAGTTTAAATCAATAAGTACATATACTTTAGATGTACTTATACTTAGATAGTGTGCACAAAATTTCATCTGCCTAGCTCTTTACGTTTCATAGTAATCGAGTTTATTTGTACAGCCAGCCAACCAGATTTCTTGTGAATGTTTTTCGTTCAAAATCTGATAGAAATCTGCAAATTCGATCATAATTCGACATATCAAACTTCAGCTGCCTAGATCAAAACGTTTTTCTGTTATCTTTGTCAAAGACACACAAAAATAATGCCAGAAATATGTTTTTCAGACTCCTGGAGACCTGAAACATGTAAATTCGTCAAATCTCGAGATCAAATTTTTTGAAATGTGCAATACTCCATACTTACACTACCTACATTATTTATTATGATACTCCATTACTTCCTACATATTTCGTATACGGAATAAAAATTAGTTTCTAGACAATCTTACTTCACTACTGGGATAGCCTAAGAATATTCCAGACTTGGACCCAATTGAAAATCTATAGAGAAGGCTAAAAAAGATACGAGTAACCCTCCTAAGTGAGAATATCTGCATATGTCATCATTTCGATGCTTCTTTTTTCTTCCTTATAACTGCTGTTCTAATACAAATACCCATTATAAAAGATTGCTTTTTTAAATTTTTGTTAAATTTACCTTAAAAATAATGAATAACTTTATGATATTTTTCTTCATAAATTTGATGTTATGATGCTGAATTTTTTTCAAAAGATTCCTATAATCATACACATCCATATTTTATTTATGATGTGATCATACGTGCGTGTATGTCCGTTTTCTTAACAACCACTCAGTGTAATCTATTTCAAAGCAAATAGATAATCCTTGATTTGCATTTATTGGAAACTGTTTTGCTGTCTTTCAGAGCATATAATAAAGTTAAGAAATGAATATATTTTTTTCTTTTGTTGATTCTTCTTGTTGTTCTGCACAAACAACTATTTCTGTCACAGAGTGAAAAGAAAACAACAGAGCATGGCCTAAGTCGACTCAGACGAGGGGGAGAATTATCCCCTACCTAAAATATACGCTATTTCGATGGCATTCCGATCGTGTTACAGGAGAGAATTGCATTTTCCTGACTCTCAGAGGAAGATCTATGAATATCTTTTCCCCAAAGAGTCTCCAGAAAGTATCAGACAAAGATATTTTCCGCCTGCTTTTGTTTTTGAAAAAGAAGAATTATGAACCGAGAAACAGAATAGCTGAATAAATCAACTAAGTTCTGGCGTTTATAAATTCATTATTTTATGGTGTCTGTTATAGAATTTATGACAACATTTTTACAAAACAGTTCTGCCATGTGAACTGCATTGCTATTGCAACTATTAAAAATTCAGAAATTTTATTTCAATGCTTGCATTTTTTATTTTTATATCTATGTTGAAATTTTTAATTGTAATACATATGATTTTTTCCGGAGGTTTAAAAATAAGTGTTTATAAAAGTGGTTTATAAAAGTTTATAAAAAGTAACTAAAATCATATTTAAACCCTAAGAAAGTTCACTGATTTTCTTTTAACACGAAAACACCAAAGAACAAAAACAAAATTAAAATAAAATTTATGTGAAATATAAAATTTTTTTCGCATTATTATAAATTGTAGTCAAGAAATTTCATTAACAACTCAAGCTAAAAGTGTTATTATAAGGCAATTTTTAATGAAATTTTCATTTATTAATATAATATACCAATATGGTTATCTACCTATATATATAGTTAGTTCACCAGGAATAAATTATCTCTGCTTAGTTTTAAATGGTTAATAAAACTTGTAAATTTTTCTTTCTTACATAAGTATACATTATTGCTACAGCAAATAATTTCTTCAACTGCAGAATCGATTTCGAAAGTTAAGGTTTCTTATTCATCAGGTTAATTATGGAAAAAATAACAATAGCGCAAACAATTATCTAAGATGATTGCAATTGTTGCCTAAACTGAATGAGAAATTCCAATAAGAAACCATTTCTATTTTTGGTGGTATCTGAATCACCATTTTGATACATCGCTTTTTGTCTGTACAGAAACCAGTCTTATATTTCCTTTAGAAACATTGCATCATAAACACAAAACTCTTTTCAATAACTAAACAAACTTAAGTACTAAAACTTTGTTAAATAATTAACTGGATAAAGTGTGCAATGGAAATTTAACGTACAAATTCATATAAGCACAACAACAAGTATTATACAACATGTACACAATATTATACAACATATATTACAAATGTTATACAATATAGCAAGCAGGGCGCAATATTAAAAACAATCTTTTGCAGTGCCTTAAGTAAGCATTCAAATGAATAATCGTCGGATGTAATATAAAATTCGCATGTTTTTACTCAAGCAATCATTAATCGTAATTAAACAGTCTTATAAATTGAAATGTTGTTACATGCATTCAAATGTGTTCATTCCAATCAGTTAAATGACATGAAATTCATCATAAACAGTATCAAGATGGTTAGCTTCTTTATCTAAAAAGTTTCGACAAGAATTATTACCACACCATGTATTATCTAATGATCACTATTCTAATATTTTTGGCTAAAATTAGGAGTTATTTTGTATCTTTAAGTGAAAAACAACTACAAATGAATTCCTAGAATATTACAACCCTGTTTCTCAAAGATGACGTATGCAAATTACAAAGGCTTATTTATATGAGGGTAATATCAATGAATAATGATATCAAGCCCACTAAAAAAATTAAATACTGGCGCTCAAAGCAAGTTCAATGTGGAATTATTTTGATGGCAAACTATTTCTGTTTAAAAAATTAATAAATAAAACAGTGGAAAAATCAACTGAGAGAAATAATCTAGGAATCTATTATGAATAGTAAAATCATTGAAAGTATTTAAACAAATCATCGAAGCAATTTTTAAAATAATATACTTAGTTTTTCTTTTTAAATATACTATATATACTATATTTTTTATACTTATTCAAGTAAATATCTAGATATCATTTTCAGATGTATAATAATCAAACTACATTCTATGATAATATAAGAAATGTTTCTTTTCAAAAAGCTAAACTTAACTGCTCCTAGGAACATTTTAAAATACAGACACTCAAAAAAGAAAATTCTGAAGCTCATAGTCAAGTTAAATATTTCCACTTAAAATTTAGTAAGGCCCTATTACCATAACAGAAAATACGTTTTCGCATCTTTTCTTTTTCTGTTTTTAATAAAAAGAAATCTTTAATTAGAGTTTTCATCCCTTTATTTATGAGTTGCATTTCTTTCCAAGTTTAGTCTTTGGTTACTTCTTTAACGAGAGCTTATTAAGTGGTAAATATTGAAAATAAAGCAGAAAATTTATTCTTTTTTAAAAAAATGTCTTTGGGTAAGAATGTCCTTTTAAATTTTTAATATAAAACCATAGGAATAAAAGAAATACCAATAAGCGGATATTTTTATTCTTTGAATTTCATTTCGCCATAAAAGAGAAACTTATTGCAAATGAAAAAATATCATGAAGTGGCTATCCTTTTTATAAATTCTTTAAAGACAATTTCCATAAAGTCTAAGAAAATTTTGCAATTTAATTTTATAACAATTAAAAGTATCTTAAAATAGTGTTCTTTTTCTCATAAAGAAGGTGAGAGATTTTTGCAAAGCACTAGAAAAATATCGCAAAGATTTCTTTGTAAAATGGACATAAAGTTGGGAATTAAATCATTAATAAAAATTATTATTTATCCATTTGAAAACATGTTTGATGGCTTATTTTGTGATCAAATTAAGTTATAAAATTAAAATACCTTTGCCACAACTTTTTTAAAAATATTCATCCAAATGTAATATTGAAAATTTAATAACACATACCAGATGAAACGAAATCTCGCAGCAAAGCTGGATTGAGAATTCTTGCCAGACTCGGTAGATGACGCTGCAAGCGAGATGAATTCCCGAACTTTCTTGCAGAAACTTGCTTCAAATAATAAGAAAATGAACATAAGAAAATTAATGTTCATAATTAATCATGTTACAATTTTTCACTTTAAGCAAAGCGAAATCTGAACAAACACAAGTAAAATCAGCTGATATTAGGAAGACATAAAATGTAAAGTTTATGACACATTTTCGCAGTGAGTTGTTTCCATATACATTGAGAAGACAATAAAATGTCTGCATCTAGAGAATCATTTTAATCTTATTTCAGCCCCACCTCTCATAAAAAAAGAAAGAGCAAAAATGTCAAATTATTTTAAATTTAAAAATAACAAAATCTTGATAAAGTAATCAATCGAAATACCGATATCAATATATGAGACAAGGAAAAGCTGAAATTGTGCAATGATGAAACAACTGAATTGTGCATTTCGGATCTAAATTTTGAATCTTCTGATATCACCTGTAGTCTTTGCAGGATTGTAAATTACGATCATCAATACTCAGGGTCGTGATTCTCTGTTCTTAACGGTAACTGCGATGTCATTAATTATGATCATTAGATCTTGTTATGGAATAGTAAATTGAAAAGTGATGGGAATTCTGACTATGGAAACACCAGCTACCTTACTTAATAAGCATTTATAACCCAAAAATTCCAACCTGCTTAAGTGTATCCTACTCCTCCAAAAATTTTGTAACCCTAGTGCAGAAACACCCTGGATATTAAAATAGGCGACAAACCTTTAAATTGCAATTTCAGTTAGAAAATGTCCTTTCCGGGCTGTAAAAGTTACAATTAGAATAAATTTTATTAACGCTGAAATGCATAATCAAGTTGTCTCTTTTTCTATTCAAACGCTGAAACTTTCTCAATTTCTGTCCAAGAAAGAAATATTTTGGGAAGTTTGGAAATGACACTATTGAGGTTGATTTTAATAAACCTTTCATTAAAAATAAATTAGCTTTCCTAATATTGAATGAGACTTATAAATGTATCATAAATCCAATTTATTTGTGTTTCTAAAAATAAATATATTCAAATTACTTGCATTCAAACTTCACTTCTAAATTACACCTCGTTCTGGTTTTTCGTTCTGGTTCTGTGCTGAAATGATTTATATAGCAAACAATTATCCTATTCATGTTGTTAATTTAGGACTTCTTTAATTTTTATAAATTTTTAAATACTTCTAATCAGTATGTAAATCAATCAAGGTTACAGATTTTCGTTTCTATAGAAGAAGAAAGCTTCGAGAAATAAAGAAGGAACATTATTCGGATTTTTTCCTTATCTGAAAGGGAATTCTACCAAAGAGAAGAAGTCATGATCATTATAATAATGAAAGATTTGTGAAAATGAAAGAATAATGAAAGATCATTATAATATGAAAGATTTGTGCTGCCATCTATGAACAGGAAGAAAGATCTCGCGTACCAGTTAGTTTAAGGTACAGAGACAAAAAATAAGAGAGATAAATTTAGTTTGGATGTATTAAAGTCTCGTTTGAAAGGAAAGCTCTATTTAGGGAAAGTTGTGGAATGAAAGCCTTCTTCCATACAATACAAACGTTAGGAGGTTTAGCTCATGATGTCATATTTAATAGGCAGAAAATTCGAATACATGGAATCGGTTTTCCATGGAATTAATGGAATCGGTTTTCCGACAGGGAGCCCTCCGGTCCAGGAGCCAAGACGTTATCTTTTATTCGCATCGCCTACAAAAGAAACTAATTGATTCCCTCTTTCAGAACAAGGACCACTATTGGCCAAGCTGTGCCAAACTGTATCAATTTAAAATGCGCACATTTATTGATTAAAAACTAGAAATATAGAACTCAAACATCAAAATGGGGATAAAAGTTAAACTTTACGCATGGATTCAATATCATTAATAAAGGGAAATATTTACATGGTAGAAGGTGCATCATTTAGAAGTCTAAAATTTGGGCAATTCTTTCCGAAATAATTATCATAGAAAAGGGTATTTAAGGTAGTATGTCGCCACAGCTTGATCAAATTAGTGTAGTAACCGAATGAAGTATATACTTGTGAGAAAAATAAATATGATCAAAATTTATAATTGACATTCAGTATATGGTTAAGAGAATCATTTTTAAAATCATAAATACGTGGTTAGATGGAATGCAATTTGTTGGGAAAAAAAGTACAAACAAAATAAAACAGAAGTGGTCCTGTTGTTAAAAAGGGTCGGAGACAAATTATACACACATATATAATTATACACACCAAGCTAAAATTACTTATGAAAATATCTTCAACGCCATAATTAGACATTAGGCCATAAAATTTCGAAATCTTTTATGAAGCTGGCTATAGAGGCGTTCGATCCTTATATCATAACAAGATGAAAAACATCACATTAAAACTTTAGTACTTTGATTAAGAATTCCTTTTAATCACGCATGATATTGCGATAATATCCAGGATAATAATATAAGATAACGTGGATCTTTAATCGACGAAATCTTTCTTTCAAATTAATAATGCAAATATTTAAAAGGCTTAAGAATTCTCAAAAATATATCACAAATACCACTCTTTCGCAAAAATTTATCACATTCCATCGACCCTTAAGAGAAGAGAAAGCGACTGGACCCAATTAGAAATTTTTATCATTATATTGAGCTCAGTACATAATTACCTTGCACTCATCATATACCTTGAATTACTCGATATTAATATTTATTAGGATAAAAATATATCCGCTAATGTCGAACCCTGGAGAAGAGATTGTCTGCCATGCCACTTCAGCATGTCTCAAAATTTCTAGGTTTGTTCTAACAAAGCTGTCGCATAATTTAGAAAAATATAACTCAGCTAAGCCAAATATTATGTGGATTCGACAGTTTGAATATAGATAAATAAAATATATACATAAATAAAAGATATTCCTGATGTCATCTTTCATTTTGCATGGTAAGGCAAGTTTCTTTTAATACGTTGACTACCATGTCATGCGATCATCGAGTGACAACAAATGTTTTCATAAATAAAATGTTTCAGTATAGAATTTTATGCGAGTTGAGCAAGCCTATGCTTAGTCAATTGTCCTTGTTTTAGCAGGCTATTCACCATGTGAATCCCCTGTGACTCACATGTACTATTCGATTAGATATTCTCTTCTCTATATTATAGTTAAGAAATAACAAAGAAGAAATAAGCATCTTGGTAGATAACGGTACGAATCATAAGCATGATTCATAACAACAGACTTGTTAAAATGGATGGCGACTGAAATACCAAAAATATATATTCCTTGAAAGCAAAAGAGATTTCTAAAAATATTATAATAACGCAGAAATTTTAGATACAATTTAGAACTAAAGAAGTTTACAAACCCCAGAAAACTAACAAGGATAGATGAAATGCATGTTCATTGTTCATCGAAAATAATCGTAATAGATATTTTTAAAATTTTTAGCAGGTTATGCTGATCATTCGTAGATCTTAGAAAAAGAAAGAAGGCAAATAAAATAAAAACAAGGCGATAAAAAATAATCTGTAGTCAAATAATGCAGAACAAATTCTGGTACCTGAAAAGAAATATTTCTATAAACTATCAGTTTCCTAGATAATTCCACAGGATAAACTTCAGATTTCTGTAAGCTGTTTATGCTCTCAATTTCAATTGCAGATTCAGTGCCAGTGAATCTTCCTTGGGAGATGGGAGTTCAGGTATTGGCTTCACGATCAGCGCCTGCATCAGGCGAGATTCCACTGCCAAGTGGCTTTCAAACTAGCAGCCATCCACTTGCTAAGCCTTTGATGCGAGATTTTCCTAAGCCTGGCACGCAAACTGTAGCTGAGCCACTTGTGTTAGGCGATTATTCTGGCAAATCGCAAGGGACCGAATTAGATCGATGCCGCATTGTTAAGGATTATGATCTCGTGTTCAGAGCTCAGAGAATAGTTTATGATATTGGCAACATACTTTTTGAAGGACTTAGCAAATTTTAATTCATCTTAAAATACATAGTAATGTTATTTTGTTTGCTAAAATTACAGTATAGAATTCATTTCCTCCCTTTCTGTTTATCCTTTCTGATTAATAGTAAAGTGTGTTTAAATTTTCTCATGTAATGTAATTATCATTTGAAGCCATTTTTTGTTTCTAATATTATATTAATATATCACAGAAATAACATCAATCAACAAAACTTCTACGGAATAAAATAACACCTATAAATACTTTTCATTATTTATAATCTTCAACAAATCTTCAAAAATAGCAATCGTTATGACATACATTTTGCAATTAACCTCAATATCAGATTAAGATGATCTTTTGCATACCGTTTTCTTTGAAATAATAGAATGCTAACAATCTCTAAAGCATTTCTAATAACATCTTGCAGCTCCATTGGCAGCAAAACATTGAATCTAGCGTAGTTATAAACCCATTTCCAATTAGACAATCTGAAACGTTTGTATAATGAGTTTCTTTTTTGCGTTTTATTGTTGCCATTCAGAAATAAAAGATTTCTGTACCATGTACATAGCATTGTGTAAATTATATATAAGCATTTAATTTTCTGAAAGCAGAAGGTAAGCTTCGAAGGCAGTGAAGAAAACTTTGCATTTTCAAGTTTTATTTATTCTATCCCGGGAGAAAGGCATGATTATTTACAAGAAGGCGCGGACAAGGCAAGTCCGCTTGGCACAAAAGCAGAAGTGTAAAAAGAGAAATAATTTTCACAGTGCTTATATACAATGAGATTTTACTAGGGATTTCTCTACACACGCCGATTTAGACAAGCGAAACGCAGGGATCTTTTTAAAAGAATGTGTGGGCTTTGGTGGGCAGTTTTTATCCCTTCACTCGGAGTGTCGGAACTTGTCGGCTTTCAGCCGAATCAGCTGTTTTAGAACTGGTGTTGAATTAATTAAATAGAAAAAATGGAATGGGATCAGGAAATGGGAGAATATTTTAAAAAGAAGTTACGCCTAATAATTTTCAATGTATGTGTGTGACTATGGATTGCTGACAAAATTTTCCAATCTCATTTACTATGCGATTGAATTGGAAAGGATAAGTGTAGGTGCTTTTTCGGTAGTAAGAGTAATCATAGGCTGGCATTTATAGCAACTGTTTGGATTGGGTATATGTTGACGTATAGGAAGAGTCACGTATCAAATGTTTACATTTTTTTTTTTTGACGAAACAAGTGTTTAAAATTGCAATAACTTGCCTTGTTTTTCTTTTTTTGGTAATTTACTTGTTTTTTTAAAGTAAAACTTCGCTTTCTCTAAGAAAAGCATCTACCGACTCTGGGCATTACCAGTCTTAACATCTACATTTGTGCTGTCTGGAATTTACATGAATATAACCACACCCGAAATAATGCAGACTTCCCATTAAAGTAGCAAACGGCCAGTCGATCTGATATATTGGAACTACAGTGTTTGATGAGTCAACATGTGCACCCAGTATTTAAGATTTTTGGCTGTCCATGAGAAGTAAGAAGCAAACAGAATGGCAACAGCTTTTCTTGGGAAAACTCTTTAGCTTGCCGCGAAGAGATGAAATTAGGGATTCATAATCCATGAATTTGTGAATAATAAATACTTTTTTCTATTGTTATTTTTAAATATTTATTCCAAATAACTGCTTTTCAATCACACTTTCATTTTAAAATTATTAATTATTAACAATAAAATTTATCAATTGTTATTAATACCCAATTAATTTATTTAAATAAAGTATGATTAACTTAATTTATCTACTTAAGCTTTTGATTTAATTCTATTCAAAACCATTAATTTAATTTATTTATTTAAGTTTTTTCTAAAAAATATTGAAATAAAAAAATGCTATTTCTTTAAAGATTCACTTTAGTTCCATATTCTTTTAATAGATGGCGCCTATAAAGAACGCCAATGGCAAGTCATTTCGCAGGCAATTAAAATTTATTATTATGCCAAAATAGAGAGCAGGACGTAAAAGGAAAGCTGGATAACTGGGACAGGCATCTAGGACTTCATATCTATCATCCCAAATATAAAGGTACTTTTGAAACAAAAACATCTACGCATCTGAATGTCATTAGATTTGCCAAATTTTTAAACTACATTTATCCCAAGTACCACAGCGTGTTGCACAATATTGTACGCCATTATATAATATTATTCAATATTGAACGATGTAATTCAATATTGGGAATATTTTTCTGTACCATAAACTATTTGTTGTACAATATATGCGCGCAACTAGGGATTGTTTTCACTCAATTTTAATAGGGCTTACTGAAAATAGAATTTTATCTGAAATAGGAAGCTTGACAAAAGATGCAAATAAAGTTTGCTAAATATAGTAAAATATTTTTTTTATAGTGGAATTTTTAACTTCAAATTCGAAATAAATAAACCGTTTTGTGTAATTTATCATTTTTTAATGCAGCCCGTAAGCTGTTTGAACTTAAAATAGCCTGTACTAGTAATGATATTAACTTTCTTAGCCTAAAGCATTTTTTTCTAATCCA